>NW_027556180.1:153541283-154038783 GCF_003287225.1 Phascolarctos cinereus | reverse complement strand
ATGTACTTGTCATTGGTCACTTATTCTCTTTCTCCTAAATATCCTACTCACCATTGCCATTTTATTCAGCTACTCAAATAGATCTACAATCTCATGAATTCTACAATTATACAAGAATGCAGATTTCAAACATCCATGCCTGCTCCTCCTGCATGACTTTTGTTCATGTCTTCCTGTGAATTCACCATAGAAGTCTCCTTAACACTAAGAGGTGGGGAAAGGGAAGGCCTTTATCCCAGTGAGCCCTTGGGCTCTGTTCCTGTTTTCTCTTGCCCTCATTATATGACCAGCTGACATTCTTTTGTGATCATATATTTCCTTGATGACATGTGTTAATCTGTTTCTTCAGAATTCCTCTTTAGTTGTAAGTTGTGGCTAATTCACCATAGTGTCCTTTGTGAGACACTCATTTTAATTCTACCCCCTACCCCAACCAGGCTGTTTTATTTTATTTTGCAGAATAGTTCTGCAAATAGTGTTAAAAAAAAAAAAAAGATAGGCCTTAATAGTTGAGAGAAGTTTAGGGTCATTAAAGAGCTTTGCTCTTTCTTGAAAGCAAGCCAGTCTGTTTTCCTCTTCCTATTTAATTTTGGGCTCAATTCATTGTCAAACAGACACACAGAGTCAGAAACAGAAGTATAGATGTGGATATGCTATGATGAGAATACTAGTGAACTCTTAGGTTGTCAACTCATATAATACACAAATGAATATATATATATATGTACATATATTATATATAAGTATATATACATAGGCATATTATATATGTACATATATAGGTATAGAGATACCTATCTATGCATATGTCTAGTATATATGTTTATTTGTATATATGTGTATATACATGTACATATACATGCATAGTGATAGATGAGTTCTATAGGTTGTTCATCTTAACTGTAGTTCATAATTTGGGCAATAGACATTCTATATTTACTTGGTTTTTCTGGTATAAATGATTAAGTCAAACTATTTTCAGTGGTTGCAGATCTATTTCAGGAGACTGCAGTATTTCAGCACCTGATGCTAAAAACAATATCATCTGCGAACAAGAGCATTTGGAGGATCTCACTATCCATGGGGAATCATGAATTATGGAACATGAGAGTTGGAAGGGCCCTTGGCAGACATCTAGACCAACCCATACAGGATTTTAAAAATCCCCGCTATAATAGATTTCTCAATACTTTGGTAGTGTGGTCCACAGAAAGCTACTTTATCTGTTACCAAAACCATACTCAAAGCTATTCCAGCATCATAGAACCTACTAATGCTTGTGCTCCACTGAGGTTGCCATTAAAACACAGGTTCACTATTCCACCATGATGGAGGATCAGATTGGGACTTTGTAGAGTTTGCATTTTAGTTTTCCTTATGTGTTGTTGTTGTTGTTTTTAATGTCGTGCTGTTACATACAAACTTCTTTTTACTGTATCAAATATAAATTCCTCTGTTTGACTTTCAAAGCTTTCCATAATCTTTGACCATTTTTCATTTCTAATCCTATTGATCAACCTTTGCCCTATTCATGCCTATGTTCTCATAGGCTTCAAAGCGCCTCATCCTTTGTAGTGCAGTGGATAGAGTTCTGGGGCTAGAATCAAGAAAATCTGAGTTCATGGCCTCAGACACATACTAGTTGTGTGACCCTGGGCAAGTCGCTTAATTTCTATTTGTCTTAGTTTCCTTAATTGTGAAACGGAGATAATAATAGTACCTACCTCCCAGGGTTGTTGTGAGGATCAAGTGAGATAATATTTGTAAAGTGCTTAGCCCTCTGCTTGGTACAATATAAATGCTAGCTTTTATTACTTTTTTCATTGTTACTGCTATTGTTACTCTTATTACCCTTAATCATGCCTTTCCTCATGTTCTCCTTAGGTATTACCTTACAGTACTACTTATCCAAATCTTACTCATCCTTCATCATTCCATTTCATTTCCACAAAGTCCAGTGAAGATTTTACTAATTACTGCAGTCTCCATTGATTTCAATGTAATCTATAATTTCTGTTGTATTATTTAATACAATTACAAATAATTCTTTGTGGAACACTTGTGGCATGTTAGTCACATCTAACCAAATAAAATGTTGAGGAGGACTTATCATAACTAATCTATGTTCTCCACAGCACCTAGAAGAGTACTGAGTATATAATACACAACCAGTTAATATTTACTTATTGATTATAGCATTAGAGTAAGGGCCATTTATCCACAATTCTAAGTATATGAGCTTTAAAAAGCTGATCAATGTATATTAAAGTTCACAATCCTTAGGTATTACAAGATTCTAAAATGTCTTCTGAATTATCTAAAATAGACTAAACTATATTTAGTATCGTTTTAGCATTGAGTGAATTATGGTGATTGGCATATAATCTATAGTAATTCTCATTTAACCAGAATATTCAAATAGCCAGAGCTTACCATTCCTCAGCCACTATGCAGATTTTTTTAAATTAGTTAGACTAGCAATGTTCAGAATATGGTGAAAGAATACATTTATAACAAATGAATACTTAATAATTGTGAACACTTTCCATGTCATAGCATATTATATAATAGCTGGAGTATAGGAAGAATAGATGCAAAATACATTTCAATTTCGAATGTCATCAACAGCTACCAAATCATACAATATTCTGATGGAAATCATTTGCCTGAAGCCATAAAGTCATTGCATCTAGGAGTAGGATGGAGAGGTCCTCAGTTTTTTCTTCTCCAAAATGGGGATGATTATCTGTGTCATATTACTTCACAGGTTTGTTAAAGGGAAAGAATTTTGTAAATATTATAGTACTCTATGAATGTGAGTTATTCTCAGTGAGAGGCAGCATGATAGCCAAAACAACACTGGGCTTTTCTTACTCATGTTAGAAGATCTGAGTTTGAATCTTACTTCAGAAGTTAACCAGCAAAGTAATCTTGATCAAGTGAATGGATGAAAAGTATTTATTGAGGTCTTACTATGTGCCAAGCACTTCACTAAGATGTGAGGATATAGATACAAAAGGGAAGGTGGGGAATGCTTGCTCTCAAGGAGCTACCTTTCTAATGGGGAGTCAGCATATTTGTAGGAGTGGTAAGGAAGGAAGGGTCCTAAGGAATGGGCTTTATTCTAATGCTTTAATCAACAAGCAAATGTCAACTAACTACCTGTAATATGCTCAACCCTCTTCACAGTGCTTTGAGGAGTACAAAAGGGTAGTATGTCTGATAGTGAAGTCAACATTCTTTTTTCTTGAAAGGTGGGAGATACATTTCCCTGTTGTTTCTCTGAGTCTAAGATTAGTTATTAACATTATTATTTTTATTTTTTATTATGAATTTAACAACTATGAATATGTCAGTATTTAAAGAATAGAATAAATAGCCTTTCAAATGAAATTATGAACTTGTGTTTTTTTAAATGAGTATTAAAGTTAGCCTGATAGTAATATTCATTAAAGTTACAAAGAATTTTACTTGTTTTTCAGAGGTCTATGATTTGCATACTCCATTCTCTCACTTTCCCTTTTTTTGAATTTCAGAAAAGAGATTGGGGCAATATTTAACTGACAAACTTCTAGAAAAAATAACCTACATTTGCTGCCTCCATTTCTGCATCATTCAATCCTCAATCCTTTGTGATGTAAATTTCAATTACCTCTATTTTTTGATTCAGCCCTCTCAGATGATTAATGACCGTTTCATAGCTAAATCCATCCTAAAACAAACCATGAAAGACATTTTCCTCTTTTTTCTGTAATCACCTTCATCATCCTCTCTGCTTCATCTGGCACGTTGGTCTATCCCCTCTTTTCTTTCTAAATTCAGCAGTTTTAATAAGTAGTTTTTTTTAAAAAATTGACATATGGTTTAACTAAAGGTAATTCTTTAATCAGAATATCCAGTTAACCAGAGTTTACTATTCCCCAGTCATTCTGGACAAATAACCTACTACATATATATTGAATTAATCAGAACAGCAATATTCCCAAAATAGGAAAAAGATAATATATCTATAAAACTGGATTAATTCTAACCACTTAAGTACAAACACTACAAGTCACAAGTCACATTTGGAATACAAAGAAAATTACCTGCAGATTCATTTCACCTTTGGATGTCTTCTTAAATATAGAGGTTATACCTACATGATAGGAACATGTCTTTTAAAAAGGATTACTCCTATAATGGGGGAGAAAGGGAGGGTTTCTGTAACACTGTACTCTCATGGTTTTCTCCTATCAGTCTGACAGCTCCTTTCTTGTCTCCTTATCTTCCCCTGGCTTTAATTTATATTTTCTATTCAAACTCTCACACTTGGTTCACTCCTACACATATTACCACTATCACATCCTCTTGACAAAGCTACATGTCCAATAATAGCTGACATTTATATAGTGTCTTAAGTGTTTGCAAAACATTTTACAAATATTATCCCATTTCAGCCTTACAATAACATTACAGGGTAGGTGCTTTTATTATCCCCATATTACACATGAGGAAACTGAGGCAGACAGAGGTTAAATGACTTTTCCAGGGTCTCACAGCTAGTAAGTGTCTAAGTATAAATCCATATAAAACCCAAAAGTTCACCCTTTGGTGTAGGCATTCTTTCCTGTTACCAATAAACCCTAAGTATTCGGAAGAGGGAGAAAACCTGACACGTGCATATATGATTCCTCCCAAACACAAATGAATGAAAAATTATTTATTAAATGATCATATTGCATTTTCTGCATAGAAGATGGAATATAACTGTTTAGCCTATGTATGCTTTTAGATTATATCAATTCATAATATAATATAATATAGTATAATATAATATATAATATGATATAATATAATAAATATAATATAATGTAACATAGCATAATTATAATTTATTTTATATATTATTTATTATTTTATTATAACCTATAATAATATAATTTTGTAATATAATAGAATGTATAATATAGTATAATTATATCTAATTATACATTATAATATAATATAATTCATAGATTATATTAATTCACAATTCAGGATCCCTATAGGTGGTAAAAATGCTTCTTGTCTCCTTTTTTTCTTTAAGTAGCTCATAGGTTGCTTTATTTTGGGAGCTAGGAGTTTTCTCAATCTATAAAATAAAGAGATGGAGAAGGTGAAATAGTGAGAAGGTATAAGTAATTTTGAATTTGAAGGCAGGGGACTTTTGTTTAAACCTTAGCTTTGCTAGTTACTTAATTTTAGGTGGCCTCAGTGCCCTTGCTTGCAAAATAATGAATTTGGATTAGGCTCCTTCTGTTCCCAGATTTATGATCCTATAACTTCAAAGGTCCTTTCCAGCTCCAAGTGTATAATATAGTGATAAAAAGTAGTTGGATCTGCTATCATGTATGTTAGAAACAAAATAAATTGATGTGTAAAAGACAAAAGTTCTGTATTTGACCAACTTCTAAAAAAAATCATTCTTGCAAAAGAAAGGCCCTTCTATTGGAGATATTTGAAATGATTACTAGAAAAAATTATAGTATTTTTTTCTGATTTGTGATAGGTCCAAAGTAAAAATTGCCAAACTGCTTCTTATTTTTAATCAGTTGTGCTGACAAAAAAGAATAACAGATAGAAGAGGCTTTCTTTGGAGATAATTCTTTGAAATGTTTGACTTCCTTCATTTCTTTGCCAGTTCTATGTGGTTGGTGTGGTCCTGCTGTGTAACCACCATCCATGAAAGATTATGTTTTTGCAATAATACTATCCTTATTTGGTGGGGGTTGGGAAAGAAATTAGTAAGCAGACCAAGGAAACTGAAATGAGTAGAGGGAAAAGAAGCAAAATGTGGACAGTTTCCTTGTACAAAGAGGTCCTAAGATCATCTCCAAATAATCTATAATCGCAGAAGTAAGGACCACAAACAGCAGTGTGTTAAACTGTTAGTATCAGTGGCAAAACTGATAAGCAATTTTCTCTGTGGCATTAATCCATCTCACAAGGAAATGAGTTATACTATATGCCCAAAGGATTCAGGTTTCCTTGATGGAAGGAAAAGTGTCCATTAGTCTATATTCTCTTTGCCATGCAACAGCAGCCAGATTAGATGGGAAGTTGTTTATCTCCTTGAAGATATATATATATATATATATATATGAAAGATGTTTAGGTGTATACAGGGGATAAGCTTGTGTGGAATGAGAGGGAATGGTGCTCTTGTTTTAATTCTGAAAGCTTCATTTGCTGTTTGTGAAACTGTGGGAATTATTCCAGAATGTCCTGTGATTCATTCTCCCTTTTTCCAACTCTCTGTGGAAGAGGAAGGACCAATCATCATAACAGCTTAGAATCATATAGAAACTGGATATTACCTTGGAGGCCATCAAATCCAATGCTTTCATTTTACAGATAAGAAAAATGAAATACAGAGGATTTTGTGAATTGCCCATGGTCAGATATCCAGTGACTGTGTAAGCCACAGTGCAAACTCCAGTATTATGATTGTGGATGGTCATAGACAGAATGGAATAATAGAAGATGAGGTGAGAAAGTTAGGTTGTGTGGGGTCAAATTTTGGAAGGTTTTTAATACTGGATAAGTTCATGTTTATTTGGAAGGCAATGGCGGGGGACTCTTTTTAGAATATAGGAGAATATAGGAGAGATGATCAAATAGTGGCATATTATTGTTGACTGCTTTAGTGAGAGTTTGGAGTCAGGGACATCTGTGAGGAGGTTATTATTATAATCAATACATTATTTGATAAGAGACTACGTGATTATTATAGTAAGGATATATGTGAGAGAAGAAAGATGAATTTAAAAGAAAAAGATGAAAAAATAAAAATATTTAGAAGAAAAGATGAATAAAACAAAGTCTTGTCAATTCTATGATAGTAACATCCATTTTTTACACACCCCTTCTCTCCTTTGACACTGCCATCACACTGGTGCAGGTCCTCATCACTTCACATCTCAACTGTTACACTAGCCTACTGGTTGTTCTAGGTACTTCAAGTCTGTCCTCACTCCTGTCCATCCTCCCCTCAGCTATCAAAGTGATCTTCCTAGAGCAAGGTCTGACCATGTCACCCCTCCCCCAATTCAATAAACACTTGTTGTTGTTGTTCAGTAGTTTTAGTCATTTCTGACTTTTCATGACCCCATTTGGGGTTTTCTTAGCATGTATACATTTCTTTCTCCAGCTCATTTTGCAGATGAGGAAATAGAGGCAAACAAGGTTAAGTGAATTGCCCAGGGTCACACAGCTTGTAAGTGTCTCAGGCCAAATTTGAATTTAGGAAGATGCATCTTCCTGACTCCAGGCTGGGTGCTCTGTCTACTGTACGGTGGTACAGCTGCCCTAGTAAACTATCGTGGATTCCTGTTGCCTCCAGAATCAAAAATAACATCCTGGTTAGCATGCAAAACCTTTCATAATCTGGCCCCTTCTTACCTTTCCAAACTTCTTGTACTTTATTCAACCCCATGTACTCTGCCATCCAGTGACACTGGCTTCCTTGCCCTTTCTCACACATGACAATCCTTGTTCTGAATTTGTGCATTTCCACTGGCTGTCTGCCATGACTGAAAGCTCTCTTTCCTCATCTCTTCCTCCTGATCTGCCTCAAGTTTCAGTTAAAATGCTGCCTTCTACAAGGAAATAGAAGGGAAGGAAACATACTTTTATTAAATGCTGTCTATGTGCCAAGCACTGTGTAAAATACTTAACATATATTGATTGGGAAGTCTTTCTAGATGCCCCCGAATGATAATGCTTCCTCTCTGTGATTATCTCCAGTTTATCTTGCATATATACATGGCTGTTTGCATGTTGCACTTGTCTCCCCTATTAGACTATGAGCTCCTTGAGAGCAGGGACTTTTGTTGCTATTATTGGTGGTGGTGGTGGTGGTTATTTGTTTGCTTGTTTGTTTTTATCTTGTATTTGTATCCTCAGTGCTTAGCACAGAGCTCTTAATAGATATGTAATAAGTGCCTTTTGACTTAATATAGATGATGAGACAGAGGGAAGATTCAAAATATGGCTTGTGGTTTCAGCCTAGGTCACCAAGATGGTGGCAATAGAATTGATAAAATTGAACAGTCAGAAGGATCAGCTTCAGGGGGTGAGATGATAAGTTTCATTTTGGACATGTTGAATTTGAAGTACAGGTAATTTGTCGAAGTGAAGATGTCATTTGGAAATGTGATCCTGAAACTTGGGAGAGAGTTTGAGACTAGAGATGTTGATTTGGAAGTCATCAGCACAAAAGCAATATAAGCAATTGAAGTTTATATGAGTAGTTAAGCTAGCAAAGGAAAGAAAGCTAAGTCAGGGAATAGGTGGGTGCTGACAGAACTTTGGTGCATGGGTGTAGCTGGGAAATGAGAGGAGGAGAAGGGATCACTGAAAGGGGAAGAAGACTGTCAAGACAACAAAATGAGAATGCAGAGAGTACAGTGTCACAGGAGCTAAAGAAGGAGAAAATTTTTAGGGCATGATCAACAGTGTCAAATGGAGAGAAGTCAAAGAGGATTAGAAGACTGAGAAAATGACATTGGGTTTTTCAAGTGGGAGGTCATTCATGCTACATTCAGTAAACATGTTTTCCTTACATTATCCAACAATGCTCAGCAGCTTGGGAGTAGAAATGAAGGAAGCAGACAGTGTATTAACAAGTTAAATATCGGGAAAGGTGAAAGTGTGGTGTCTCTAAGTGTTAGGAAACCAACATGGTCCGTATAAAATAGGCAGAGAAGTGGAGCCAGGAATGGATAACGACTCTTTATATCTTATAGTATTTTACTGAGCATCTTCCTCATGACCTTCTGAAGGTGACAGTGTGTACAGATAAACCTCAAAAAAGATTAAGTTGTTATATGGCTCAGAAAATGTCAAAATCAAGATTTGAATGCAGCTCTCTTCTGGCTCCATGTGCAGCACCATTTTCACTATTCTAGGCTGCCTGTAACAGATAGGAGTTGAGGGAAATCTAGTTGAGAGCTGGTTCAGTAAAACAGATGGGGTAGGAAATATAATTACCTGTGTGACCTTGGGTAAGGCACTCAACCTTTCTTGGCCTTGGTCCCTTGGCTTGAATGCATTTGGTTAAGAGCTTACTACTACCATAGGGGTCATCTAGTACATGCCTGGAGACTTGAATTTTCTAATAGAAAATTCCATATTTTGAATCAGCATTTATTTCCTCATAACTAACTTTACTGGTCCTGGTTTTGCCTTCTGTTACAGTATAGACTAGCACTGATCTCAGGCTTATTGAACATTATGCTTCACACAGCATACGTTCCAGCCCAGCTGGCTGGCTTATCGCTCCCCATACATTCCATCTTTCATCTCTGTGATTTTGCACAGGCTGTCTATCCCACTTGCCTGAAATATATTCCCTCTTACTTTCACTTCTTGGAATCCCTAATTCCCATCAGAACTCAGCTCAGGTGTCACATCCTACAGGAAGTCTATGTTGAGCCCCACCTCCTAATTGCTAGTGTCCTCCTCTACCTCACATATCACTTCTCATAGTCTTTGATTTTTCTTGTATCACTCTCATTTTTCTTCCCAGTTTTTCCTCTACTTCTCTTACTTAATTCTCAAAATCCTTTTTGAGCTCTTCCATGGCCTGGGACTGATTCATATTTTTCTTGGAGGCTTTGGATGTAGGAGTTTTGACTTTATTGTCTTCTTCTGGTTGTATGTTTTGATCTTCTTTGTCACCAAAGAAAGATTCTATGGTTAGACATTTTTTGCACTGTTTGCTTATGTTCCCAGCCAATTACTTAACTTTTGAGCTCTTTGTTAAGGTAAGAATCTACTTCCACTATGGATAATGTACTGTCCCAAGCTTTTGGGGTTTTGTGCAGCTGTTTTCAGAGATTCTTCTTGGGACCTGTAAATTTTCAGTTCTTCTAAGGTGGTATGATCAAAAGTGAAGTGTTTACTCCTTTCTTGGCCTGTGAGTGTCCACAAGTACTCTTTTCTGCCTTGGAACTGTAAGAAAGATTCCCTCTCTACCTCCACCACAACCTTCACCATGCCAACGCTCCTCCTGCCCAGGACCACCACCCAGAACTGTGACCCAGATCCAAGCACTGGCAAAACAAGAGAATCCTCTCTCAGCACCAGCAAAGAGATCCCTGCAATCCCTCTCCAACCAGCTGCTCGATCTCCCCCACCATCTGCGGGCAGAGAGCTCAGGAAGCAGTCACTGCCCTGGGGCTGCACCAGTACTGGGGCCAGACCAAGCTCTTATCTCACTACTGTCCGACAGACCTTTCCTACTGACCTTCTAAGTTGTCTTTGGTGTTTGTGGGTCAGGCTTTTTTTTTTTTTTGTATTTTATCTATCTATATGCTGTTTCCCCTTACAGAATGTAAGGTCTTTGAGGACAGGAACTGTTTGTGTCCCAATACCTAGCACATAGTAGAAGTTTTATAAATGCTTAGTGTTTGGAAATTGAATTTGGAGTCAGTATAACTTATGCTGTTCTCTAGATAGTGAGTATAAGATAAGGAAGCACCCATTTCACACATTTTTCCCCTCTGATCTTACCCAAAGAAGAGATCTTATTTTTTCTCAAAATTCTTATTTTCTTATTTTTTCTCTTTTGCTCAAAAGTTGCAATTGTTCACCGTTGTTGTTGTCTTTCATTCTCAAAGAAGACCAATACCATCAGGAGGGTGATGTCATGACTTGCAAGTGAATTGGATTTAAGTGAGGCAGGGCTGTGCAAAGTCATCAACTTTACTCTCTCCTCCAAAGTCATTCAGAGTCCACTGGCGAGACATAGGTCAGGATGACTGTGATGGCCCCTGTCAAGATATTAGGAACACCAGGTATTATACCCTTCATTGTCAGGGCAACAGCTCACTGCAAAATATTGAGATCTCCTTATACTGCCTTGGATTCCCCCACTAAAGGTGGGACCCCGGCACACATGTCCTTGCTTGCAAGCCTTTTCCTTCACTTTGAAATTAAAGTTCTATTTGATTCCTAACTCTTCTGTCTCTAGCCTGTTCTGTTTGGCTCCAGCCCTCCAGCCATTCACAGGTTAGAGGCAGGTTCAGCCCAGTTGACACCGTGGATGTAGAGTTCACCATTGCCACTAGGATCAAATACAAACTCACCTATTTGTCATTTAAAGCCCATCATAGTTTGACTCAGTATCTCACTTCTGTGTCTCAAATTCTTCATCACTTCATCCTGACTCCCTTTTAACATCAACTTGATTCTCACTTCCTATATGGGGCCCTTCCTCATCTCCCCTGTTGTTACTGCTCTCCCACATTCCTCTAAAATGACTGCATGTGCTTCTTTTTAAAAAAAGTAAATATTTGTATATATTTTGTATCCTTCTAGTAAAGTGTGATCTCATTGAGGAATGGGGTGGTTTCCTTGTTGTCCCAACACCACCCTTACCCCTCACCCAATGCCTAGAACAGTACCATGTACATAGAGGACATTTCACAAATGCTTGTTAACTTGAACAGATCTTTTCAAAACTTCCAGAAAATATCAACTTCTTTTAACATTCGTATGTTGCTATATTTCTATTTGCCTATGAATTTTCACTTGCCTTCCCCACTATAGTCAATGTTCTGGTTGTCATGTTCAAAACCTACTGACATTACTTTCTGGGATTGGAAATCATTTAGGGAATTTAATAAATCTTCCAACTTCACTGTATTTCTCTGTGAGTCTGTGCTGGTGGTCAGTCACGTGAAGATTAGGAACCCCCCCCCTCCAGATTCAATAAAAGGATAATGAGGATATTTCTGGGATCCACAGCCAAGGGAAAGGGTTTAACAGGATATCAATAAAGCTCTTAGGAACCTAAAAGGATAATTTAGCTAGGCCAATCATGGAAGATCTTCTTTTGCTGCTAAGGATGACCGCAGGGAGGAAAAAAAAAACACATCCATTTATGAGCATGAAAAGGGAACTAGAATTCGAACTCTTTGAGAGAATGGAGTTTTCACATGTGTGTGTGTGTGTGTGTGTGTGTGTGTGTATATATATATATATATAAAATTTATGTAATATAATATATGTGTACACATACACCGATAGCTATAGATAGATACAGATGTGACTTTTTTCTCATTTTATCTCTACTTTTGTGTTTTTATTTATTTATGTTTGATGGTTTGAACACAGTCTGACCATATCTACTTGACAACAAACAGGTATTTAAGGAAGAAGATAATCCAGTGGTTACACTTTTTATGTTCAAAAGCTATACTAATTTCTAAGATATTTTGTCCAGGTTTCTTTGAAAAAGAGGGCTGAGGGAGGATGTGTGGGAGAGCGCGTGTGTGTGTGTGTGTGTGTGTGTGTGTGTGTGTGTGTTGTGATGCCATATTTAGAGTTTTTAAAAATTGAATTAGGATATAGCTAATTCTATTAATATCCTATTTTGTTTTACATGCTCCTCATATCTACAAGTAAACTATTTTGTATCAGAATATCAATTATTTCTTCATTACTTCAAGGATGAAGGATTTCATTGATATAGGTATTGCTTTAACCAGCACATATTTTATCACCTGTTATTAGATGGTCTTTGTGAATTGCTCTGATCAGCAGAATTCATTATCTGGTGGATAAACTTTCTGAGTCTTTCTATATGTAGTTAGGATATTCTTTAGAGATACTTGTGTTCATATTATAGCCCCATAATAAGATGTAAAATTGTTGACTACTAGGATGTTTACCATTTTTTTTCTTTCTAACCCTAGTGTCTAACTTTGTAGGGCCTACCAGAGTTTGTACTCCAAAGGAATAGCCTTTGAGAATTGAGGCTTAGGTGACCCCATGATTAGACATCAAAGTAGGACTTCAGTGTTGGAAAATACTTGGTTTGGGAAGATGTAGGCTTTTCCTCTATATGGGGGCAGAGGGGAAGCCTTACAATGTCTAATAATTACTTCATCATTTTTTCCAACCTTACCTTAGAAAAGATGCAGCAAGCTTCATTCTGTCGTGCTAAGTTCTTTTGAGAAATTTATCCATTATTTTTTAAAAAGACTTGGAAACATAGAAACAACAGGCTAAGCTTATAGAACAGATGGTTGCTTTGTCTTAAAGTCTTCTGGGAGAAACATTTTGCTCCCCCTTAGGGTTCATTATTAACTGAAACTGTTATGTAGACCTTTAATTTGAAATAGAGGTAAAACAGATTTTCATTTGCTTAATAAACTCCTTTTCCAAACACAAATTTCAATGCAGCCTCATCCAAAATCACCCAAATTCTGTTACAGAAGCCCACATTATTTTTATAATAATAATAATAACAACATTTATATGGTGATTTAAGTTTCACAAATCTCTTTACATATGTTAACTCATTTTATGCTCACAACAGCCATATGACGTAGGTGCTATTATTATCCATATTTTACAGAAGAGAAAACTGAGGTTGAGGGAAGTTACTTCACCTAGAGTCAAATAACAAATAATTATCTGAGGCAGAATCTGGATTCTTGTCTTCCTAAGGACAGTCTTGTACTCTCTCCACTATTCTACCTATCCGGCTCAACATCCCATGAGTATGATAAACACAGTTGCTTTATAATAGCTAACAAATCATCTTCATTTTCTTTACCCTCTATTTAGGTCTTTCTGGATTCTGTGATTTCACTGTTTTTGGGGATTCTATTGTTCAACTCATCCATAGTTTATAGCCTAAAAATAAAGGTTTTTAATATGAGGTCCACTGACTCTGAAGGGCTACACAGAGATTTCAGGAAATCTGTAGACCTGAGTTGGAAAAAAAATTCACTAACTTATTTGGTTTCCTTTGTAATCCTATGTATTTCATGCATTGAAAAATATTATTCTGAAAATGAGTCTTTACATTTCACCAGACTGCCAAACACATCCCCAGTAGACTTACACACATAAAAGGTTAAGAACCTCTGCCTTAAAGGCTTGTCTGGGGGCACTGAGAGGTTTAGTGACTAAAACTTAACGAAAAAAGAACAAAACAAGCAATTTAAAAGTTGCCTGAAGGAGTGACTGAATCTGGGAGAGTACCAGGAAGGACTGAATTTGGGGTCTAAATGATCATCTCTAAGTGATAGCAGATGACAAATCTTTGCAGTTCACAGTGGGTCTATGAATGTTAAAAGGGGAATGTAAGTAAGAGCTGTACCAAGAATAGCAGAGCTACAGCAAAGATGAGGATACTTTCTCCATCAATCACTGATCCTCATCACAGGTCATGTAGAATTACCCTCTATAACCACTCACTTAGTGTACCCTGGCTCATCAGCCAGGACATTCCCCATCTCTGGAAGCCTGGGGAGGGAAGGGTGGAATTATGTATAAAATCTTTGTCCCATGAGGTGCTTCTGAGAGACTGCTCCTCTTCTTCTGTGGCAGCTGGTTAGATACTTTCACCTCCTCCTTCTAAGGGGAAGAAAGCAAACTCCCTTCCAGTGACAGTACTCCTTGATTCTTCTAGCCCTCACTGGGGAGGTCTTGTTGTACTGGCAGTGATGTAGTACGTCCAATCAGTTTTATGTTAGAGGAAGTGAGGGGCTACAGTGGGCCTACCTTCTGCCACCTCACATGCCAGTAGTCATGTGGCTGTGACTGCTGCTGCTGATACCCACATCTCTACCTGCTGTCCCATCTATCAGATACCACTAGACCCTGAGCTCTTCTGGCCTGTGCTGGAGCAAGGACAAAGTATTGCCTGAGTACCACTGCCATGACTGGAACCTAACTCCACCCCATTATGCCATATCTGACTCTGCCTCTCTCTGCAGAAGGTGCCAAGTCCTTCGAACTTCTCTTTCATGCTCCAGGAACTTCATTCACCATCTTGCAAATTCATCTTGGTTCTGGAACTCATACCTCATCCGTACCACCTGCCTCTGGGACTCCTCTGAATGTTTTGCCTGACTGTCCCCTGGGTCTAGAATTCTTTTCCTCTCCATCTCTGCCTCCTAGATCCCCTGAATTCATTCAAGTATCAATTGAAATTCCATGCTCTGCAAGAAACCTTTTCATTCCTTCATAATCTTACCACCCTCCCTCTGATATTATCACCAATTTATTCTGTATATATCTTATTTGTACATAGTTGTTTGTATACTATCTCCCCCATTAGGCTGTGAGGTCTTTGAGAACAGTGACTGTTCTCCGGCCACCATTCCTATACTGGCTACTCTCTTTTATCTTTCCTATCTTAACGCCTTAGTGAACCAACTGAAGCCTATACTACTCTCAAATCCTATGCACTGTTGTCCTGTTGCCAAATCCTAACCTTGGATTATTCCTGTCATCTGCCTTCTTTGCTTCTATTTACCTGCTGGTGAATGGATCTGGAGGAAATTACAAAATGACAACAACAACAGCTAACATTTATATAGCGCTTACTATGTGCCAGGCACTGTGCTAAGTGCTTTTGCAATTATTATCTCATTTAATCTTCACAACAGCCCTGGAAGGTAGGTGCTGTTGTTATCCCCATTTTATAGATGAGGAAACTGAGGCAAACAGAAGTTAAGTGAATTGCCCAGGGTCACACAGCTAGTAAGTGTCTGAGGCTGCATTTGAACTCAGGTCTTCCTGACTCCAGGCCTGATGTTCTATCCACAATACCACCTAGCTACCTCCAAAAACTGTGCTGATTGGGTTTCAGAAAAATTTGTTATCTCAATTTGGCCTCCACTACAGCAGGGAAAACCCTTTATTCCTCTCTAATTGCTTTTCTAGCCTATTCACCACAGTGATTCTTTCAAATGTCTTCTCTACTCATACCTCACTTTGGAGTTTGTCGCCCACCCTCACAGCTGAGGACTTTATCTCATACTTCATCAAAAAAAAAAGTGAGGCCATACTCTAAGCAGTCTCTATTTCTCCTTCTAATTTCATATCCCTCTGAAATAATTGCCACTGTTGTCTCCTTCACTCTAGTCTTTATTGAAAAGATGGCCCTTCTTCTGGCTAAGGCCCCCACTACTTGACTCCTGTCTTCTCCAGCAGGTTGTCTCCACTATCAACCCCACTCTCTAATTTTCGGTTTCTGCCCACTATCTGCTGGTTTCTTCCTTGTTGCATTTGAACATACCCACTTCTCTCCCATTTCCCAGAACCCCTTGCTTGATCCTACCATACTTGATAGCTATCTTCCTATATTCCTCCCTCCCTTCTTTGATAAACTCCTTGAAAAAATTGCCTATGCTCACAGAATCCACCTTCACCTTTGAATTTACTGCCATATGACTTCTGACCTCATAATTCAAAAACTGATCTCCCCAAAGTTAGCATGATGTCTTAATTGCTAAATCTAATGGCTCTTTTCTCAATTTTCATCTTTCTTGACATTTCTGCTGCATTTGACACTGTTGATTACTTTTCCCCGGTGGATACTCTTTCCTCCATGCATTTTCATGATACCACTCTCTTTATCTTCTTCAGTTCAGTTTCCTTTGCTGGATCTTCATCACGACCTCTTGAATCCCAAGGTTCTGTCCTGGGCTCTCTTCTCTTTTCCCACTGTACTATCTTTCTTGATCTCATCAAGGTATATGTATGCTAATCTGTATATATGTGTCTATTTATGTATTGGCTCTCCCATTGGTATAGAATTTTCTTTAAAGAAAGATGTGTGTGTGTGTGTGTGGTGTGTGTGTGTGTGTGTGTGTGTGTGTTTGCATGTTTGCCTGTTAAATATCCAGGACTTACCATACTGCCTGGCACATAGTAAGGGATTAATAATGGTGATTGGTTGAAAGATGACTCCCAGACTAGCTAACTACGTACTCTACCATGGTACCTTTCTCTGGTTAGATGACCTTCTTTAATTAATCTTCATATTAAGAAAAGGGAAAGAGAAAGAGAATGAAAGAAGAGTTCTTACTCACCAAATAATTGACTGTCATTTCTGAAGTCCTTTGATTTTCATAGATTCATACACTCAGTCCAGTCCCCTTATTTGATAATTGAGAAAACAGATCCAGAGAAGACAAATGTCTTTTTCAAGGTCAGCACAACAAATAAGTCACATAGATAAGTGTTGTTACAATTAAGACCATTTTATGTACTGTATTAGCAACAGAATCCTTATTGCGTTAGAAAATTTCAAAATAGCTAACAATTAATTTTCATTTAAATAGCATATCATTGATGATCTTCAAAGAACAGATAACTTAAAACAAACCTTTTTAGCAGAAGACAATACATTGTGAAGAAGTTTTATTTAAAATTAGCTGATAGAAGGTATTTTGCACATAAATATTGGCATTAAGAAAATCTCAAAGGATAAAATTTTAAAATGAATATCGTACATAGATTTTCACTTTGTTCTTGGCACATTGCTTTCAGAGAATTGTGACACAAAATTAGTGGGAATTATAGCATTAGAAAACTGGGTCAAATATCAGTTTTACAACTAATGGTTCATTATCATCATTCACAACAATATTAATATTTATTGAGTATCTATATTGTTCATGAAAATATATTAGGCAGATTTCAATTTATATTTTTTGGATAAATATGCTCCCAGGGCTTAAATATATGTATATGTACATATACAATGTTGACAAGCAAGGTTAAAAAGATACAGATATTATATTTACTTTCACAATCCATTCCAAACCCACATACACACATTATTTTCCCACCCACCCCAGTTCCCTTGATTTTCCTGTCAAAGCGAGATGGAGAGACAAATTTATTCAAACATCTGGGTCCTGAGCTTTTGCCAACCCTTGGCAACCTTCATTAGTCTTTGAGATTCACACCTCTATTTGCTAAATGGCAGTGACTCACCCATATTTGTACAGCTGGCAGAGTTAACTGGAATCTACAGCAGCTGAGTTTTTCTTTTTTTTAAGTAACTCTTCCTGTTCCTGAAAAGGGGCTCTTAAGTGGAAGATTCCTTTAAGCAGAGCATTGGATCTATAAAATTTCATATACATTTGTGAGAGAGGGAGGGACATGGAGAAAGCATTAGCAATCAAGTTGTTGATAAACACATTTAGGAACTCCATATGGAATTTCTTTTCCTTTCAAGTTTCAAATGTGAGGTTTATGCATTTTGGGTCAATTTATCTCAATCCAGTTTGCACCAACAAACATTTATTCACATTCATTATTTGCAAGGCTTTGAACTCTGGAGATAGATAGAAACAGAGGTACAATCAGCAGCTCTGCTGATTGACTCTCAAATAATTTTTAAATTTTCAGTGTGAATATTTACACTGCAGAAATTATCAAATGGTTCAAATCAGGGTTTGATTATTGTTTTGTTTATTGTCTACACCAGGGATCCCCAACACAGATTAAGAACACCAGATCTAGTTCAACCCCTTCATTTTACATATAAACAAAGTAAGCCCCAGAGAAGGGGGGATGATTCTCCACACAATTAATGACAAACACAGCTGAGATTTGAACCTACATCTTCTAAATTACGTTATGCTGAAGGAGAATGTCTGTAGCCTAGCTCTGAGTTAACCATGATGAAGATGAAGAGAATTGGATGGATTTTAGATATGTCATGATGAAGGAGGTGAAAGAATTTGTGAATAAACTTTATGTAGAGAAGAAATGTTTAAACTCACTTCAAGTTTGTAGACAGCACAGAAAGGAACTGAATATGAAGAAGACATCCTATGTTTGTGTACCTAAACCTTCCCCATTGCCTCAGTGAAGAGAAGACTGGGAACTAATGGGGAGGGTTTATATACAGAAACAACAAAATCTGTCTTTTTCATATTGAGTCTTAGGTATTGTTATATCATCCAAATGGAATGCATTTTATCTGAGGTAGAGGTGGATGGTTTGATTTAATAGCCATCTATATAGAGTCCTCAAAACTATGATAGCAGGTGATTTTCAAGGGAGTTTAAGTGAGAAAAAAAAGAGTAAGGTTCCTCACCCAGGGATTCTGTGATATGAACAGAGAAGGACTCAGGAAAAGGAGATGCCATAATAAAAAAGCAATTAAAAGGTAATAGATGAATTTTTTAAAAAGCCTAATGCTTAAGATAATATGCAAGAGGAAAAAAAGAAGAAAAAGAACTACAATGTGATCTGCAGCTGAAAGGTTAAGGAAAATGAAGGTAGAGAAGATATTTTTGAACTGGGTTAACAGACTAATGGAAAGATTTGGTGTAAATGTACTTTTATTGAATAGTAAAATGAAAATCAATGCAAATTTTAGTTATTTAAAATGTGAAGGGCAACAAGGTAGCAGATACAGAACAGACTCTGGAGTCAGGAAAATCTGGATTCAAGTCCTACCTTGGACAATATACTGGTCATGTGACTCTGAAAAAGTCACTTGATTTCTTAGTGATAAGAAGAGGCCTATAAGACTGTAAATTGCAGAGGAGGCACATATCTACATTGGTAGAAATAATTTCCTCATTGGAAACTCCCTATACTGATGAAATCACAGATTCTCACAAAAAATACATATTTTCTCCTTACTCTCATGTGAGTTGTTTCCAAGTAAAATAATACTTTCTATTTGGAGAGTGATTTATTCTTTATGTGATCCTTGAAACAATCCCATGAGGCAGGCATAGAGGAGATTATGATCCCATTTTACAGATAAACAGGGTAAAAAAGTGATTTACAGAGCTAGTAAGTGGGTAACATGGTACAAGAACCATGGTACAAGATTTTCTATGTCCTAGTCTAGTGTATTTTCCATTAAATAGTTAGTTACATGTAATCTGGCTACCCAGCTACCACTTTTAAGCTTTATACCAGCTCTAAGTATCAAAAAAGCTATTGAAAGCCATGTTTATCAAACTGTACTAATCAGTCATAGTGAGAATGATAAGGGACTCTTTGAAAACAGGAAAAACAGTTGGCCATCAACTGTGTGAGTATGATAAGGTTACAGTAAGGCTAAAATAAATTGTAGGAATTATCAATATGACCAGCTTCCCTTGGATACTTAACTATCCCTATTGGTCTTTATCAGTTGAATAATAGGTCTGAAGCATTAGGCTATATTGATTCAACAAATGTTATTGTGGAAAAGTGTGCTTCCTTGTGTAAAAGAGAATCTTAATAATGGACTGACTTTGACTGGATTTTGATTATATATTTATTGCCACAGTTTAGCTCTCTACATGAATGGCAGATAGTTAACTCTTACACATCCAGGACTCTGTGAATTAAACAGTCTCTTTCTCCTTCTCTGTGGTTTTGCCACTGCTCAGGTTGCTGCTTCACTGTTTGTTAGTTCTTTCCCAGAGGGTGAAATGAGGTCAAAGCCCAAGCTAGAGGCCAAATTAGCTAGTATGGTGATCATGTTAGCTGTTCTGGTAAAAGGTTTGATTGGGGAGCTAAGTGAATGAATAAGTGGATAACAGAGAAGTAGTTTGAGTTTTATAGTCCAAAAATGACATGACATTTCAAGGTAAAGGTGTAGCATGGTAATAAAGAATTCCCCCTCCTTCTCCCTCATTATCCCCCTCTCCCCCCAGTGAATTCATAGCTGAAGAAAAGCAGCAACAAGGACAAAGACAGCTATTTTGAGGATCTCTCATTTTATTACCCCCTACAATTTTTAATTAATGGTTAATTAGAAAAAGCAAAATGACCAGGATCTTCATTTTTTGGTGCAACCCTAGAGCAGCTGTTTCTATTTATGCCCTAGGATTTTTCTCCATATTGTGTATAAAATCTTGTGGGGTTTCCTATAAGATTCTGCATTTAAACACAGGGACTTCAAGAAAATGTTGTTTGAAAAGGAATCCCAAATTAAGGCTACCAGATGTCATTTTCTCCACCCCCACTCTGATAAATCAGGGACTTGCCTAATTTGAATATTTTGCATAAATTTACATATTCATTTCAAGAATCCCTAACTCCAATTATGTAAAATAAAATTAATTAGCACGACTGACTGCAATGTCCAACCCTAGTATTTGGGGCATGCATGACAGACAAGAAATAACTAACATATTTTAAAACTAATTAATTTGACCACATCTGGGATTAATAAGATAGTCACATACACATGAATGAATGCAATTAGGATGAGTCTCTCCCACCCCCATGTAGATGAAGACTTATATTTTGTGAAAATCACCCCTAAGTGTTTCCAATTTTTTTTTATTCCTTTTTCCACCTTTGCTACTCTCATTCACCTCCCTCTCCTCTCAACTGAAGATTTCACCTCATACTTTACTGGAAAAAACAAATGAGGCACTTTTCTTTCTAGGCTCTGTCCTTTTCTATGTAAGGTCTGCTCTTGCTTATCTAGGAGAAGTGTGAACTATCCCCTCATGATGTCTCTGTTGCTCTAATCCATACCCATTCCCATAGCAACAGGATGGTAAAAAAGGATAAAAGCAAGAGATAAAAATCTCAAGGCTTAAAGAACAGATTTTGAGGTTTTAAGGATAGGAATGCAAGTGGCCATCTCCATCTTCACTATTAGTTGGTAGATAGGATGCCAGGTAAAAGAGATGACATCCTTTTTTCCAGTGGGCTCATAGCTGGCAGACTGGACTGCCCAACAAGGAAATTTAACTCAGATGGTTCCCCAAAATTTGAAAGCTAAAAAGGGACTATCACTAGGAATTGGCAGCATGTAGGAGCAAACTTCTGTCCAAAAACGTTTCTCCCCTAGTTGCAGCCATAGGCTAATCAGAAAACTTTATGGAAGATTCTTCTATTAACTGGACCCCAACTAGATATACAAACATATATCTAGAGCAGGTTTCTTAACTGGGGTTCTGGTAACTGTTTAAAACATGTTTTTGATGACTGAATTTCAATGTAATTGTTATCCTTTGTAATTCTAAGTCTTTTATGAATTTAAAAACTTATTTTTTCTGAGAATGAGTTCATAGGCTTCATTAGACTACCAAAGGAAACTGTGATACACAAAAAGCTTCAGAAACCACTTCTGATCTAGAAATACTTCTCAATATTCACTGTTCTTCAATAGGCAGGGGCAATACTTGACAACTAGGTCGCAATTAATTCATTGGTCTTATGAACTAAAAGCAATTTTGATTGATTTAAATAGTGCCATTTTTCTCTTTTCTTTTCCAGGGTGTTTTATTGTTTTAGCTGACCAAAGTTAATTTCAGCATGCTTAAAAGGAAACAGAGTTCTAGGGTGGAAGCCCAGCCAGTTACAGACTTTGGTCCTGATGAATCTTTGTCCGATAATGCAGATATATTGTGGATTAACAAACCAGTAAGTTGTATTTTGTTTTGTGGTTGGTTTGCTTTTTAAATTTAAAAAAAGTTCAGGTTGTTTGATTTTCATGCTAATGGAAGAAAGATATGGTGCCAACAATCCAGGATCATTTGTATTTGGCTTTGAAGTGAGAATTTATAATTAAATGAGAATATTAATATGTCTCAAGTTCTAGAAATTCACAATTCACATGATATATAAAAAAAAGTACTCCAAATATTCTACATAGGAAGAATTAGAAAGCTGAATTGCTCAGATTTTTAAAAATATTCTTTCTGTAACAGTGATACCATCAGACAAAAAGGAGCTGCCCTCTCAACAAATTTATTCATTTAATAAACATTTATTAAGTGCCATGTTGTTTGATTTTCATGATAATGGAAGAAAGATATGGTGCCAACAGTCCAGGATTATGTACCAGGCATTGAGCTAAGTGCTGGGTAAATACAAAAAGATTAGAGACAGTCTCTGCCCTCAAGAAGCTTACAGTCTAGTGAGGGAGACAACATGCAAACAAGTATGTACAAAACAACCTATGGACATGATAAATAGGAAATAATTAAAAGAGGTATTTGGGAAGGCTTCCTGTAGAAGGTGGGATTTCAGTTGGGACCTGACAGAAGCCAGGGAGGCCAGTAGTTAGAGCAGAGGAGGGTGAGCATGGAAAAGTTTATTTTCTTTACATATTTTTATTAGTATATTTCCTGAACTATGAAAGATGATTAAATATTTTAGATCCAGAGGCCCTTTTCTACACTGTAGAATTGATAGCAGAATAAAAATAAATAATATGAGACATAACAACATCAAAGCATATAGTAACCAATTTAATCAAATTGATGAGAATGTGAGTGTAAGATATGTGTGTATAATTTAATAATATGAATAATGTGCTATGTTTGATGCCATATGCATGTATCTCAGAACCAGAGAAAAGTTAAGTATCAATTTGACTTCTAAGATTAATGATATGGTGGGGTATCAGGAATTATAGTTATAAACTATTTTGAAACAGTGGGATAAAAGAACTATATTATCATGTAAGAGAAAATTTTCTTTAGTACCCATTTTATGTATACTTCAATAAGAAGTTCCAAATACTAGGATTCAAATTTAGACTTTTTGACCCTAAATCTAGGACTCTTTCCACTGTATCACACTAGTGGCATTTTGGCTAATTAGTGCCTTTAATTGGAAGATCTACATTACACTGTTTGTATAGTACTGGATGTTGAAATATTTCTAGACTCCCTCAAGAAGAAGGCAGCCCTTCAAAAAGGTTGAGTTATTGGTGACTTACCCTATATGAACATAAGCACTATTATTTTCTTCATGCAAATATTATAACAGAAAAATATTATAAATCATAGCCCACTCACCAATCTGTCAGTATCTGAGATTCCTCAAAGTTCTGACAAGCACTTTTATTTTTACTAAGGGTGTTATTTTATACAACTGCAGTGTCAGCATATTGCCAGACCAAGAAACTGGTTTTGTCAGTGAGGATAATATTTAAAATTAAAACAGCTAATGAAAAGAAACTAATTTGTCATCTACATATCACAGTTTTATGACTGTGTTCTATATTTTCTTCATTTTGTTGAAATGATACATTTACTAATACTTTGAATTGGGCTTGCTTAAAATATAGATAAGATTAATTATTAGGTGCTTTTTAAAAAGTTTCTCACATTAAGCCATTCAGAGTCTTAATGAACATGAGTTGTAAACTCCCACAGTTACTAATATCTTTCTATGTATCATCAGTTGATATAGAATGACTGTTTCTTTCTTTTCTTTTTTTTAATTTTGAGTTAAAGCTACTTCTTTTCTTTGAATCTTTTAATTCAAAGTCAGTTATGAAAGTAACATAACTCTTAGCACACATTTTAAGGGGCCACAAGCATAGAGTTGGACTCCTTAGCTTTTTGGGGCTGTGACTGTGGCTTTCCCTGTAAACAAGCAGGAAAGGAATCCTTAGCTCAGGACTACTCAAGTGCAGCAATATAATGTGTCTTCTAAAGGGAGCCAGGAGATTCATTCTTCTTTTGACTCAGGAGAAGGGACAGAACCTGGGGGAAAGGATTGATGCTTCTTCTCTAATTCAGAAAGACTTTATTTCCTTTGGGCAAAGGTGAAGATCATTCTATTTCTTTTGGTAGTTGGGGGATGAGATTGAATTTGAAAACACATTATACTTTTTTAAATGGATAATTTTGATTACATAAAATGAAAAAGCTTTTATGCAAACAAAACAAATGTAGCCAAAATTAGAAGGAAAGGAAACTGGGAAAAAAATTACAGAAAATTCCTCTGATAAAGACCTCACTTCTCAA
This sequence comes from Phascolarctos cinereus, assembly GCF_003287225.1. Classification (NCBI taxonomy): domain Eukaryota; kingdom Metazoa; phylum Chordata; class Mammalia; order Diprotodontia; family Phascolarctidae; genus Phascolarctos; species Phascolarctos cinereus. Next base: position 154,014,274 of record NW_027556180.1, on the reverse strand, counting down.
ATATATAGGGAAATGAGCCAAATTTGTAAAAATAAGAGCCATTTCCCAAGTGATAAATGGTTAAGGGATATGAACATGCAGTTTTCAGAAGAAGAATCAAAGTTATCAATAGTCATATAAAAAAATCCTCTAAATCAGTACTGATTAGAGAAATGTCAATTAAAATAACTCTGAGATATACCTCCCACCTATCAGATTGGCTGAGATGACACAAAAGGGAAATGACGAATATTAAAAGGAATGCCAAAAAAAAAAAATTGGGACATTAATGCATTGTTGATGGAGTTGTTAAGTAGTCTGGAGATCAATTTGGAACTATGCCCAAAGGGGCATAAAACTGTGCATACCCTTTGACCCAGCAAAAGCACTATTAGGTCTATATTCCAAAGAAATCAAAAAAGAGGGTAAAGGATCTATATGTACAAAAAATATTTATAGCAATTCTTTTTGTGGTGACATAGGATTAGAAATTGAGGGAATGGCCATCGATTGGGGAATGATTGAATAAATTATGGTATATGATTGTGATATAATACTATTGTGCTGTAAGAAATGACAAGGGGATGCTTCCTGAAAAACCTGGGAAGACTTATATAAATTCATGCAAAGTGAAATGAACAGAACCAGGAGAACATTGTACATGGTAATAACAATATTCTATCAATGATCAACTGTGAAAGACTTACCTAAGACAATAATCTAAGACAATTCCAAAGGACCCATAAAGAAAAATGCTATCCACCTCCAGAGAGAGAACTGAATGCAGATAGAAGCATATTTTTCTTAACTTTCTATATTTTTCTTGTTTATATTTTTTCTGTATTTTCTTTTGAAATATGGCTAATATGAAAATGTTTTGTGTGACATCACATGTGTAATTGATATCAAATTGCTTGCTTTCTCAAGGAGAGGGGAGGGACATGGGAGGAAAGGAGAGAATTTGGAAATCAAAATTTTTTCATGTAATTGGAAAATATTTAATGAAATAAAGAAAATATATTGAAAAAAACACTGTACTTAAAAAAAAAGAATGCCTGATAAACTAGTAAAAGTGTATGGAAAGGGGTAACAACAATAGCATTTATAAAGTACTTTATGTTTTACAAAGTTCTTTTTATATGTTCTGTTAATTGATTCTTGAAAAAACCCTGGAAGGTAGAAACTCATATTATGCCCATTTTACAGGTGAGGAAACAGAGACTAAGAGATGGTAAATATTTTGCTCAGGGTCACACAATTAGTTAATGCCTGAGGCAGTATTTGAATTTGGAACTTCTTATCTCCAAATCCAGCACTCTACCCATTGTATCAACAGATGACACTTGTAAGGTGTATATGTAATGATATATTTGTATCATTAATGTGAAATATGCTAAAAAGGCAAAAGAAAATCTACATATATATTTTAATTTAACTGGATTTCCTCTACATAATAATGAAACAGTTTACAATCTGGCAAATTTAGAATTTGTTTTCAAATGTCTTGCTTTTTTAGCATGTTTCTTTTTTTAATTTTTAATTTTTTCCCAATTAATAGTATTATATTTTTTTCTATTTACATGTAACGATAGTTTTCAGCATTCATTTTTATAAGGATTTTGAGTTCCAAATTTTTTTCTCCCTCTCTTCCCTTCCCTTCCCCTTCCCCAAGGTGGCAAGCAATCTGATATAGGGTTATACATGTACAATCGTATTAAGCATATTTCCACATTAGTCATGTTGTGAAAGAATCAGAACAAAAGGGAAGAACTATGAGAAAGAAAAAAAAGAGAAAATAGTATTTAGCATGAATTTCAAACACTGAATAGTAGTACATTGTGGGATGAATTAAAATTAAAAATCATTTAACTGCTTTCTTTTCAGTGGGTTCATTCTTTGCTGCGCATCTGTGCCATCATCAGTGTCATTTCAGTTTGTATGAACACTCCAAAGACATTCGAGCATTATCCCCCTCTCCAGTATGTCACCTTTACCCTGGATACACTCTTGATGTTTCTCTACACTGCTGAGATGATAGCAAAAATGCATATTCGTGGCATAGTTAAGGTGAGCTTTTCAATTAAAAACAAGTCCCACACACAAAAGACATTGTAATCTGAATGGGCAAGCTTAATGCTATTAGTATATTTGATCCAGTAAAACTAACTAGCCAAGCTTAATTTCATGTAGTTTATTTTTCATGCCAAATTCCTTGGAGTAAAATAATATGATTACTGAGCTTTAATGAAAATAGAATTGTAAAATGAAAATAGAAATTATGTAAAGTGCATGCATGGCTTGGGGATGGCTGTTAGGGGAAGAGAAAACTGTGGATGAAGGGCAGCCATTTAGTCAGAGAGAGGCAGGATTTGGGGTAAAACCTCTCCAACCTGAGTTGCTTTCAACATCTGAAGAGAGATTAAAAAGGAAATGGAGAGAAATGTTTGGGCTAGGTCATATTTAAAGGAGGTAAAGATAGAGCTTAATGTTAAAATGGAGGAAAAAAAGGGATATTAGTGCTCTAAGAGGTATGAATTCTAGAGAAGACAGAATTCTTGGTACATTTCCAACTGTCATGTATTCTGCTGCCTTTAAAAAGTTATTTTTGTGGTTAATATTTTCATTTAATGCTGAATTTACCCTTTAACAATTTGTTACCCTAACACTATGTTTCAGGAAAACTGTTTACTTTCCTTATTATCTTGAATAGAGAAATATTTATGAATAGTAGGAAAGGAGAGGAAGAGGAGGAGGCACAGCAGAGAAAGTTAAGTGAGGGAGGACTGTGTAAATTTGCCAGTCTCACTTTCTTCTCCTGAGCCATCTGGGTCCAAAATATAGATCAGGATAACTGGAGATGGCCCTGGATCCAGTGGGAGACCTTGGCCTTTTTAAGCTAAGGTCTTTAACAGGTCTCCCTTTGACTGAGGCAACATTCATTCAGTGATTAAGGCTAGGTAAGAAATGAGGAAGAGAATGGCCTCTGTTACCTAGTCACAAAAAAAAAAAGTTGGGTCTAGAAAGAGAAGATACTCAGGGTTTCTGGCCAAAGCAGAAACAATTACTATTTACATTCACTCTGAGCCAATCAGGGTCCAAACAATGATCAAGTGGGGCTTGGCCTGGGGCCTATTATTGGTCAATTAATAAGAGCCAGGGGCAGCCTAGGTGGCCCAGTGTATTGGTCCTGGAGTCAGGAGGACCTGAGTTCAAACCCAGCCTCAGACACTTGACACTTGCTAGCTGTTTGACCCTGGGCAAGTCACTTAACTCCAATTGCCTCATTAAAAAAAAAATTGATGAGAGCCTGAGTGATTTGGGGTTAAGGCATGGACCTTAAGACAAAGATCTAGCTGGTAAACCCCAAGATATCTTTCCAGGGTTTCAGCGATCAAAATTTACATTCCTTTGGGCAGAGCACCAGCTGGAAAGGGTATGATACCCCATATGGGGAGAGACAGAGAGAGAGAGAGAGAGAGAGAGAGAGAGAGAGAGAGAGAGAGAGAGAGAGAGAGAGAGAGAGAGAGAGAGAGAGAGAGAGAAGAGAGAAAGAGAGAAGAGAGAAGAGAAGAGAAGAGAAGAGAAGAGAAGAAAGAGAAGAGAAGAGAAGAGAAGAGAAGAGAAGAGAAGAGAAGAGAAACAAAGAAAGGAAGAAGGAAGGAATGATGTTGCCCAACTGGCTAGTTCCAGTTGGATCCCCACTGGGGCAACTCCAACTACTACTCACAGGAGTTGTTGTTTGTCTTTCATTCTAGAAGAGGACCATGACATCAGGGAAGTGATCCATACAAGTGAATTGGATTTAAGTGAGGGAAGGCTGGACAAAGTCACCAGCTAGGATTTAGCTATTTAAATGCCTCCAGAGGTGTGGCCAATTTTTGTCTGTCCAAAGCCCAGATCCTTTTAATTACAATGGAGAGATGACTAGGGTTTGACCCAGGCCTCAGGCACAGGGCTGGGGAACCTGTGTCCTTCCAGGTCCTGATGTGCGGCCTTGTTCTGTGAAGTTTGGATTCAGTCAAAGGGCTGCACTTGAGGACCTAGAGGGCCACATGTGGCCTCAAGGATGCAGGTTCTTCACCCCTGAGTGGGTGTTAATGGTAGAGTGTTCGTGTGTTAAAAGGTGTTAACACCTGTTGATTCCTTTATTAACATTAACATGGCCTTGTTTACATTAAAACTTATTTTTTACATCCAAACTCTACCTTCTACCTGAAACCTTTCCTTATCTCCCCAGATCCTAGGGTCCTTTCTCTCTAGATTACTCTTTATTAGCTTTATATAGACCTTATATGTATGTATTGTGTCCTCTTCTCTACTGCTATAAAATGTAAACTGGTTGAAGGCAGGACATGTTTCATCTTTTGTCTTTGCATTCTCAGTACTAAACACACAGTCGGAATTTAAGAAATGTTTAATTGATTCATTGTCTCCTTTTCTCTCATTCTTCCTGTCCAATTAGTTGCCAAGCAGTATTAATTCAATTACCTTGACAATATGTTTAATATCTATCAGTTTTTCTCCACTCTCATAGCTACTATTCCAGTTCTGGCCCTCATCACCTCTCACTTGTACGATTTGCAATAGCCTGCTAGTTGGTTTCCCTACAAACTGTTTCTCCTCCACCGTATTCTCCATATGGCTGCCAAATCAATAATTAGTATTCCTAAAGCATGTCACTCCTTTGTTCAAAAAACACCCATGGCTTCCTTTTTCTTATAGAATAAAAAACAAACTCTTCTGTTTGGTGTTTAAAGCCCTTACACTCTGGCTTTAGATAAGCTTTTCAGGCTTATTTCACCTTACTTTGCATCACACATTCTATGTTTCAGCCAAATTTGCTAATGGAAGGGCTAGACTTATAACTACTTCTCTTGTATTCCATTCCAGGGTGTTATGTCCTAGACTCAGGGTTATTGCTGGAACCAGCTCTTAATGCCTTCCTTGGACTGTTAAACTTTGAGTGTGAGCATTTACACCTCAGAAATTGGCAAATGCTGCAAATCGGGGCTTGATTTATAGTTTTGTTGATTGAGTCGAGAAAGTAAAGGAGAAAAATGTTCATTGAAAGCATGTCCTTTGTACCTTTTTCTTTTTTTAATTTGATCCAGTTGCCTATCATTTACCAATGTACTTGCCTAGGCTGTCTTGTTTCAAAAGATACAGTAACCCATTAGTGACCAATTACAGATAAGAGAAGGTCTCTGGCTGCCAGGGAGGGAGTGACCATTCCTTCTCCAGCCCGCTTTGCTTTTCTATGGGCTGTTCCTGTTGCCTGAAGTCACTGACTTCTTAGGTGCCTTCTCACCTTGTAAATAGCTTCTTCCCAAACTCAGCTCAAGGGCTGCCTTCTAGACCAAAGGAAGCCTATCTGGTTGAAAGCTATCTGATACAGGAAATTACTATGTGTCTTACTTACATATGTGTGTTGTGTGTGTGTGTGTGTGTGTGTGTGTATATATATATATATCTCTAATTTTCTTGTGTACATGTTGTTTTCACCCAACAGAATGTAAACCTCCTAAAGGTTTGCTTTTGTCCATGTATCCCATAGGGCTATCCCTACATTGTGAATGTTAGAGATACTTAGTACTTTTTGAATGAGTACATGAAGAAAGCCTTTAAGAGACTCATCCCTTTATGTGACAATAATGCACAAAGTCCTTAAAATGTTTGTTCTCTTAAGCAGGCTAAACATGCCCCTTTTGGCAATCTTGTTTACACTATGGATTTGCTTAGCAGATCCTTTCTTTATAGATAATGCAAAGGTAAATTAAGCCCTGCCTAATCAAACTGCCACAAATGTGGGATTAGTAGAATCCGAATAAATCATCTTTTAAAAAAATAACAATGTGACATACATATGGGAGGGCAGTGAATAGAGCTCATTAACCTGTTTATTGGAGGAATGTAGCTCATGATTCTTCTGAATAGTTGGGATTTGTTGATATTGGTCAATGGTCATGGATAGATATAGAAACTGGAGCCCACTGAGGTGAAAAGACCCCACCCTTGCATTTACCTTTTCTGAAAACTTATAATCTCTCACTCTGCCGTACAAGAACACTGGTCACTGTATCCAATGAGATAATGCATTCTAAGATATGATGCACCAGGCTAGAGGCTGAATGGTGTTTATCAGGCCTCGCTTTACTAAGCAGTGTAGATTTTGTATCTATCTATAGTGCAGATGTAGGTGTAGTATAGTGTAAAACTGTACAGTATTACAACTGTCCACCTATTAATTAACTGGCCATGAAAACTTATCGTTATTGGCTTCATAATGATGCTAGAAGGATCAGTGTGGTGACATTCATGAAATGAGTTTGTTCAAAGGAAAAAAATCCAGCATATTGTTATTATGGCTATTATTATTGCTGTCATTTTTATTACTACTACAATTCTCAGAGATCTAGTATAAAATGAACTCATTTTTCTCTGGTAATTTCATGACTCCAAATTTCATTTCAACAAAAATTTATTCAATGACAGTTTGTAGAGCACTGTGGTAGGTGGTGGGTGAATTTCAAAGTTCAAATAAGGCATGTGTCTTCCCCTTATGGCACTTACAGTCTGAAAAAGGGATACAACATATGGATAATTGTGATAGAAAATATTTTCTTCAGTATTTCAGTGATCCATGTTTCATATGAATAGCTTCTCCTTTTTCTGATGGACATCAAGATATGCCTACCCCCACCCTCCAGCCCCAGTGTTATTAGATGTTTTCCAGCATTGCTATGCTCCTCTCCACTCCATCTCACACCTTCCTAAAAGCACTGGTGACCATCATTCTGGTCATTAACTTCTCCAAACATGACTAAGTGGGGCCTCTGAAGTTACAAGCAAATCACTTCGATCTTGGTAAGACTTTTCAATTATGAATCCACTAGCATAGTAGCCTTAGAGAAACTATAGTCACCTTCATTACACAATGACTTACCATGATAGTGATGATAGCACATAATAAATGATAAGTATGTTCAGTAAGAGAGGTAGAAATCATGTGCTGTGTGGTCTAAGGACCTCTTTAATTACTGGAGAAATGAGGAAAAGCTTCTTACTGGAGGTGACCTGTGAATTGGCCTGTTAGTCATTAGTGGAATTTAACTGCAGAACTATTCCAAGCATAAAAGAATGGTGTGAGCAAACGTGTGGAAATAGGAAAGTGTGGGGTTCTCTGGGATCAGTTTGGTTGGAGCAGGAAATATATGAAATGATATGAAATAAATCTGACAAAGTAGACAGGTACTCACTTATGGAGGGGCCTTGAATATACAGCAAAATAAAATTAACTTCACTGAGGAAGCAGTTAGGGACTGTTGAAGTATTTTGAGCAGAGGTGTAAAATTACCAGATGGTGAGACTAGAGGAGGAATAGAAAAGAGACAGGAATTCTTACTACGAAGGCATACACATATACACACATACAGAGAAAGAGTCATCATGAGCTCATGCTTGGATGTCTTCCCTGCTGAAGGGAGCTCAAGGAGAGGAGATTCATTCCCCAAAGGAAGTACTTTGCAGCTTACAGTTATGACAGTGGGAGGTTAAGTGACTTGCCCATAGTTCCATACCCAGTATGTGTCACATACTGAACTTGAACCCAGGCTACTCTAATTATGAGGCTAAGCCTCTATCAACTATTCCATGCTGCTTGATATGTTAAGAACAAAACAAAACAAAAAACCCTTAAACCATCATTTTTCTTAGACAGTGGAAATATGACATATTTGCATTTCTTGTATTTTATTACATAGGATAATTTGCATGTAAAGATATATACATTTCATAAGTATGCAAACATGCAGGTATTATTGAATTAATAAATTAAGTATGTAGTCAATCATTATGCTATACAATATCTGCTTCAATGTTTAATTGTGATGTATAGTATCTTCAGTAGAGTAGATATTTAGTGACTCTACACCACAACAAAATGACATTGAGACTTGATATGCTGATGACTAGAATTACCACATATATCCTCAGGAAAAATTCTTTTTCAATATATCTAATGCTGTAACCAAATTAATTGGAAACAGAAAGGAAGTATACAGCATGGGGTTATCCCCTCAAAGACCAAGGGGGAAATACAGTGGCAAAAGAAGCCCTCGTTTATCATTAAAAATAGCCGCATTACTCTGCCTTGTTAGTGAAGGGTAATTGAAAAAGACCTAGTGAGCTAAGGATTCCCTATTGAAGTGCCTATTATATACAAGGCACAATGCTAGGCATTAGTGAAATAAGGAGAAAAAAAAACAACAAAAACAACAACCTTGACTTCAAAGAACTTAGAGTCTAGGAAGGGAAAATAACATATAACCAGATAAGTAAATGTGAATAGATACAAATTAATTCCGTGGATGGGATGACAGAGAGCAGTTACAACTGAGGGGAATCAAGAAAGCCTCCAATGGGAAGAAATGGGTGTGTTCAGTTTTGATAGAGATAAGGAATTCCAAGAGCCAGAGGGGAGGGGAGAGAGAATTCTAGGGATCAGAGACAACCTGTCCAAAGGTAAAAAGGTAGGAGACAGAATGAAGTGCTTAAAGAACAGAAACAACAATGGACCATTTGGCTGGATTATGCAGTATGTAAAGGGGGTAATATGAAGTAGTTCTGGAAATAGAGGCTGGAGCCAGCTTGTATAGTGTGTTTTTTCCAGGCACCTGGTTTTACTGCAGAAGTGGGTGGTGGATAAATAAGGAAACATAATCCCCCTGTTCTCACGTATTTGTTTCCTCCTTTTTCCTTACCAAATTTAAACAGTAAAATACTTGCTCCTGTGGAAAAATCAGAGCTGTTTCCTTTCAGTTACTACATTGGAGAAGAAAACGTTTCTCTACGCAGTTACCTGGGAAACAACAGGGAGAAATTTTCATTTTTCACCATTTTTGAAGTACCTGAGTTCTAATCTTTAAAAAGAAAGAAAAAGAAAAGAAAAACATCTAGTCTTAGCCCATTTTTTATATCTGACGCAGAAATGAAAATAAATTCAATAGGTGAAGTATATCTTATGTTAGCCAGTTATTTCTTTAATGTTTCAAGAATGAAAAGAACTTAAGTATTTTGCTAATACTACAGCTGTAGAATGGGTCTGTGATGAAATCAATCCAAATATTTCCTTTTAAATAGTGCAGAAAATAACTTTTCCTTGCCTGACCATCTAGTATAACCCTTGTTTATATCCTGACATAAATCCACCACTAGGGGTCCACCCAAAGTCCTGGGGGTTTTCCTAGATCTTTCTTGAGATGAAGATGAACCAAACAGACTATGCATTAGTTATCCCTCTCCTTCACCATAAGACCAGGTCTTCTTTCATGATTACAAGTAACTATTATTTGTTTTGATTCAACAAACCATTATTAAGTGCCTACTGGATATAAGAAACTATGCTCTTTGTAGCTAGGTTCTACATATGAATGTCTCCTCAAATACTCTGACCTCTAAGTGCATCAACCTCAACGCTCTTAACTTTTATCTTTGTTCTGTTTCATCCACCTGTGGGGATGGACATTCCCTTCTATTGGACATAGATATATCTCAGGAAGAGTTTTATATCTACCTCTAGCCATCTGACATCTTTTACTCTTTTGGAGGCAGGGTAACTCCTTGTTTGTAACATTGAAGCCTGCTCTTGTATATTAAAGACTACTATTCCCACTGGGGTGATATTTAACTTAAGTTCTTCAGGGACCATGGCCTTTCAGCCATATGATATTACCAGAACATTGTAATTAAAAAATTTAACCTTTGTTTCAGAGAAAGGCTTATGTGATCACTAAAAGAATTTTATATTTTCCGGTAGGCAGTATAGCCCACTCTCTTCTCCTGATAAAATCTAAGCCTAGTTCATTGACTGTGTCAATGAAAGATACAGCCTAAGAGACAAGTTTGATAGCCTGTGTCTATCAAAGTTATTACCTAATGGATGAGCTTTATAGGTTGGCCAACTTAACTACATAGCAGTGCCTGGACAAATAGATTTTCTTTTTCTTTTTTAATTTCCTGTGCAAATAGTTTCCTTTGTGAATGGATTGTTTTACCAGTACTTAGCACAGTAACTAGCACTTAATAATTACTTATTGGTTGATAAGATAAAACTGATTAGAATCATCCTTTTTTGTAAGATTTTACAAAAAAAGTTTGTATTCTAAACTGGTGTCAACTTGGGTCTTCATTTCTCTACTTGGCAAATAAGTCAAAAGTTGGCTAATGAAGGCACTTTCTGGGCTTATTTGATTTTCTTGTGGCTAGATTTATAGCAGTTAAAATTTATACAAAGGCATTCTTGGTCTTAATGTCACTGCAGATTTCCATTTTTCTTTTCTCTTGTCTGGTTATTTGTATACATAGTACAAAGTTGATTTTCAATTCAACACCATATGTTTTATTAATTTTTCTTCTTCAGCTTTACAAACTGTGGTCTTGATCAGTGGCATGATCGTATATAGAGAACTACTAGAGGGGCCAAGATGGTGGAATAAGAAGTAAGTTGCTATTACCCTCCCTTATTAACCTCTGAAAGCCCAGAAAATATGGCCCCAGGAAAAACCCTGGAACAACTGACCCAGAAGAAAGACAGGGTGCAGCAATCCCCTAACCCAAGTAGCTTGAGGGATTAACAGGAAAGGTCCCTCTTGCCCTGGGGGAAGAGCAGCAGTACAGAATGGGAGGCATTTTAGCAAGCTAGCAGAAAGCCCCACCTCAGCATACCAGGAGGAGATCCTGAAACCCAGGTGGTGGAGCAGGTACACACCAACACCAGGACCCCCAACTGCCTCAGTGAGGGTGGGGGAACCAGTGGAAACCAGTGGGGAAAACCACCAGGTGATTTGACATTCTACAGCAACCAGGTATCCCAGTGCCTGAGCAAACTCTGGGAGGCACTGGAAGGGACCCCAGGCGGATAAACGTCTTGCAACCTCAATCTGAAAGGAGCTGAAGAAAGCAAAAGGAAGGAAAGGCCCAGGTGATTAGGCAACCTCCAGGTGCCACCCTACCCAATCCTATCCCTAGATTTCCAATGTTGCTGATTCCAGCCCAACACCAGGTAAGCTGCCAGAATCTTACAGCCTCCAACTGCCAGCATCAGAGGCCCCAGCACAGAAAGCTAGTGACCAGACCCTGGGCTCCCAACACAAGAAGGTTGGGTCAGTGCCCCCTGCTCCCCAGCAGAAGAGCTCAATCTCTTTAAAGGCCAGAAAATAAGCAAACACCATGAGCAAAAAGAAGCGTACGATAGATTCTTATTATGGGAACAGTGAAGATCAAGGCAGAAAATCTGAAGAAGACAACATTGTCAACAAACCCACCTCTGCAACCTCAAAAAGGAATATGAACTGGTCTGAACCCAAAAAGCCTTCTTAGAAGAGCTCAAGAAGGATTTTAAAAGTCAAATGAGAGAGGTAGAAGAAAAAATGGTAAAAGAAATGAGAGGTATGCAAGAGAACTAATAGAGGGAAAAATATTGCATCAATAACAACTTTCCTTTTTGTTAAAATGTGATGTTTCTTTGCTTTTCCCCTGTTATATTTGGTGTTCACTATGTCCAGTGCCTGTGGAACTATTCATGATATAAAGGTATGAGGCTATTTGAGTGTTGAGTACTTAGAATGGTTAGGTCAAACTCTTTTGAGTGATTATAGATCTCATTCATGAGGCTCTGTGCTATTCTGGGACTTGATGCAATAAGCAAGATGTCAGTCACAAATGACAATAACCTCACCATTACTTAGGAATTCAGTTTTGACTTGGCCTCTGAACTGAATTTCCTCTAAAACACCGGCAAACATAGCTTCCAATTTTACGTTGTGTTTGATATTAATTATCAGAGAGGGTTGTGTTTTTTTGTTGTTGTTGTTACAAAATTATAACTGTTGTTTCTTTCAAAGAATCTCTCTTGTACAATGTTGACAGAATGCGTGGAAGACAGTTTGTTATAAAACAGGCTTGGGGAGGTGGGTGAAAACACAGGCTTTATTGTGTAAAAGTAATTGAAACTTGAAAATGGAATTCTTAAGAAAATTCAATTTTTCCCATTTCACATTAATTTTAAAATCATATAAATTATAGTCAACAAAATGAACATTTCCCTCCAAAGACGCAGGACACTTGCAAATGTTAGCATTTTCTGAAGTTAGGTCAGGTCATCAGTTCTGCTCTCATCACATTCTCTTTAGTATCAGAAGCAGATTTCCATGGCAAGGTGTGCGAATAGAGTCACAGATTTCAGTCTGGAAAGATCCTTAGAAGTCACTGAGCCCAATCCCTTAATTTTAGAGATGAAGAAACTAAGGTGCAGAGACATTGCATGATTTGCTTGGGTCACCTGAGGTGAGGTTTGAACTCAGATTTTCTTGACTTCTGGCCCAGTGCCCTATCCATTAAATCATGCTGCCTTTTGAGAGCATTTCCCTAGAATCCCACATGGTAAGAAGGTGAAAGAAACAAAACAGTCCAAGTTCCCAAAGTCATGTTTAATGTGCGATGATCTTTGAATACACCTGTGGCATCAGTCCCTGACTAACCATGATTTTTGCTTCTTGTCTCTCTCAATGATTCTCTTGCCTTGATCTTCTTCGGAGGGAGTTTCTCCTTGGAATAACACCACAGCCTTTCCTGTGGAGGCCTTAAAAAGGCCTACCTTCCTGTTTCCCTATCTGCCTCCTGATTTGTATAGTCTAGTTGTGAACGGTTCTTGTAGCAATAACCACAAAGGACATGCTTTTGTCTCAGACAGCCACATTCTTTACTTTAGTTAATTAGCTTATAGGGATTTCTTCTTCTACATTGATTAACTTCAATTGTATGTCTGTTCTTGGGAGCCGCCATCTAAACAACACTATCTAAAAAGGTGGAAGTCTCAGCCCCACTGCTGGCATCTGTTGTCGGCTGCAGGAGTACAGTTAGACCCTGCAGTTCTAATGCTGGTTCCCAGAAGGCATCTGGGAAGCCAGCAAGAAAGGTCCAAGGGACGTGCCTTATCCACCCAGACTCAGCAGTTCTGTATCAGGTGCTTGGCAGCCACTGTCCAGGAGGACAGGGCTGCCTGCAGGTACCATGTGAGAAAGGAAGGAAAGAACAAGTGCTCTGGGTGGCAGTGGAGGCCTGGCTTCCTGCCAGGACCTGAAAAGAGGCTTTTATTGGTGTTTTGCTCAATAATTGTTTCATTATGGTCAACAAACCCAAAGCTTCATGGGTTATTGTATTCTCTCTACATTTTTTTTAATCAATTACATGATAGTGAAGAAGCATAAAATGAAATATGTTTCTCTTGAGAAAGCATTACTCTTCTCTTCTAATACTATCTTCAAGGATACCCTTAGTATATGTGCAGATTATAAATATTTCATATAGAAGACAAAGCAGATATTTGGTTAGGTAATCTCTGATGCTCTCTTTATAGCACTTTTTGACATTATTTCCTTGTCTTGGGTATCTTTCCTTCTTTTACATAACTAAATTGTGTCTCTTCTTGCATGGATTCATTTTGCATATACTTGGTTTGGTCCTGCTACTTTTCTCATCTGTGTTTTCTTTAGTACTTTTTGCAGTTCCTCTGTGAGTACATCCAGAACTGACATATAATCATCAAAATGTAGTGATTGCATTGTCTTTAATAATAAAAAGAGTTTGTTTCTTTAAAAAAAAAAAGCAATCCTTGCACTTCATTTCCATTTTTTTATATATTTATTGTCTCGTTTCATCCTAATTGGGTCTCCAGATAAGCTTTCTATAAAACTCCCCCCCCAACTGCTTTTTGCTACTCTTAGTCAATACTGCTAATAATCTTCTACCATCCTTCTCTATAAGATTTTTAGAAATAACTTGAAATTCCAAATCAAAAGTTGAAAATCCAAACTCCAATTGTTGACTTTAGTTGGCATAGCTTTCCTTTTGAAAAGTGGGCCAAGTGTGTATTAACTGAAATGAACCATAGGTTCTTTCATTTTTGTTTTTATTTTTATTTTTTGCTTTTTTCTTTATGGGAGTTACTTTTTTTTGTCCATATCTGTGACTTTATCAGTGTCGGAAACCATCAGAGGTTGAACTCTCTGCCTAAGTGCAGGTATTATATACTTTTAGCCAGTTAGATGATACCTCTGTAAGATTTGGGTATCAAAGGGTTAAGTGACTTGCCTCTGGTCACACAGCTAGTATGTGTCAGAGGTAGGACTGGAACCCAATTCTTCCATACTCCAAGGCTTGCCCTCTCTCCTCTATACCACATTGGTGTGGTAACTGTTTCACATCAATATTTGGCATGAGATTTTTATAATCCTTTTCAATGTCCTTTCTTCCATCTGCTTTAATTTAATTTAATGACCAATATATCTTTTTCTCACTTTAATTCTCCTAGCCTTGTATTAATTTTGATCTTTTTTTTAAAGTCAGTGTCCTGACTTTAGAGGCACTGTTGACTCAGGAATAATTCCCAGATCAGCAAAGAATTATTTCCTGTCTGTTAAAATATGATCTACTTCATTTTGTGTGTGTGCGTGCTGTGATTCCGTATTTAGCATGGCCACTACCCTAAGATTATTTCCTCCTAGGAAGTATTAATGTTTAAGTGTGAACGTTGTATGTTAGCCTTTGGCCTTTCTTTGTCTTTGCAGCTGAATTCATATTTTCCGTCAACTTTTTTTTCATCCTTGCTTATTCTTAACTTTGCATTGAAATAATTGAATATCAAGATACATATATATATATATATATATATATATATATACATACATATATACATGCATATATATGTGTATATATATATATATATATATCGATTTATTTTGGAAAGTTTTACTGAACTGATAAACATATATGACTTTCTAGTTTGTTTGAAATAGGCTAAAACATTTCAAGCATAGTGAATTTAGTTGCACATATATTTAGATCAGTATTCTGGACTGCAATTTGAACAAACCAACATCTGTCTAAAACAAAGCTCAGGCCATGAAAAGGGACAGATGTGCATTTTTTAAAATAGTAAAAAATAAAAGTGTCAAGATGGATAAGGAGAGAAAAAAGTATACAAATGTCTATTAAAATAGTCTAGAAACATGTCCTGCCATCGTAAGACAGAACAAAAGAAAAATTATAATATTGCTTCTTTCCAGTTATATGTTCTACAAAAAATATCCCTATTACACTTCATAACATCCCACACCAGGCGTTTTCTCATTAGTTGGCAGTATCTTGGCCCAAATTTTAATGCTTGATCTTAGCCCAACAAAATTTTTCATAGAACTTCTCTCCCTCTTTATCCTCTGGAACAGATGTTGGCATACAAGCTGCAGTCCTTTTCATGGGGTGGTCCTTTTGAAAATTCTTACCATGAGCACAGCAATAAGAGATAACCAAATGTTATATGAAATGATTTTTCTTGTTGCCTTTAGACACAATAAAGCCAACTGTGCTCCTTCCCCCATTCTTGCTTAAAACAAGAATGTAATATTGAAATGATTCCATTTCTCCAGTAATATTCCATTAATTGGTCCCTGGGAAAATATCTCACATAATTCTTTTCATTGTTTTATAAAGGAAAAAGTTAAAAGAAGGTAAGTATTTATTGGTTGATCTATAAACATTGTAATGTTAGGAAAATATTACTTTTAGAATATTCTCCAGTCACTGAAACCCTATACACTATGCCACCTAGCTGTCCAGAAACTAAGGGGAGTGCCTATCAATTATGGAATAGGTAAATACATTATAGTATATGAATTTAATCCAATAATACTATGCTATAAAAATGATGAAAGGTATAGTTTCATAGAAACCTGGGAATTCTTATATGATCTGATTCAAATAAAGTGAGCAGAAGCAGGAGTACAATTTATATAATATTGTGAATTTAAAAACAAAACTTTGAAAGGTTTAAGAACTCTAATTCTACATCATGACCAACCATGATTCCAAGGTATCCATGAATGCCACCCACTTCTACTGATCATTATTTATAGAAAGAAACATATTTTTGGACATGCCCAATGTGGGAATTTGCCTTGCTTGACTGTGTGCTGAAGTTACTAAGGTTTTTCTCCCTCTTTTCCCTTCTCCTCCACCTTGTTCTCTAGTGGGTGGAAGAGTTGGAAGGGAGAGAAAATGCTTAATTGAAAAAAATAAATTAAACAATAAGGGAGAAGAAGGGAAGGCTTGGATTATTATTGTCACTTATGTCCCAGGTGGCTGCCAAGGCCAGCAGTGGAAAAGCACGGACCATGGCAAGACTGGAGGCATGTGATGAGTTGCAGTGCTTTGGGAACATAAATGATTGATCCCAGTGTTATATCCCCCGGAAAGCTTTTCCCTGATCAGGCTTTAATTGTAAACATCTTCTCAAATGAAACATACTTGTAAGAATAAGCATGCTGTTTGAGGGTTCCTTGCAACTAACTCCTTTAGTAGGAACACCTGAGCAATAAATAATAGTTGATCTTAGTAACTACTTTCTGAGGTGAGAAGAATATCTTAGGAGAGGATAGAGATATGACAACAACTGCCTCAGTAAGGAAGCACAGCTGAAAAAAAGCTAAGGAATCCATGCAAAACCCAGATCACTTAAGTAATAAGCTTCATTCTTTGCCCATAATATCAGAGATATGCTAATAGTTTGCTATAATTCTAGTGGGCAGCCTGGCCATCATATGTCCCCTGGCATTCAATAGAATAAAAGCTCTGAGGCTATTTTTAATTTTTGTCTTAGTTTCTCAAATACCTAACTTTGCATGTAGTAGAGACATAATAAATATTATTTGAGTTGGATTGTGTACACTAACAAAGCCAAAAAGGTCCTATGTAGAGCTCTGAATAGCTCCAGAGCAGAGGATCTGAACTTTTTTGTGTTATAGATGCCTTTGGTAGTCTAATAAAGCCTATGGAACCTTTTCTCAAAATAATGATTTCAAATAATTAGAGGAAATGCTACATTTCAGCTAGAGGTTAGTGAAAATTAAAATGTGAAAATTTTTCCCCATCCATCTTCACAGACCCCTTCATGGTTAAGAATCTCATCTCTGGAACTTTCAGGCATCCTATCCCAAAGAGGACTGAAATAACCTACAATTCTATAACACATCTGCCTGTCTTACCCCTCAGGCTGTGGCATGTAATAGCTGCCCCCACTGGGGATCCAATTGACAAGTTCCAATTGGGCAATGCAGCTTGCTTCTCCCTCTCGTCTTTCCTCCCTTCCCCCCCTCACCTTTCTTCCTTCCTCTCCTCCCCATAAGAAATCATACCCTTACCTGTGAGTGCTCTGTCCAAAGGAATATAAATTTTGGTTCCTGGAACATAGCAAGATATATTGGGGTTGATGGGCTAGATTTTTTTTATGGACCATGCCTGAATCTCAAATCACTCTGGCCCTCATTGATTGGCCAACAATAGGTGCCAGCCCAAGCTTCATTTGGTCATTGTCTGGATTCTGATGTCTTAGAGTGAGTGTAAATAGCAATTGTTTCTGTTTTGGCCAGAAGCCCTGAGAGTCTTTCCCTCCCAGATTGATTTTTTTGCTTCATTTTTATCTAGCCATAATCACTAAATGGATGTTGCTTGAGACAAACAAAGACCTGGGAAAGATCTTAGCTTAAAAAGGCGAAGGCCTCTCACTGTGTCTGGGGCCATTTCCAGTCATCCTGCTATATATCTTGCCATGGGACCCAGAAGACTCTGGAGGAGAGAGTGAGGCTAGTGACTTTGCACAGCCCTTCCTCACTTAAATCCAATTCACTTGCAAGTCATAGCATCACCTTCCTGATGTCATAATCCTCTTGGAGAACAAAAGACAAACAGTAACAACAGGGGAAAATGGAGGATGTTTCTGAGCCATCTGAGAGATTCCAATTAGTTCAGAGGAGATGACTAGAGTCCATACCATCCTAAGTCCCCAGAAGACCTCTTCAAGCCAGAACTTCTCTATTCTGATGATTTTTTTGAAGCTTTCTAAACAGGATTAAAGTAGACTAGACTATTGTCCATGTGGCCTGCCCTGGTCATGATGTAATACAAATAGTCCCTAATTAACTATTGGATGGCCCTTGGGTCCTCCACTCTCTGGGATTTAGGAATTTCCACTGGCCTTTGGCTCTTCACCATGCGGTATTCATTAGTTGCTATTGTGAGACCTTGGCCTCCCAGATATAATTCAATGATTTAGTTGCGCATATACAACAAACAGTCATTAAGTTCCTCCTATCCATAAGGCTTAGTTTTGGAGGATATAAAAACCTTGCCTTCTCTGAGCTCATGGCCAAAAAGGAGGATAATACAAGGATTTAAATTAACTGTGATATAAGGTAGGCATTCCCAATCTTCTTCCTAAGGTACAGTTCAAGTGTCACTTCTTCCATGACTCTGAACCCTTTGCTAAGCTTCCAGTAGATAGTAGGAAATTGGCAAATTTCTTGCAGCACTTTATCTAGAACTCACCTTTGTGTTGTACTCTGGATGCTTATTGTGACTTTGAAGTGATCCTAGATTCTTGAAGGCTGTGACAGTAGAGCATAAATTCTTCCTTACAAGTCCAAAAAAATTGGGGCAGCTAGGTGGTGCAGTGGATAGAGCTCTGGGCTTTAACTCAGGAGGACCTGAGTTAAAATCTGTACTCAGACACTTGACACTTACTAGCTATGTGACCCTGGGCAAGTCACTTAACCCCAATGGCCTCACCAAAAAAAAAAAGTCCAGAAAGATCTCAAGTATGAAGCTGGCCCTTGAGCTTTTGGCTATCCTTACAAAGTTAGTTTTGTTAACTTCAGAGAAGCCCATTACTAAACCTCATATAGTTCATAAATTTAGAAATGGAATGAACCTCAGAGGCTCTCTGGTCCAAATCCCCACCCCATTTTACACATAATGATTTGCCTGAGATCACAAAGGAACTAAGTGACAGGGAAGATTTGAACCCAAGTCCCCTGACTCTAGAACTAGTGTTCTTTCCATTGTATCAACATACATGGCATAGCAGAAATTAAATCATAGATCTTTTGAGGTTTGAATTATTTAAGGCTATCTACCAGTTACTGCTGTGCCTTTTGTACCCAATCAAGAGCATAATTAATTATTATCTTTCAAAAGGCACATTAATGATTTCTCTTCTTACTACTTACCTCTTCCATGAAGTCTTTTGGCACTTTTTCCTATGTGCCTCCACTTTCTCCAAACCTTATAGTAAATTCCATCTCCATCTTTTGTCCTTTTCAGCTAGAGAACTCACCAATCACACTGTATATATGAGTATGTGTCTGTAGCAGTGGGGTGATGTTGAATATTTAACAACCAGCTGGAATTGGTGGTGGGGGGCTTTTAAATTTAATCTGCATCATTAACATATTTTCACTTCAAGTCTAGAAAACAACACAATAAACCAAGCCCTGATTTGTAGTGTTTGCTAATTTCTGAGGTGATTTTAATGCTCACACTGAAAATGTAACAATTGACTAAGTGGTTTGAGCTGGTTCTAGCATACTCCTTTGTCACCTATATGTATGCATATTTACTTTGGTAACTTTGTTTAGATATGCACTCACACACATATTTGAATGTATGCTGTTTCTTTCATCATACAAACATTGATGTTGCTCTAGAGCTGGAGGAAATCTTAGAGGCCATATAGTCATTTTACATTTGAGGAAACTGAGGCTAAGTGGCCTACCCAGTGTCACACAGGTAGTATACTACTTGGGTTTGAAACTCATGTCTTATTACTCAAAATTTAGCTATCTCTCTAATGTATCTCTCTCACTTAAAGCATCTCATCATTTTGCAAAGTATCTTTGTGATCCCTCACCAGGGTTCAGTATAATGCTATACAACCATGAGTACTTTGCAAATGACTAATTAAAAGTTTTAAAGAACAGGTTGGGCTTTGTGGTTAGGAAATCACCACCCACATCTCCACAGTGATTACTCTGAGAAAGAGAGAGAGAGAGAGAGAGAGAGAGAGAGAGAGAGAGAGAGAGAGAGAGAGAGAGAGAGAGAGAGAGAGAGAGAGAGAGAGAGAGAGAGTGTGAGAGAGTGTGAGAGTGTGAGAGTGTGTGAGTATGTGTGTGTGTTCTGGATGTCTGTACCTTACCATTGACTGCATGTCATGCCCGTTTTTCCACACAAAGGTAGCATCCCTCTATGGAAATGCACTGAGTCATAGTAAAACATTTACTTGAAAAACCAAAGTGCTCATGCCCATGTATCTTATGCTGTTTTTAGCAAGTCTGGTTCAGAATTTTTGTGGTTTGGACAAAACCTGTGCATCATGCATATGACAAATTGATTTAAAACAAATGCTGCAGAAGTCAGTCATGTCATGTGCTAGAAATCTAATTGGTAAACAATTGGCTATTTTCAGCCAAGGAAGGATAGGGGCTGTGATTTTTAAAGTACTTCTCAATATTTTGCACTATCTCAGTTGTTTGCTTTATATATTAAAATATACTAAACTGCAATTTTGTCAGCTAGGATACTCTTAATGTGGGCATTCTTCCCAATAATACAGATTGCATTTAGTAGATAAGTCCTAAATTGCTGCTTGAGTCAGACAGAAATTAGGAGACTTACTCGAGGTCACACAGTTAATGTCAAAGACCAAATTAGAACCTAGGTCTTTCTGACTCTAAGCCTGAAATTCTACCCACTACAAACATTTTCTTGTATTAAAATGTACTCAAAGATAATTTTACACTTAAGCCAAAGTACCTACACTTTCTTTTCTGAAAAACCGCCTTATTTGATATTTGTTGTTATCAATAATACTCTGGGTGCTGTAGAAAATACTGAAACAGAAACAGTTCCAGCCCACTTGGCATAAGGATTCCCCATGCATAGAGCTGTTTGTCGGATGATTTATTTCACGCTGCCTACCAGCCCTCTTTCAAAAATCTTCCCAGTAACAGCTGTTGGAAGAAACAAGGTTGTCAGCTCACAAAGAAACCATTGGAGAAAAGGACCTTTCCATGAAACCAGTACATTTCAGAGTCTTCATCCTGGCCCCTGTCCTTTGTTTTCACTGGGAGTAGAACAAGCTTAAAACATCATTTGCCCTTTGAGCACTACTGAAGCAATAAATAATGATAAAATATAGTAACAGATGGCTCCTGGAAACTCATAAACATAAGCCATGTATTTTTATGAGGCTATCCCAGTGAGTAACATTTAAAAACTGATAAATACATTGGTATAAATGTTTTCAGGTGGAGGTGTTAGGTTTCTCTCCTTGTTCAGTACTTGCATGGCAATTTTTTAAAGCCGTTCCATATTTCTGCACTATTGATTGGCAGCCTCCAACTGTTTAATCTTTCATAACAAAAATGATTGACAGTTCTTGAATGACTAGTACACACAGCCTATAAATGTTTATTTCTTTCCATGGTATGAGAGATCTTTAGAGTTTTTCCCCACCATTTTTTTCCCTGATGCTACATAAGGACCCTAATTCTTTATCATATGAAGTATATTAAAATTTCTTTATGAAAATGGATGTTTAAGTGTGTGTATACAATAGGTTCCATGCCTGTGCCTGAATCTAAGTGTATGTATTTGGGAAAAGGAGTGATTTATTGGGAACACATAAGTAAGCTAAATGAGTACAGTGGTATTATTTTAGAGAGTCTTAGCCTGTTCATTTAGAATATTAATATGTATGTACAATAGTGCAAAAATATTCAATGGACATATGTTTCTTTGAAAGTAGAAATTGAGGGATGAAGTTTGAATTATAGGCATGTCATTCTTAAAATTTAAAAATAAATTTACATTTCAAGCCTTCTAGCTTTGAGGTACATAACTTGTTAAGTTTTGTTCCTTCTTTGCAAGTAAAAGGATTTTTTTTTGTTGGTTTGTATTTTTACTCACCATGGCCTGATTTTAACTTCTTATTATATTATCCTGCTTGGAGTATCTAAGTCTCAATATTATATTTTTGTTTGTTACATTCAACTCTGCTTAACTGTAACTATGCTGCTTATAGAATTAAGATGTCTAGTACTAAAAATAATATAAAATAATATTCTTGAATAATTTCATGTATGCAATGAGCTATCTTCTTCCAGAATTACATAAAATAGAATTAAACCCTTTAAGTTGTGAAATATATTACTTTGTATATCTCCATTAGAATCATTCTAAGAATAAACAGCTTTCATAGTTTTTTTCTAATATAATTCAAATATACATCATCCAACAATAGGATTAATTTTAAAAATAATTTAGTGCAATAAACAAAATAAAACCATGGGAACATTTACTCAGAGCACATTTATTTAGAAAATCTAACTCCAAAATTATAGCTGTTTAGTGGGGTTATAATTAGAATAAATAGAAATTATTGAGAGCAGAGTAACAAAAGAGGAGAATTGAGATGAAGCATAAAGGCACAAGTTGGAAACAGGATGTTGGACCTGGGAGGTACCATAAAGTTTATTTAATTCAATTTCCCTCATCTTACAAATAAGGAAATTGGGGCCCAACAAGGGTAAATTAGTTGCCTGTATTTGTACAGCTAATTGGAGGCAAGACTAAAACTTGAACCCTGGAGCCTGTTCGTGAATCCAGAATTATTATAGTACAAATAAAATATTTATTATTGGGGTGAATGGATTGAGAAAGTAATCAAACTGGAGTATCAGGAGACAGACTGAGCAGGCGTTCAAAATGCTTGGATTTTGGTACTAGAAATCACGGTACCCAGCAACAACAAAGGGACAAAAATAACGAGCAGTAAAACATTTTAACAGTGAATTGCAATGTTATCACCCCCTTATAGGGCAGAGGTGGGGGAGAGTCAGGAAAAATACATAAACTGAGAGGTTGTTCAAGACAAACATCAGAAGTAAACGTTTATATATGGAACAAGCGAAATTTGTGAGACATCATAAATACAAACACACATTCCAAAGGAAGTGAATGTAAGACAGTCTTAATGGCCTACAGGTTTAGCCTATATGAGATAATTGTGAATTAATTGGAAGCCTAAAGGACAGAATTTTAAAAAGCAGTTCATTTTCGATTACTTTCAAGTGCATATAATAACTCCATTTAATGATTGTGTTAACTAGTAGAAATGTTACACTTGCCTTGATAAATTAGAGGATTATTTGTAATTAGCTTTTATTTGTATGTGCAAGTGTTGCTACTAAAAGGGCTTGAAAACAATTTGTTATTTCAAATAGGTTAAAAAATGCTATTTGCAATCGTTTCTGCAATTAATTTGCTTAGCAAACCATAAGATTGTAAGATTTATTTACCATTTGTTTCATAGCTAATTAAAAGGTAAAATTTGGCCCAAGTTACTTTACATTTTTCATTAGTGGGATCCAAATTAGTGACACTGTATGGCTTTATTTGCACTTATTGAAGGATTTTTAATAGGTAAAATGTTGGATGCATTCTTCATTCCATATTAAATATTATTTTTCACTTCAAAACTGTGTCTTTTTTTTAAATACCATATAAACTAAAAATTGCCAGCCCCTTTTGGGTGCTTCTATCCCAGTTGATATATAATTATTTCTGTCCCATTTGGTGTTTACTTATTAATTGTTTTCATCTTTAAATAGCTCTTTCTGAGCCCCTGAAAATCTTAGTTCTAATTTTTAAGCTCTTTGAATTTCAAAATAATCATCTCTACTGCCTCATTCTTTCAATAAACATCAAGTGGTTTACTTTCTGTTTTGTTTCCTTATCTTTTATATATTGAAATAATTAACACAACATATTTTTGATGAAAGTCGAGACAATCATTTCATTCACATATTTGGGAATTCAAAGACACCTTAAAAACATATTTAATGCTCAAAATAGCATTCTGCCAGTTCTGACATAAAAAGAAAACAAAGAAATGAAATGAGGTTCAAAGAAAACTCTATTTTGCATTTCTGTGCATTGTAGTCAAATTTTCTACCATCTAAGCACGTTTTTCAAAATATGTTTATATTGCATTTAGAGTACAAATTGCATTTTGACATTTGGACAACAAACAAATAAAATATTTTCACAAGGATGATAGACTTAAAGTTGAAAGATACCTTTGCAAAAATTTTGTCCAACCTCTTCATTTCACAGATGAAAAACCTGAAGCCCAATGAACTGACTCATCTAACATCACGCAAGTAGCTTAAGTAGCGATTTTTACCCAGATCCTTTTATTTAGAATCAGTACTCTTTCCACTGTAGTGTTATGGAAGTAATGATAGATAAATTCTAGTAATTGTTATTTCTTGGAATCGCAACATTAGTGTGGTATGTTAAATACTTAGCTGTACATGTAATAATAGGCCTTAAGCTTTTTATTAGTTGATGAATTTAACTGGGATGATTAATAATGCACAGAATGTTAAACATCTTTAGATATCATACTTGTGTCTTTATAACTTGGTTAGGGTGAGAGGTATTATTTTCTTTGTCTATGAACATACCTTGATATTTGGATGGGTCAGTATTCTTATTAATATGATTATTTCTTCCACTGGTGAAAATCACACACCCATCATACCTTTTTTATGTTATATAATTTATTTCTTTTTTCCTCCAAAGTTGTTCATGGAACATCTGCCCAATGGTAATGGAGAATTTCCTCTAAATCTTTTAATATTTTGTGGTTCAAAGTGCAGCATTCAGGTCTTGATCTGTAATCTCTATGTCTTGTTAAAAAAAAGTTGCCTCTCTCCTTGTTATACATGACCTTGATCTAAAGATGTGGTCAGCTGTAGAAAATCATTTGAGAAACCATGTCTATTCTTTTCTTCTGTTTGCGCAAAGAATACATTTAGTGGCTCATATTTATAATGTTGTTAAATATTAACAAGAATGATAATAACAACAATAATAGTAATATTTCTGTAACACTTAATGGTTTGCAAGTGGCTTTATGAATAGATGTCATCTCATTTTATCCTCACAATTATCTTAGGAGATAGGCTCTCTCTTCAATTCTCATGGGGTTGTGTTAAAAGAGGTGGCCCCATTCATTCTTGTTGGAATTGCAAACTTGTAGAATCTTTTAAAAGAGCAATCCAGCAAAAGTTACAAAAAAGTGTCTTTTGTCCCCAATTTTATTGTTGGGCATATACGGAGCTGGAAGAAGTTACTCAACTCTATTAACTAGATATAGCATATATTCAAGTTATACAAATTCAGCGATGCCGTCATTGCAGCAAGGGAATCCTTTTAGTCTTCCCTGATTGAATTCCTATCTCACTTCATACAGAAGTTACTCTGTTACAAACTTTTTATTCTTTCTTCAGACATTCCACATATTCTTTTTTGTTTGTTTGTTTGTAAAAAATGGTTTTATTGGGGCAGCTAGGTGGTGGCACACTGTATAGAGCACTGGCCCTGAAGTCAGGAGGACCTGAGTTCAAATCCAGCCTCAGACCAAATACTTGACACTTACTAGCTGTGTGACCCTGGGCAAGTCACTTAACCCCAGTTGCCTAAAAAAAAAACCCCATGGTTTTAGCAATCCATTTTTGTATAAAACATATTGGAAAAAACCTAGCCAATCAACACACAAATTGCTGCCACGTGACATCAAACTTGGGATCTAAAGAACATACAAATGTTTTGTCATGTTTACAGTCAATTGTCTATGCTTTTCCATTTAGCTATTCAAAAAAATTCCACATATCCCCATTATTTCTTCTGTTACAGTACAATGACAGAAAGGAAGAGAGTTGGTTAAAATAACATGCTATGCAGTTTTCTACTGTCCTTTCTTTTCTATTAGAGACTTGTGGATGTGAGGAATCACACCACTACCAGCAATGGTAGCCTTAATAAGGGAGTCCAACTCTTCATCACCATGGATTGCAAGCTGTAAGTGACAAGCAGTGATACATGTTACTTTGAGATCCTTAGAGGCATTTCATGCCAGTTCCAGTACCTCAGCAGTGAGATACTTCAGAATCACAGCCCTATATACTGCAGCAGTAAAATCCACTCATCCATGGCTTGTGGTGTGAGTCTTCAAGTGTCTATGGATATGTCCCACTGGGAACTGTAGTCCAGCTCTTTGAGAGTGAAACAGTGCCTTAGCCTTGGCCTTTTCACTGTGTGTTCCAGCTTAGCCTCCAGCCATGGTCTTGGGCGGCTCCTGACACTATGTAGTTGTCACTCCCTCCACTAGGATGTGGTGCCCAACCTGCTTTACCCCAGCCTGAGTGCTCAGCACCAACCCTGACAGCAGTCTCGATCCACCACCACTACCACTATCCCTAGCCCATTCCACATAGTCTACAGGGACCTTCCCTTATACTTTACTGAGAAAATTGAGGCCATTGGATATGAGTTCCCTCTTCTCTTCTTTTCTTCACTTCAAAACTTGACATCATCTCTAAACTCTTTTCTCCTTTCTCCGAGTCTCTGATAATTAAATGACGCTTTGCCTTGCCAAAGGCAGTCTTTCTCCATTTACCCTTGAGCCCATTCCCTCCAATCTTCTGCAGCAAAATATTCCCTCTATTGTTATTTCTCAAGAGTAGATAGGACACCTATGGCTTCCAGAAGACCTTAGTTTACATCTAGCCTCAGACACATTAGCTATGTGACCTTGGGCAAATCATTTAACTTTTGTTGACTTTAGTTTCCTTAACTATAAAATGAAGATACTAGCACCAATAGGTTACTGTCCAGATCAAATGAGATAACATTTGTAAAGAACTTAGCACAATGCCTGGCATATAGTACTTGTTGTATGAGTGTTAGTTATTATCATTGTTATTGTTATTTTTGTTAGCTTATCAACTAGTTCCTTCCTAGCTACCTTCAGGCATGCCCAAGACCCTACTATCTCCTCAAACTATGCTCTATATCCCTTTCTCAGCCCAAGTCCCAGAAAAAGTTATTTATATTTGCTGCTGTTCCTTCGTCTTCCCTCATTTACTCCTCAGTCTTTTGCATTCTGGCATCTTAACTCATCCCTAAACTAAAACTCCTCTCTCCAAAGTTATAAATGATTCAATTTGCTATTATGTTCTTCCCTCAGTCCTCATCCTTCTTGACTTAACGGCTGCATTTGACACTGTTGATTACATTCTGCTCCTCCATACTGTGTCCTTCCTGTGTTTTCCTGGCACTCTCCTGAATCTCCTTCTTGTCCAACTGCTCTTTCTCAGTCTTCTTTGCTAGTTCATCATGTGAATTGTGCCCCCTGACTGTGTTTGTTATCCAAGGCTCTGTCCTGAGCTCCTTTCTTCCTTCCTTTCTCTCCCAGTGACATCATTAGTTCCTGTGGGTTTAATTACCATCTCTAGACTAGACCTATCTATCCAGCCCTTCAGCTTCATTTCTACATCAGCAATTGCCTATTGAACATTTCTAACTGGATATTTGAAAGGAATTCATTCATTATGTCCAAAACAAAACTTACTATATTTCCCTCCAAACCTACACCTCTTCTAAACTATTCAATACAATTCAACAAACATTAATTAAATACTTCCTATATGCCAGGCACTGTTATAACCTCTGGGGATACAATTTTAAAAAAATATTGAAAACTGTCCCTTTGCTCAAGGAGCTTTCACACAAAAGGAAGCAGAAAGGGGGTAAGGGGTAGGGAGAAGATACTTTTAGCAAGCTGTGATAAAGTGAAGTAGGCTCCAGGGAGAACCGGTAATGGGGAATGGTTGGGATGTGAACCTTCTTTAAATGGAGACTCTGGTAGAATTTTTTTCTTTTGCTCTGTTCTCTAGCCCTCTATTCAGAGAGGCAGAGACAACTGAGGTTGCTGATGAGCTCTGAGTACCAAAGGCAATGCAGTCTCCCAGATGATGGGTTTTGTGGTGATGAGTTTTCCTTGGGAGCATGTTTACAGCGGAGTGAAGCTTGTGGAGAGAAGAAAAAATCTACCTTATTTCTGCCAAAGATACCACCATTTCTCCAGTCTCCCTGGTCCATGGCTTCAGATTACTATTACTGTTGTTGTTGTTGTTGTTATTGTTATCATCACTTAATTTCTCAATCTCCATCACTACTCATATCCAATCAGTGGACACATTTTGCTTTTCTAAGTCTACTAAATCTCTTGTACCTGCCCCATTCTCTCTACTTACAAACCTATCTCTTTAGTCCAGGGGTGGAGAACCTGCAGCCTCAAGGACACACATGGCCCTCTAGGTCTTCAAGTGTGGCCCTTTGACTGAATCCAAATTTCACAGAACAGATTTTTAGGTTCCCTAACCCTGCTTTAGTTGAAGTACCTCTTGCCTAGATTACTATAATGGCCTTCTAATTAAGTGATCTCCCTGCCTCAGGTCTCTCCCCACTTCATTCTATCTGTACATACTTATGCCAAAGTGATTTTTCTTAAGTGTAGATTGGAGCATGTCACTCCCTTCTCAGTCAACCCCAGTGGTGCCTTGTTGTTTCTAGGATAAAATTCAAATTGCTCTGTTTAGCTTTTAAAACTCTTTACAAGCTGGTCTCAACCAGCTTTCTAGGCTCATTGGACTTTACTTTTCCCCTGAACTCTGTTACTCAGACAAACTGAGACAGCAATCCATTCCATCTCTGTGTCTTTTCACTGGCTGTCCACCCCTCCCTGGAATGTATTCCTTCTTCACCTTTGCCTCTTAGAATATTTCTCTTCGATGCAGCTAAAGCATCACTCCTGGATTCCCCCAATAGTTAGTGTACCCCTTCTTTAAGTATCTCGCATACACTAGGCTCTTAATAAATACTTGTTGATATATTGACTGATATAGTTAAGCCCAGTTATTCACTTGTACCTGAATAAGTTCCAGACTATGGTTGCTACTTTTCTGCTTCTACACTAAAGATCATTCTACCTCTGGTCTATTTCTCTTGGAAATGTCATCTACCTCTAGGGCCTGTGATTCCTGTGATTGGCTAGTTTCTCTCAGAATGTCCATTTTAAAGGAGATGGTCCAGGCTAACCAGGTCTTTATTCCTCTCCAGACTGTACTGCTGATTCTTTTTCACAGAACTTTATCCACTATGTCATAGAAACCTCTTCAAAGCTCACTCCACTTCTGGACTGCTTCTCACTTTGGAACTAGCCTCTGCCCGTGCATACTCTCTTTCTGATTGGCTGGTACCTCCCAGAATCTTCATTTTGAGAATTTCCAGGCCAATCTTGTCTTCACTCCTCTCTAAGCTGTACTCTTGACTCTCTATACTTCCTCTACAGAAATCTCTTCAGTCTCGATGTCTACCCAGAATATACTACTTTATACAAACTATGGAGGCTGCACAGACTGATTTGTGTCACATTTTATGAGTAGGCAAAGTGGTTTAAAAGGAGATGTTCGGTCACCACTGCTCACCTTAGAAGCTCCTGAGCAGGTCAGCATATTACACTCTTTATTCTCACATAACCTCCATGGCATGGTATACTGGACAGATGGCTGGCCTTGGAGTTAGGATGAATTGTGCTTAAGTCTGACCTTGACCATGGGAAAGTCAAGTCACGTAAACTCCTGTGACTCTGGGAAATCTCAAGAAGAGGGCAAAGAGTTCATCCAACCAGTAAGACAGATACATTAAGATCAAGAGAAACTGGTATAAACCAAGAGGCAAGATAGTAAAAGATGATTTAAGGGCCAGATCTTGATGCCCAGTACTGGTTATGAAGGCAATAAGAAGACAAAACATGTTACCCAGTTGATTCAGGAAGTTTTTGGTACACGTCAAAGAGCTAGAAGTGCTACTGATGTAAGTCTGACTGTGCTAGGATTGCTCACAATGTTTCCTCTAAGAATCAAAAGTCATTGTTGAGAGAGCAGCTCAGCTAGCCATCAAGATCACCAATCTAAATGCTAGACCAGGAGTGAAGAAAATGAGTAAAAAGCTTTGCACATTTTTATGTGTGTTAAGTAAGCCCTCAAATTACCAAAAAATATAAGTAGCCAAGCATTTATTGATCTGTATTAGTGAGGGAAGGTTATACACTGGGAGGTCACAGGTATGGATTTTTAAAATCCAAAATACTACCACCTTCACAACAGTAGACCTTTTAGAAAACTAGTGGACCTATATAGTCTCTGTCTTCACACAGGCCTTTTATATCATGGCCTATGAGCAAGGTTATAATTCTCTGTCCTTCCATTCTGCTAGTCATTGTTAATATGGGCTTACCTCAGACATGAACTACAACCCCTAAATCTTTGCCTTCTGTCATTAATTGTAGATAGGCAAGAGAGAAACTAATGCAGTTGATCTTAGACATCTCCCCCCAAAGTAATTGGTCAACCTCTAATAGTTAAGTGGCCAAGAGGTATGAGGCTAAAGAGAGAGAATGGATGGTTGAAGCATGTAGACACCTTAGTTGATTAACTGTCTTCTTTGAATGCTATTCCACTAAGCCTAGCTTCAAGTCTAGGGGAGCATTCTAAGGCAATGGTGTTAAAGTAAAATATAAAAATGGAAGAGCATATGACTCAGAAAACCCATTCCAGTATCTCTGCCAAGAAAACACCAAATGGGCTCATGAAGACTCAGGTGTGACTGAATAACAGTAAGTTTCCCTGATTATTTCTTTGTTTGCAAGTGGATAGAGTGCTGAGTCTGGAGTTAGGAAGATTCATCTTCCTCGGTTCAAATCTGGCCTCAGACACTCTTTAGCTGTGTGACCCTAGGCAAGTCATTAAACCTCATTTACCTCATCTTTTTACCCATTTCCTCATCTATAAAATGAAATGGTGAAGGAAATAACAAACCACTCCAGTATCTTTGCCAAGAAGACCCCAAATGGAGTCATGAAGAGTTGGACACAATTGAAAACAACTGAATAACAACAACAACATGTGCCATGTACTCTGCTAGGTAGTGGCGACTCCAAGGCAAAAATGAAATTATCCCTGTCTGTCAAGAGATTACATGTTTTTAGGAAAATGGTGCAATATATTAATATACAACAAATACTGAGGGTTTTTTTGGTTTTATTTTGTTTTTTTTAGTGGAGTGGAGATAAAAGTTATTAGCTGTTAGAGAAATCAGGAAAAGACTCATAAACAAGCTCCATTTGAGCTGAACTTTGAAATAAACAAAGGATTCTAAGAGACAAAGGTATAGCAGGACAGCCTGTACAGAGGCACAAGGAAGACAGGAGGTAGAACATAATGTATGTGGTTTAAAAAAAGACCATTTTGTCTAAACCAATGATTGTGTGAAAGGGAGTAATAAGAACTGGAAATGACAGCTGATCATCAGTTATCATAGCAGGTGAATGGAATAGTCAGATGAATGCTTTAATTGAATATCTGACCAAATCTAGGGTTTTGTATACTTCCATTTAAGATGAGCATTTTGAAGGATGAATTACATTAGAAAGAGACTTGAGGGAAAACAATTGGAACACTTTTGCAGTAGTCTAGGAAAGGGGTAATAAAAGCCTACACTAGGGTGGTGGCCTATAAGAAAAGGGCAGGTGTAGGAGATATTGTGTAGGTAGCATTGACAAGATCTGACAACTGATGGAGACTGAGTCATGAATGACTCCAAGATTGTGAATAAGAGTGACTAGGAAGATGGGATTGCCCTCAACAGACATAGGGAAGTTCAAAGCAGAAGTATTGGGAGAAAAGAAAATGAGTTCTATCTTGGAATATATTATGTTTGAGATGCAGGTGGGACATCTATTCAAAAGCCCCAATAGGCATGGAGATGAGAAAGAGCTGAGTTGAATACATAGTTACCTACACAGAAATGATAACTCATGAGAATTTATGAAATCATCAAGAAAAGTTTGTAGAGAGAAGAGTTGAATAGATAAGCAATCAGTGAATTGAAAATAGGTCAAATTAAATCCACAAGCATTTATTAAACCCCTACTATGTGCCAGGCACTGTGATAAGGACTATTGATGCAAAGAAAGGAAAAAAAAATCCCTCCTCTAAAGCAGCTTGTACTCTAATGAGGGAGAAACCGTGTAAACAACCATGCACAAATATGATATATATAGGATAAATTGCAGATACTCTGAGACAAAAGGTGCTAAAGTTAAGGAGTAATGGGAAAGGTCTCTTGAGAAAGGGTGGGACATTATCTGAAACTTGAAAGAAGCCAAGGAAACCAGAATGTGGAGATGAGGAAGAAGAGTTTCATGCATGGAAAGACAGTCAGTGAAAATGCCCAGAGTTGGTATATGGAATATGTTAGTCAAGGAACGTTGAGGAGGCCTGTGTCACTGGCTTCCAGAGTGTGAAGAAAGATGTCAGGTATAACATTAGAAAGATAGGAAGAAGCCAATTTATGAAGGGTTTTGAAAGCCAAATATATCTTAGAGGTAATAGGGAGCCATTAGAGTTTATTGAATGAGGACAAGGTTCTCTACCTGATAAAACTGGCACTTAAGAAAGACCAATTTGACAGTTGAGGGAGGCGTGGACTGGAGTGGGGAGAAACTTATGTCAGGGAGACTAATCAGCAGACTTTTGCTGTAGTACAGGTAGGGGGTCATATGAGCTTGCATTCCCTATATCTTGCCTCCTGTTCTGAACCCCCTGAGTAATTGGCTTCCTACTTCTATCTTAGATTTTGGTAGTCTAAAGAAACTGATTCTAACCTAGCCCCATCTTGCCTCATTCACAGTTAAAAGGAAGGCCTTGTTCCATATGCCTGATGATGACACTAATCATAGACTCATTTCAGTTCCTCTCCAGGAAACATGACAAGAATGGCAATAGGGAGGTCATTTGCCTTCTCCTGTAGTATATGAAATCAATTTTATTGTTCAATGATAAAGTTTCAAACCAGAGCTAAGTTCAGATTTGTTAACGGCCTAAGGACTTTGTGAT
This sequence comes from Phascolarctos cinereus, assembly GCF_003287225.1. Classification (NCBI taxonomy): domain Eukaryota; kingdom Metazoa; phylum Chordata; class Mammalia; order Diprotodontia; family Phascolarctidae; genus Phascolarctos; species Phascolarctos cinereus. Next base: position 153,981,542 of record NW_027556180.1, on the reverse strand, counting down.
TCCAAACACCCAGTGACCCTTTCTTTTTCTTAAAAAATGGTTTACTGCTTGTTTTTTCATATGCCACTACTTCTAAATAGTACTTACCCTGCTTAAGAGAACTCTCCTTTGTAAAAAGAAGCACAGTTAAGCAAAACAAACCAGTGTATTCCCTAAATCTGACAAAATGTGTCACATTTTGCACACACACACACACACACACACACACACACACAATCTAGTTTTGATTCCTTTTTTTGATGTTTTCCTTTCCTTCCCATATAAATTGTTCTCTTGTTTCTGCTCACTTTAATCTGCAACAATTCATAAGTTTTCCCCCAAATTTCTATGAATTCTTCATATTCCTGGATTTTTTTAAAATTGAAGAATAATATTCTATCCAATTCACTCACCAGAATTGGTTCATTACCCAATTGATGAATAGTTGCTTTGTTTCTGGATTTTTTCTTTTTTGGTACCACAAAAGTGCTGTTGTTATTTTTTCTTGTAGGTCCCTCTAGTCACTTTTCCTTGGCTCTTCATGTGAAAGCATCAGAGCATTGCCATTTTTAAATTTTTATATGTTTCATCAGTTGTCACCAAACCGCCCCCCCCCCCAATTCGTCACCTCTTGACCAACCTTCTGGTGATGCTCCTTTCCATATTTAGCTAGATTGACTGACAGACAGCAGATACGACTTGTCATTGGGCTGGTATTAAAAGCCATTTCAGCTTGGTACCACCTGTCAGAGGTTGGGTTTTATTGGCCTTGTCTTTGAGAACTCTGGGTCACTTCTATTATATAATGAAATATTAAAATAAGGCTGTCATGGAGCATGGGCATAGACACAGTTTTTTAAAATGAGGATATAGCATATATATTATAGAAAATTATTAGTTGTCTCACAAAAAGGAATTTCCTAGGCAAAAGAGTAGATGTGGAGGGAACATATTAGTAGAGTATCTTCTTCTGTAGGCAAAAACCCACTTTGGCTATTGAGTACACCGAGATTGTTTTGCTATAGACCTTTTTACCCTATTCATAAAGGCAAAGAACAAAAGTGAGAAATTAGCATAGGGATTAAATTTGCTAAGTGCTCTAAATTCAGTATGCTTGGTATTTCTTCAGTGATGATAGTCACCATCAGTCTAGGCCTAGATAATACAAAATCTAGAAAGAGTATTTCTATTGGTGTTGGAAATTTCTGATGGTTTTCATTTATTTCCTTTTTAACATTCAATACTCCATTTAGTATCTCTTTTAGAGATCAGATTGTGAAACTAACCTCAAAAATATAGAAACATTTTTGTTCATTTCCTACTTTATCTACAAAATCAGTCTGTCAGGCAAATATACTCTCTCTCTTCTAGGCATATTCTTTCCTTTTCCACCTCTGGCCTTAGCATTGCCTGTCATTCATAGCTGTCACATCTGGCCCCTTCACTCTTGCCAACTTTTTTTCTCTCATCTTTTAGAAGTCACCCCAGAACACACAAACACCATTCTTCTAAAACCTTCTGCTCAATTTCTTAACTGTCTCCTGATTTGTTGACAATACAACCAACCAATAGACATATGGGGGGCGTAAAAGAAGCAGAGTGAAAAAAACATTTTTTAAATGACTCAAATGCAATAGAGAGCATCAAAACGATATAGGTATGACAGCTGAAAGTGAGACTCATAAATCTAGTAGAAAAATAAATGAATCAATATTTTTACTAAATATGTGGGTTTTAATAATCTGTGTTTTGTTGAATAAGCATTGAATCTCTTCTTTTGAAGAATCTTAACTAAACTTGGATCCTAAAAAATGACTGGGAAAAGACTTTCAGTGGAAAGATTCAAGAGATTCTTTATCTTATTTAATAACTTGACATTCTGTGCTGTTGTTTTGTTTTGGGTTGTTGGGGTTTTTTTTGGTCAGTGAAGGGAGGGAATGTAATATCTGACCAAGCCCAGGATTTTGTATGCTTCCAGAAAACATAAAACTCACATGAGGCAGTCTAAGGCAAGAAAGGATTCTTGTATTTCAGCATATGAAAATTTTCATCACTAATTGCAAAGAAGGGTTTCTTTCAGAAAACCTACATTATGTAGACACATTCCAAATTGGAGTAAGCACACCATAAAATAGCTGACTCAAGGTCTTCTTCAATAAATGTGGTTCTCTGCCTCTCTTTGTTTTCTTAGCTTGAGCAAAACTAATGTGAGTCTTATAATTGTTATCCTCCGCAACACAGATTATGGACGTCCTTGTTTTGCTAAAGACTGACCTCTGTACTATGAAATCTGGGATTCTGGTTACATTTCCTTCCTAAAAGTTGTAGATAGGACACTTTTAATGGTTCCTTCGGGTAATTTGGCTTCAGCAAACTCTCTTAACTCAGCAGGAGGAGAATGTTCCAAGAAATGAGCTGCCTTCATGTTTTTCATTTGGCTCATTTCTTTAAATATGAAGATATGCCATGGATGTATTTTTCCCTTATATGAACCTCAAAGTTCAACTAGTGATGAAAGGGTTCTTAGGAGAAAAGAAGTCAACATAATTACATGTATTTAATCAGCTTAGGACTTCTAACAGAATTTACCATTTCCTACCCTAGGAATGAGTCTTTGAATGTCTGTTTAGTATGGATAATGAAATTGTCTCTAGCTTTACTTTAATAAATGATATACATGACATTTGAATATTTCCTTTCTAGAGATTCAGCAACATTTTCATATGAATTGATGATAATGCTGTGCAAAATTCCTTTTTAGGGTGATAATTCCTACGTGAAAGATCGCTGGTGTGTTTTTGATGGATTTATGGTCTTTTGCCTTTGGGTTTCTTTGGTGTTACAGGTAATTAAATAATTTTAAATTATAGGATGACAGTTTCAGAAATATACCCTACCTATTCTTAAACAAAATTATCTAAATAGAAGTATAAAAAGAATATAAACAATTAAATTTAATTGCATACCATTTGGTGAATACAACCTTTCTTTTGAAATATATGTGAGAAATTTATCCCACTCTTATAACTGCCCCTTATTCAATTGGTGTGTTACTTTAGCCTGTTATCTGCACAGTATTTACAATTAGACCTAAGATAAAGTGGCTTATCCTCATCATCTTTTTTTTTTTTGGTCTAGACTTGTGAATTCATCAATGTAGGATTTCTTAGAGAGAAGGGCTTTTTTCTTTTCTTTTCTTTTCTCTTTTCTTTTCTTTTCTTTTCTTTTCTTTTCTTGTCTTGTCTTGTCTTTTCTTTTCTTTTCTTTTCTTTTCTTTTCTTTTCTTTTCTTTTCTTTTCCTTTCTTGTCTTTCTTGTCTTTCTTGTCTTTTCTTGTCTTTTCTTGTCTTTTCTTTCTTTTCTTTTCTTTTTCTTTTTTGGCGAGGCAGTCAGGGTTAAGTGACTTGCCCAGGGTCACACAACTAGTAAGTATCATGTTTCTGAGACTGGATTTGAACTCACGTCCTCCTGACTCCAAGGCCAGAGCTCTATTCACTGCGACATCTAGCTGCCCCTCTTTTTCTTTTTTAAGGACCTTCTTTCAATATAGATATGTCATTGTTCTGCTGCTTTTTTTTTTAAGTGTTGCTCGGGATCACTAAAAAGTTAAGTGACTTGCCCATGATCCAATAGCCAGAATGGCTCCAACTGGATCCAAAGTTGGCTGTCTATCCTCCCCATATCAGACTGCTCTTCATCCCCTGGCCTCATCATATAACATAAAAAATTAGATTAAATCAAATAAAAGAAGAAAAACTAGGTATCTTTGTGAGTTCTAGGATATTAAGTGATAAAACCTGATGGGAAACAGTTCCCACAATCTTACTTATTTTCACCCCCACAGATATAACTAAATCAGAGTAGGGAAGACTACACTGATTCTACAAGGCTTCTTCTAAGGAAAATTGGAGTAATATACAATTTGAAAAGGGCATAAAGTAAAGCTTTATTCTCAATAATAGTAATAAGTAATCTAGCTTATCATAATGTATTCAGACATGATTTATGTTGACTTCAATTAAACTAGTTGTTTAATTTATATATAGCTTTAAAGATATAGCTAGTAAGGCAGCCTGGAGTAGTGAATGGGAGAGCTGGTATTTCTGCTGGGAGTGATTCCCTTTCCCTCATCATTCCCCATTGCTAGTATCTTCCATATGAGATTACCTTACATTTACATGGTATATATCTTGTGTGACGAGTTATTTGCATGGAGTTTCCTCCATTAGAATGTGAGTATCTTGAGGGTAGGATCTGTTTTTACTTTCCTTTGTATCTCTCGTAGTTGGTACATAGTAAGCCTATAAGAAATGCTTATTGGCTAACTCATTGACTATCCAGGAAAACTTGGCTTCGGGTAGCACTTCTGATACTTTCAGACTATCTGATGCAGGGTAAACCACTTAACCTTGTATCTCAGGTACAATGTTAAAGACTTCAAGTTGCAGAACAGCTATCAATTGGTAGAGAGTATTTCCTTTCTAAGAGGTCCTAATATCAGTGCAATAAAAAATCCAGCTAATGGCTCACTCCCACTGCCCCCTACCCCACCCCAAAAAAAGATCTAATTGGAAGAGGCAGCTTCTTTTACTAGCTAATTGGAGTGCTTCATAACTAGAAAGCCTTCCTTACTTTTAAATTGATATTTCTTCTGATATAATTATAATTTATGGTTTTCTCTATCCTCATTGGAATAAAGGTGCTAAGTAACATTATTAGAACACTTCTTTATCTTCTTCTCTTAGATTAAATGATACTATTTACATTTTTCCTTATAGAGTTTTCAGCTCTCCTCCTCCCACACCTTTTAGATTTGCATCTTTATAAATAAAAAATTAGAGCTCACATTAATCTCATCATTTTAGTAAGGACCTAAGCAATTAAAATGGAGTCTTTTATGAATTATCCATACTTATTCATATTTAAAATTGATATTCTGAAGTAATTATAGTTTTACAATCATGGTTGTTTTTACAAATTAGTCATGATGTACAGTGATGCAACAAAACTAAACTTTAGCTTTGGTAGTTTCAGTATTTAATAAGCCTTTCTTAATTATCTTTAACAATTTCACTTAAATTCAGGGTGCTATATGCAACTAAATTTATTTTGAAAATAATCTGAAAAACTTTCTAATAATTTGTGCAGTCTCCACACTATCACCCCCTCCCAGATGGAATGGTATTCTTTGAGAGACAATAAATTTGTCTTCACTGGTTGTCTTCTAGTAGAGGCTAATTGGCTACTTGTTGAGCATGGTGTGTAGACAGGATTGCTGGTTAGCTAGGGATTGTATTAGATGAAATTCAAGCTTCTCTGTAATGATGAAATTCTTAGAGTCTATGAAAATGTAAATATGATAAGTGAGGGGAAATCTGAAAAAAAACCTATAACTGCATATTTACAGGTATTTGAAATTGCTGACATAGTCGATCAGATGTCACCTTGGGGAATGTTGAGGATCCCAAGGCCTCTTATTATGATCCGGGCGTTCCGTATTTATTTTCGATTTGAACTACCAAGAACAAGGATAACAAATATTTTGAAGTAAGTATTGCAATCCATAATTTTCATGAACTTTTATGAATTTTTACTTGTAAGCAAGCTGACTTATATATTATTAAACATTTATTTTTCTAGGCGTTCAGGAGAACAAATTTGGAGTGTTTCAATTTTCCTACTTTTCTTTCTACTTCTATATGGAATTTTAGGAGTTCAAATGTTTGGCACTTTTACCTATCACTGTGTAACAGTTGACACTCAGCCGGGGTAAGTTTCCTTATGAACACTGATTTAATTTAGATTCTGTATTAGAAAAATATGTTTCTACATCATTTAGTGTCTCCTTGAAACAAGACTTTCTAATCTCCATTATACGGTTTAATCGTTATCCTTCATTTCATCATTATTACCATTATTACATGGGAATGCCAGTATTTATTTTATTTTATTTTTTTGAAGAAAAAGTGCCTCACAGTAATCTCTGGTGATACTTCTTTATGTCATCATTGGAGGGCAATGAAGTATAAAAACGGGAAGGAAAATCACTTCCTGTGGCTCTATACAGGGGTAAATAGAGAAGTCTTAATCATTGTGGTCCTCTCTAGCTTGTTTGATCTGGAAGCCATATTGCAGTGTGTGGTCTGGTGCTACAACAGAGTTCCACCAATTTTGATGAAAAATAATTTGTTTTATTAAAACACCAATCAGTTACCAAAAAAACCGAATGTAATAAAAATCTCATTCTGTTCATAATAGCAAGACTAATCTGTTACTTTTTACATTTGGGAAGTTTAAACAAATAAACCTATATACATTGTTACATATATACATACACATACTTAAGTAAGATAAATAGGTGATCTACCAACAGAAAAACACCCTGGACAAATCATCAGAAAGGTATATACATCTACTTTAAGATGATAACATTTTTTTCTACATGCTTTGTTATGCTTTTTTATCACTTCCACCAAATGAGAGAAATAACACATAAGACAAAGAACAAAAATCAGTAATAAAAATGAAGTTCTTTAATAAGACTGTGAAAAGATAATAACTATGAACAACTAATTCATTTTGTTGTTCTATTATTAAATTACAAAATCATGGATTTTCTGAAGCTGTCAGTTTGTATTGATTACTCTTAGAAAGATGAAACAATTTGCAAAGATTTTAATTCAAATGCATGCTTTTTAAAAATACGTTTTATAAAAATCAAGCAAAACAAAAAATCCAGTATGACTATATCTAACAACAAGAAAAATAAGTAAACCACATGCACATTCTAAAAATAATGTTTCAAGGCAGAAAACTTGACAGTACTGTGTCTTCATTTGTTTTCAAGATCGTTATTGCTTTTCTGAAATGAAGTTATATTTTTACTTTAAAATGGCATTTGGGAAGGAAAATATAAAGTAAAACAGGATTGTACCAATTATTAAATTTCTAGGTAAGCTTCTGCTGTCAAAAATATGAAGTGTCTATGACAGGAACGATGAATGAACTATCTGGGGAACCATTTATATTAGGGAGGAAATAAAATGCAAAAAAAAAACACCCTGGAATATGTGTACAAATATACAGTGTGAGAAGAAATTCAGTGGCTAGGCAAGGTATTTTTATCTTAGCTAAAGTTGTTTATTTCATACATTGAACAATTCAACATTACCCCAGTTTTTTAAAGTTCTTTTCTTTTAATGTCTCTATGTCAAATAATTATGGGGATAATTTCCATAAATATTATACTTCAATAGCAAGTACAATACGTAAATAAATATTAAAGGAACACATTGAGCTTGTGGTACTTTATTTGCTAAGTACTATAAAGGTTAAAGGCCATAGTAAAATAACATCTTCTCTGGGCTCACTTATAACAGGAAACTGGCTTCTCACAATTCCACATTTTGGACTGACAGCAGACAGAGAATAGTGTTTGTGCTTTATATATAAACCACTACATAGGGCAAATTCAAATAAGCTCCATGGACTGGTTTATCATTGGCTAATTCCAAGTTATCTTTATAAAAATGCAGCAGAATTTGATGGGACTAAAAGATTCCCTAAGGCAAGAGTCCTTTTTTAAAAAATATATATATATTGATATATTTTATATTTTTGCATCATCAAAGCTTCCCATAGTATCCCTCCCACAGCCCCATCCCATTTGAAATAATATTCTTTAAAACATAAAAATAGAAATAATAGAAAAAGTCAGCAAAACTAGCTAATATGCTCTAGAAAAGTCTGAAGATATGTGTAATGTACACCAAACTTGTGGACCTCCCACCTCTGCAAAAAAGGCAGGGTCTACCAGTTTGAGCAAACTTAAACTGGCTCATGAGAGCCCAATATTCAATTTTCAGTGCAAACATTACAACTTGGAAATCAATAGGTTTGATTTATTGTTCTGTTGAAACCAATGAAAACATATTACTAATGTAGGTTAAGCTTAAAAGTGTGTCATGTATATATTTTTCAGACATGCAGTTGATAAACATTCTATATCCTTGGGTGGGAATATCTCCTCATATCTCTTCTTTGGAGCCATGCTTGTTCTTAGCAATTCTACAACATTCAATTGTTGATTTATTTTGAAGTTCTTTCTATTTACGTTGCTGTAGTTGTATATATTGTTATCCTGGCTCTGATTCTTCACTCTGCATCAAGTAATGTGGATCGTTCCCTAATTCTCTGTACTCATCATACTCATCATTTCTTACAGCACAGTAATATTCCAATACATTCACAAATCACAATTTGTTTATCCATTCTCTAACTGATGTATATCTGCGTTGTTTCCAATTTTTGCTACCACAAAGAATTCTGCTATAAATATCCTATATGTGGGGATGTTCTTATTAACAATGTCCCCCTTGGGGTCTAGTATTGGAATGTATGGGTCAGAGGGTATGGACACATACAAAAGAAAAACCAAAAAAAGGGTATGGACATTTTAGTCATTTTATTTGAATAATTCCAAATTTCTTTCACCATGCAACAGCTTCACCATGCAACAATGCACCAATATTTTTCAACCCCTCCAATATGGACAATTCTCTTTTGTCATCTTTGCCAATTTTTGGTTTGTGATTCTTTTTAGAATTAGTTGTTCATATCCTTTGACCATTTATCTGTTGCAGAATAGCTTTTTGGCTTCTATTTATATATCTGTTAGTTGTTTATTTATCTTGGATATCATGCCCTTACCAGAGAAACTTGACACAAAGATTTTTTTAATCATTCAACCACTTCTCATCTTATTCTAGGTGTGCTAATTTTGTGCAGAATCTTTTCAGCTTCATGTAATCAGAATTTTCTGTTTTATCATCTATAATTGCCTTTATCTCTCTTGGTTAAAAAAATACTTATACCTATGAAAGACAATGATCTGCTTCTCTTACAATTTTTTTTTTTTTATAGAATGGTATGTAACATTTAGGCCACACATCCATTTAGAATGTATTGTGGAATATGGTGTAAGCCTAGTTTCTGTCAGACTACTTTTCGATTTTCCCAGCTATTGTTGTTTTTAATCAGGTGTTCTTTCCTAAGTTATGTTTCCTGGTTTATCAAACACTGTGTTGTTGAGTTACATTTTTTTCTTGATTCTCCCTTGTCTAGGTTACCTACTTTTGAGTTACCTATTACCTATCATTGAGCTACCTATTTTGTGTACTTTGATAAATTGATCTCCTAATATCTTACACATTTTTTGTTATTGGGAATGGAATTCTTCTTTCTATTATTATCTCTTAGAATTTATTATTGTCGTATAAAAATGCAGTTGATTTTAGGATTTGTTTTGTAGCTTATGACTTTATTGAAGCTGTTGTCTCTTTTGGTATCTGCTAATTCCCTAAGAATTTCTAAGTAAACCATTCATGTCATCAGCAAATAAAGATAGTGGGGGAGATTGGATATCCTTGATTTATTCTTGCATTTATTGTATAATAAAAATAATAACTTGTATGATACTTTAAGGTTTGCAAAGTATTTTACAAATATTATATCATTTATCTTTATGACAGCCCTGGGAAAGTTAGTGATATTATCATCTAGACATATTTTGATTCTAGTTCTAATGTATCTCCACTACATATGATGCTTCTTTGGGGTTTTAGAGAGATGATTTTATAATATTATAAATGTCCCTCTATGCCTATACTTTATGGTATTTTTAGCATAAATGATTGTTGTATTTTTAAGGCTTTTTCTGCATCTATTGAGAAAATCAAATGGTTTAAGGGTGTTTTTTTGCATTAATATGATAAAAATCATATTGAATTATGCTGCTTATTTTCTTAATGTTAATTATCTATTTATCTATACATCCTTCTATCCCTGCTTCAAATCACATTCAGCCATAATGAGTGACCTCTTAGATGAGTTGCTATGGTCTGCCAAGACTTTATTGAAAATATTTCAATAGATATTCATTAATGATATTGGTCTGGAGTTCTCCTTCTATGCTTTATCCTTCCCATTTTAAATATTAGGACTACAGTTACCCCATTAAAGGATTCTGGTAGAGTGCTTTCTCAATTTTTGGGAATATTTTGTGTCATATTGGTACTAACTGTTCTTTGGAACTGTGATAAAATTCTCCAGCAAATCAATCCATCAAGATCGGGATTTTTTTTTCCTTTGCAAATTCCTTTACTGTGAATTTGATTTCTTTTTCTGAAATTGAATTATTTAGGATTTATATTTGCTATTCTTTTAGTTCAGGAATTTTATATTCTAAAAGCTGTTTTTCTATTTCTTTTATGTTCTCAGTTGTTGTAGCACAGAACTCTGCATAGTAGGTTGTGATTATTTTTTTATTCTGGTTTTGTTCTTATTTCACCTTATTCATACCCACAGACTAGATCCTCATTGGCTGGCCTCCTAGAATATTTATAAAGATGTAGCAGAATAGGCAGGGGAAAAAAAACCTGAAAGATACCCTAAAGCAGAGGTGTTTTTTTTTTAGTTGGTGTTTTTTTTAATCGGTAAAAATTCACCCTCTCTCCCTCCTATGTAGGCCTTTCCTACTTAAGAAGGAAAGAAAAAGAAACCTTTCTTGCAAATGTGTATAGTCAAACAAAACAAAATTCTGCATTGGCCCCATTCAAAAGAATAGAGATAGATACACATGTGCATATACATACACATACATATACATATACGTATACGCATATTTGTATCATGTGTGTGTATGTGTGTGTGTGTGTGTGTGAGTGTGTGTGTGTATTTGGGCAGCTAGGTGGAGCAGTGGATAGAGTGCCAGGCCTTGAGGCAAAAAGACCTGAGTTTAAATTCTGCCTCAGGTACTTACTAGCTGTATGACCCTGGGCCAGTCACTTAACCCTGTTTGCCTCAGTTTCCTCATCTATAAAATGAGCTGGAGCAGGAAATGGCAAACCACTCTAGTGTATTTGCCAAGAAAACCCCAAAAGGGGTCAGAAAGAGTCGGGCATGACTGAAAACAACTAAATAACAAAAACAACCAAAAAACCCTAAACACACACACACATACACACACACACAAACACACACACAAACACATGCGTGCATAAATATATAGAGAAAACATATTAGGCACTTAATAAATGTTTATTGAATTGAATTGATATATGTATTTTAAATTTTTATTTGTATTAATTTTGTGTAATTATTTTGATTTATCAACAATCACTTCTATAAGCTTTTGAGTTTTAATTTTTTCTCCCCCTCCCTCCCCACCTCTCTTCCTGAGATGGCTCTCAATCTGATATAGGCTATACATATACATGCCTATTAAACATATTTTCACATTAGTGATGTTGTAAAGATGAATTAGAATCAGTATGAGGAACCACCAGAAAGAGGAAAGAAAACAAAACAGAAGAAAAAAATGCAAATAGCAAATTCGAACTGCATTCAAACTCTTTCTTTGGATGTGGATAGCATTTTCCATCAGGAGACCTTAGGAGATGTCTTAGATCCTTGCATTGCTGAGAAAGGCTAAGTCTACCAATGTTAGTCATCGCACAACATGGCTATTACTGTGTACAACATTCTTGTGGTTCTGCTCACTTCACTCAGCATCAGTCCATACAAGTCTTTTCAGGTTTTTCTAAAATTAGCCTGTTTGTCATTTCCTATAGTACCATAGTATTCCATTACATTTACCACAGCTTGTTCAACTGTTCCCCAATTGATGGGCATCCCCTCAATTTCCAATTCTTTGCCACCACCCAAAGAGCTGCTATAAATATTTTGTTCACATAGGTACCCTGCCCTGTAGTGGTATTGCTGAATCAACGGGTCTGCACAATTTTGTGGACTTTTGGGTATAATTCCAAATTGCTCTTTAGAATACTTTGATCAGTCTACAATTCTACCAACAGTGCATTGGTGTCCTGATTTTCCCACATTCCTTCCAACATTTATTGTTTTCCTTTTCTATCATATTAGCCAATGCGATAGGTGTGAGGTAGTACCTCAAAGTTGTTTTAATGTGCATTTCTGTAGTCAGTGGTGATTTAGAGTATTTTTCATATGACTCTAGCTTTGATTTCTTCATCTGAAAACTACTTGTTCATATCTTTTGACTATTTATCAATTAAGGAATGACTTATATTTTTATAAGTTTGACAAATTTCTCTATATATTTAAGAAATGAAGCCTTTATCAGAGACACTTGATATAAAAATTGTTTCTCAGTTTTCTGATTTCCTTCGCATCGTGGTTGCATTGGTTCTATTGTACAAAACCTTTTTTGATTAATATATATAAACCGAGGCATCCATTTTATATCTAGTAATGCTGTCTATCTCCTGTTTGGTCATAAATTTCTCTTCTCCTTAGATCTGACATGTAAACTATTCCTTATTCTCCCAATTTGCTTGTGATATCACCATTTTCTCTAAATCACTCCATTATTTCTTATAGCATAATAATATTCCAACACATTCATATAATCATAATTTATTTAGTCGTTCCCTAACTGATGAATACCCTGCTCAGATTCCCATTATTTGCCACCCCCAAAAGAACTATAAGTAATTTTGTACATCCTTGTTTTACTTTGGACTAACCTCTCCATTATTCTACCCTCTAAGGCAGAGGTTATTAACCTGAGATCTGTGAATTTTTGAAAGCTCTTTTTAATATAATTGGTTTCTTTTTGTGATTCGGTGCTTAGCACAGTGTCTGGCACATAGTAGGAACTTAATAAATGTTTATTGATTCTTTATAGACTAATGTTGTACATTTTATTTTATGCATTTAAAAATATTAATCTGAGAAATCCATAGGTTTCACCAGATTGAAAAAGGTTAAGAGCCCCTGTCCGAAAGTAACCCTATTAGCCATGTTCTTCTCAATCCAATATTTTTTTAAAGTTCATATATTAGGAATAATATAGAAGTAGTTATTTTCTATCTTGTAAAAGAAAACAATTCAAAATCATGGAGAAGCTAAATTTTTCTGTAAAAAAATCCAGAAATTCTGGTGATATTTCTAGGCTCTTTACATTCTTATCAATCTTATCTTGCTCAGTCAGAGTATCTCAAAATTTTGTCAAAGTTAGTGATCTGCTGCATTGGCTGGAATAATAGCCAGAGCTGATCCAAAGTGGAAACTTTGGAGACCAACTCATCAGCTGTATGTGTACTTGATTCAAGCAAGAAGAATCTGAGAAAGAATTGTGGGTCAAGAAGTTGGCAGACCTTGACAGATTTTTGTATTTGTTTAAGGGAATTCAATGTTATTAGCAAATCCCAAAACTCCATCTATTTATCATTGGAAGAGAATTTGCAGAGTATTCAGTCTAACTAATCCTTTCATTTTACAGATGAAGAAGATGCTCACCCATTAATCAAGCAAACTATCATCGAGTACTTACATAGTAATGAGTATGTGCCAGGCACCACACTAGGACTTGGGATACAAAGACAAAAAGAAACAAACAAAAAAAACCCGAATTATTTAACTTTGAATAAAATGGGGACAATAACAGAACCTACAGGTGTTGGGAAGGATCAATGAAATAATCATTGCAAAGTCCTTTGCAGATCTTAAAATGCTATATAAATGTTTACTATTATTATCATCATCAGTATTTGTCAGGCTTGTCTTTTAATTCAGATGGCTTGCACTGAAGTAATTTTTTTCCTATCTTTTCGACCAGAGGACTTCAGTATCCCTTCCTTACAACTTTTCTATGTCCTTGTTCTCTGGTGATTATCATGACACATGAATCTCAACTGTTGAAATTTTTCTCCTTCCTAGCACATTATAATTTGCATATTTATAGTTCTTTGCATACATAATATCTCATTTACACATTTCCTATCAATCCTTTGTCAGACTGATCTGTAAAAACTTTATTTTGTGAGAAAATATATGAGGAGAGTGGGGAGTTTTCAAATGTTTGGTTTGATATTAGAAATAACTTCTGTGAGTATTGAGATAAAGAAAAAAACAGAGAGGCTGAAAGCCACAGAGATTGAAACACCCTTTGGTGTTTTTAGCCAGAAAATGTGTTACCACATTGTCAGAATTTTGTTCTAAGTATGATTTTTAAAATAGTTCTTAAATTTCTCAACTGGCTATAGAAAACATCTGGAAACTCTTAGATATTTGCAAGGAGTTTTGAAATCAAATGCAAGCTTAAGTAATTTTTCATGCATTTTATAAAATAGGAAAATTTTAATAATTCACTGCTGTAGCTTAAATATGAAGGAAATGGCTCATTTTCATTATGAAAATGTTACAAAATAATTGTCACCATTTTTCTTAGTGTAGCTCCAGTTCCAGAGTCTGCGGGTATGGTACTCTCTCCTCATTGTTGGAGATCAGTACCCTGAGCCTCATGTGGGGCAGAACGAAATTGTTGGGACTGAGAAAAAGGAGAGTTTCACTCTCTTTTGGTGTCTTCAGTCTCTCCAGACACTTAAGTCAATGGCCTACTTTGTAGCTCTAGTTTCTTCAAGCTTTGTAGAGGCTTTGGGTGCTTCTGGTTTCCACTTCAAGAGGGAAGATGAACAATACCAATCTGATGGGAAAATAAGACTCTGGGTGCTGACATGAGAGGAGCTAACAGTCTCCATCATGTCCTTATCCCCAGTGTGCTACATTAGACACTTCAGGGAATTATCCCATCAGTGACATCTGGGACCCTTTCTCTGTCAGTTAAGCTGTTATCTCACTCCCAGTGGGAGAGCTCCTTTACTCTGTATTGTCTAGTATATATTTTCGTATGTATACTTTCTCTAATTACAATTTTGCTGTTGACTGGATAAATGGGTTGCTTTACTATTCACTGCATATGTTCATTGTGAAACTGGTTTTTGGTGGGAAAAGGGTCAAGCCTTGGGTCTCCCTTTTCTCATTAAGAAATAACATAACATAAATGATGTTAATTTGTGGTTTCCTAAATCAATATTTGGCCTGAGGGGATTTGTTTTTCCATTTGAGTTTGATACCATTGATTCAAACAGTGGCAAATGATGAGTTTAGAAAAATTTTCTAACAACTTATGGCCACTCTGGACTTTCTTCGCAGCATTATATTAGCATCATCATAACAAAATGCTGTTGAATTTGCTTTAGATATTTAGATATTTGCAAGGCCATATCATTAAGGCCATAATCATCAAAAATAGACAGCAATATATTGAAAATATACTCTGCTCTGGTTAATACCAATTCTTTTAAATAAAGGAGCTAATTGAACCAAACATTGGCTGTGTTTAATAACTGGTTCACAAAATTAACAATCTGCTCTAATAAGCAGGTACAAGCTGGCTTCAGTACTCTACTGTTTCTGGGTCTCTCCAGCCAACTTTCAAAACTTCTAAGCTAGATTATATAACAGGCCTCTTCTATTTCCTTAAAAATTGTTGTTGTTTTTAATCAACAAAAATCTTTTCTTGGGGCAGTTAAATGCTACTGTGGACAGAGCACTAGCCCTGGAGTCAGAAGGACCTGTGTTCAAATGTGGCTTCAGACACTAGTTGTGTGACCCTGAGTAAGTCACTTAACACTGATTGCCTCCTCTCCCCACCAATTTTTTTTCTTTCCCTCCTACCTCCACATCCCACTTTGGAAAAAAGGAAAGGGAAACAAAACCTTTGTTACAAATATACACAGTTAAAAAAATAAATTCTTACATTGGCCATATCCAAAAAAATCATGTCTCATTCTGCATATTGAGTCTGTCACCTCAGTCTTCTGGAATCATCGTGGGTCATTGAGATTATCAAAATATTTTTTAAAAGTAGTTTGGCTTTATGAAGTTGTTGTAGCAAATGCCCTCCTGGTTCTACTCACTGCACTCTTTGTCAATTTGTACATGAATTCCCAGATTTCTCTGACACACATTCCCTTTCATTGTTTCTTGAAGCACAATAATATTTCATTATATTCATATAGAATAAATTATTCAGCCATTTCCCAGTAGATGAACACCCTCTTATTTTTTCAGATCTTTGCTACCACAAAAAGAGATGATATAAGTATTTTTTTTCAGTTTGGGTCCTTTTTCTCTTTCATTGATTTCTTTGGATTGTATCCTAGTAGTGGTATTTCTGGGTCCAAGATATGCACAGTTTAGTGACTTTTTGGGTATGGTACTAAATAGCTTTATCTGTCTTCCTATGCTGGCCTGAACTGGAAAAGTGATGCATTATGAGTTTTCCTTGGATTCCCCCCATTCCAATTCATTGTGGTGTTCTTTCTATGACCATGTCTTTCTATGTGTTCAATGAAACAGTTATAGGGAGTTAAATGACTACTTAATCTTAACTTAGCTATTTTTCTGGAAGCCTCACCCTTTAAACCTGAAATAAAATTTCAATTTAATTGATAAAAGAGTATTTGCTTTTAAAATAAACAATTTAATGTCCATGTGGGCCTTTCTTCGTATCCCCTGTAAGCAAACTAATATTTAGAGGAGAAAAAAAAAAACAAGGCTTAATAGAATCAAATTTTTATAGGTTAGACTTCCAGAATATGGTATAATGCAAAGAGCAGGTCAGAGCACCTGAGTTAAAATCCTACCTCTGACACTTATTACATGTATGATGCTGGACAAGTCTTTAACTTACTATTTTTTTATCTATAAAATGAGGGCAGTAGCCTATAAGGTTCCTTATGGCTCAGTATCTTTGATCCCATAATACCTTTTTGTCCTGTTTTCTTTTTCTGTAAAAGTGATATAGTAAGAAGAATTAGGTGATTTGAATTAATTCTACCATTTACTAGCTATATGACCTTGGGCAAATCACTTAATACCCCAGTTGTTGTTTTAATCTTTAACATATGGATAGTAATATTCGTGCTTCCTACCTTCTTAAGAAACCCTCTCATGTGTAAAGGTGAACTGTTAGTATTCTAATTATTATTGTTATAAATGTGATTATTATTAGTTTAATTGTTATTCTGCCTTCTATGGCTAAGAAGAATTTTTTTTTTGGTCTGATACAAAACACACGATGAGTCTGTCTTCCATTTTGCTAATGGGTATTCATTATGTAAACTGTGCTCTTATTTATTTGGGAAATGAGCAGCAGATTGTCCCTGATGGTCTTTTTTACTATGCTATCAAAACTAAATTGCCATCTACTGGACTTTTTGCTTCTACCTTGTCCTTTTTACCTTTCACACAATCTCAGAAGATGTCTTCCTTCAGTGATAGGTAACATCTGAAAACTCAACTTCTTCATACTTTGATAGGGCTTGCCTTAACCACTCTGCTTGCAAGATATTGTAAGGAACTGCTAATCAGCTTCTCCTTTTGAACAGGCAGGCAAATTGCTTGCCTGGAAACTACCCTGTTCTCATTACCAATAAGTAAGAAGCCATATATCATCATTTAAGCAGATGACAATATGGTTTTTTCCTACAATTCTACAAGGACTCCATTTGGGGGCATTGAAGTAGTCATTTATTATATTGGACTCCAGTGATATAAAGGAAAAGTTAATATAATTTCGAAATCTGCCTCACTGAATTTCAGGAGGAATTGTGGCCCAATATGTTGAGAAGAAAAAAAAATCAGTTCTCTATAAGACCTTAAATAATATTTCTTTGCAAAAAAAAATACTTCATGCAGGAGTAGTATAATAGAAAGAGTATTGAATCTGGAGAGGATTTGGCTTGAAGCTCATTCCTTTAGTACTTTGGAGTCTTTAGGCAAATCACTCCCCCACTCTAGGCCTTCATATACCTGTGTGAAAATGAGATTGTTGGACTAGAGCAGAGGTGTCAAGCATATGATCTACAACACCCATGTGATCTGAACCAAATTAAGTTGTAATGGGGAAATATTTAACAAAAAGAAAAGTAAATAAAAATACAATACATCATAGATAACATTACATTTCAAAACTAAATCAATATGTGGCCTGCAGGGATTCTTATGCACAGTTCAGTGGTCAAAATTTGAGTTTGACATGGAACTATGTGCTTTAGTATGTTCTCCCAGCTCTGACATTCCATGTTCCTAAAGGAACGAATGAGGACCATGCCATGTTCTTTAGCATTTGTTGTTTCTGTGGTTTTGAATCTGCCTGTTTTAGTCACAAAGCCCTTTGGAAATGGATCCTGACTTGCTATAGTTTATCCAATTCATCTTACTGGAAGGGGAATACATTTTTAAAAACTGTTTTTAAAAGCTCAAATTCCCCTAATTGATGCTGCTACAAAATATAATGTTGATAAAGCCTTTTGTGATAGGATTTCTGTTAGTCACTTTATCCTTTTAGTGGTTATGATAAACCATCTGGCTTCAGTTATACTAGAGCGTCTTACTTTGTGTGTCTGCCCTCCACATGTCAACAAATTATGAAGCACAGGTTTTGTTTGATGGATTTGATTGGCTAGCTGTGCAAATTAATATTGATTTTTGTTCAATCTCTGGAATATTTCATTTCCACTTATTTGTTCATAGTCATATTGGTCTTCAGGGGGAAGGGGACAACTAATACTTTAGAAAATAGAGAGGCCTTCTAACATAATAATATGCCCCTTAGTAGTTTAGAAGATTTATGACTTCATGAAAATAAGGTCCTCATTGGTTGTCTAGTCCAAGTTGTACCTTTATGGAATCCCATCCACTATGACATACCCAACAAATTGTTGCCTGGACTTTGCTTGAATATATCTAATGAGGGAGAACCCACTGCCTGCCAAACTAGGCCATTCCACTTTGGGATAGTCCTAATTATTAGGAATTTTTTTTTATGTCAAGCCAAAATTTGCCTATTTGTAACTTCGGCCCCTTTTTTCTCATTCTGCCCTCTGGTGCCAAACAGAACAAGTCTATTCTCTTCAACCTGGTAGGCCTTTGGATACTTGAACATAATCATTGTATCCTAACTGAATCTATTCTCATCTAAACTAAATATTCCCATTTCTTTAAATCTATCCTGATATAACATGGACTTGATGTTACTTGTGATCTAGGTTACTCTTTTTGAGACTGTATCCAGTTTATCAGTGTTCTTAATTTGTAGTTACCAGAACAGAACACAATTCTCTAGATGTGGTTTAAAAAGTACTGAAGGAGTCACTAGTGTAAAAAGGTTAAGAAGCCCTAGTGTAATCAGGGCAGAATATAGTGAGATCATCACCTCCTTATTCCCAGAT
This sequence comes from Phascolarctos cinereus, assembly GCF_003287225.1. Lineage (NCBI taxonomy): Eukaryota > Metazoa > Chordata > Mammalia > Diprotodontia > Phascolarctidae > Phascolarctos > Phascolarctos cinereus. The sequence goes on along the minus strand of NW_027556180.1, from coordinate 153,962,446 downwards.
ACTGTGTTTCCCTCAATGTAGTACAAGATCCCATTACATGTCTGGCTACATTATCCTGTTAAATCATATTAGGCTTGTTGTCCACGAAAGCCTCCAGATAATTTTCAAATGACTGTTAAAAAATCAATCCCCAATTCTGTATTTGTGAAATTGATTTTTTTTTCCAACTCAAGTGTGGCTTTATATTTATCCTTACTGAATTTCATCTCATCAGATTAAGCTCAACACTCTAGTCTGCCATCCATTATGTCATCCATTATGTTAACTATCTTTCCCAGCATTGTATCATCTGCAAACAAAATAAGAATGTCATATGCCTTTGTCCAAGTCATTGATAAGTATGTTAAATAGTACAGAGTCAAGCACAGATTCCTGGGGACATTCCCCTGAAGACCTCCTCTCCAATTGAGTGTTGAGCAGCTATTTTTAGTCAACAATTCAATCCATTCTTAATCTCAATGATTGTATTATTATTTAGTTCATTTCTCTCCTTTTCATAAGAATGGAATACATTTTGTTAACTTCAATCCATTTTCTTTTTTTTAAATTAATTTATCATTAGTTTTCAACATTCACTTCCACAAGATTTTGAGTTCCACATTTTCACCCCATCTAGCCCCTCCCCCACCCCAAGATGGCATGCATTCTGAATACCCCTTTCCCTAGTCTGTCCTCCCTTCTTCTCTCCCCCTTCCCTTCTTTTATCTCCTTCTCCTTCTATTTTCCTGCAGGGCAGGATATATTTCTGTACCCCATTTCCTATATTTCTTATTTTCTAGTTGCATGTGAAGATATTTTTTTTAAACATGTGTTTTTAAAACTTTGGGTTCCAAATTTTCACCCTTCCTCCCTCCCCACCCACCCTCACTGAAAAAACAGCTCAATACACATTATACATGTGCAGTTTTGCAAAACACTTCCATAGTAGGCATGTTGTGAAAAACTAACTCTATTTCCCTTAATCCTATTCTGCCTCCCATTTATTCTATTCTTCCTTTTGACCCTGTTCCCCCTCAGAAATGTTTCCTTCTGATTACTCCCTCTCCCAATCTGCCCTCCCCTCTATCATCCCCCTGCTCTCTTGTCCCCTTCCCCCCTATTTTCCTGTAGGGTAAGATAGATTTCCATACCCAATTGAGTGTGTATGTTATTCCCTCCTTAAGCCATATCTGATGAGAATAAGATTCACCCATTCCTTCTCACCTTCCCCCATTTCCCCTCCACTGTAAGAACCTTCCCTTTTCTTTTTTATTTTTGTGAGATAATTTACCCCATTCTACCTCTTTCTTTCTCCTTCTCCCAGTATAATCCTCTCTCACCACTTAATTTTATTCTCCAGATATGACCCCTTCATCTTCACCTCACCCTGTGCCCTCTATCTATTTATCTATCTATCTATCTATCTATCTATCTATCTATCTATCTATCTATCTATCAATACATACATATAATTTTTTTCCCTCAACTACCCTGATACTGACAAGGGTCTCATGAGTTACAAATATCATCTTTCCATGCAAGAATGTAAACAGTTAAACTTTAATAGGTCTCTTCTGATTTCTCTTTCTTGTTTACCTCTTCATGTTCCACTTGAGTCTTGTATTTGAAAATCAAATTTTCTATTCAGCTCTGGTCTTTTCATCAAGAATGCTTGAAAGTCTTCTATTTCACTGAATGACCATTTTTCCCCCTGAAGGATTATCCTCAGTTTTGCTGGGTAGGTGATTCTTGGTTATAATCCTATCTCCTTTGCCTTCTGGAATATTACATGCCCTGCAGTCCCTTAGTGTACAAGCTGCTAAATATTGTGTTATCCTGATTGTATTTCCACAATACTTGAATTGTGTGTTTCTGGCTGCTTGTAATATTTTCTCCTTGACCTGGGAACTCTGGAATTTGGCTAATATTCCTAGGAGTTTTCCTTTGGGGATCTCTTTCAGGAGGAGATCTGTGGATTCTTTCAATTTCTATTTTGCCCTCTGGTTCTAAATATCAGGGCAGTTTTCCTTGATAATTTCTTGAAAGATGATGTCTAGGCTCTTTTTTTGATCATGGCTTTCAGATAGTCCAATAATTTTTAAATTCTCTCTCCTGGATCTATTTTCCAGGTCAGTTGTTTTTCCAATGAGATATTTCACATCATTTTCTAATTTTTCATTCTTTTGGATTTGTTTTACAGTGTCTTGATTTCTCATTAAGTCACTAGCTTCCAATTGATCTGCTCTAATTTTTAAGGAAGTATTTTCTTCAGTAAGCTTTCAGACTTCCTTTTCCATTTGGCCAATTTCTCTTTTTAGAGCATTCTTCTCTTCATTGGCTTTTTGGGCCTCTTTTACTATTTGGATTAGGCTATTTTTTAAGGTGTTATTTTCTTCAGTATTTTTTTGGGTCTCCTTTAGCAAGCTGTTGACTTGTTTTTCATGATTTTCTTGTATCACTCTCATTTCTCTTCCCAGTTTTTCCTCTGTTTCTCTTACTCGCTTCTCAAAATCCTTTTTGAGCTCTTCCAAGGCCTGGGACTGATTCATATTTTTCTTGGAGGCTTTGGATGTAGAAGCTTTGACTTTGTTGTTTTCTTCTGGTTGTATGTTTTGATCTTCTTTGTTACCAAAAAAAGATATACCTTTCTCATCAACCATCCAGGTTGTCTTGGGCTAGAAATTTGTTTCACTCTGTCTTTTTGTGGGTTCTACTGCTTTAGAATTTGTTTAAGCCATTTTCACAGGTATTTGGAGGTTTTTGGGGAGAGTTCAAGCAAGTCACTGCTTTCACTCTGCCATCTTGGCTCCACCCTTCAATCCATTTTCAATATCAATAATTGTATTATTACTTAGTTCATTTCTTTCCTTTTCATAAGGATAGAATAATACATTTTGTTAACTTCTTGGCTAAAGTTTAGGAAAACTATTTTACAGCATACCCTTTGACAAAAAAAGAAAATAAATTTAGTCTGTCAAGACCTATTTAAATGGTCTTTGCCAGTGCAGGCCACCCTGGGACAAAACTTCCTCAACCTGCATTCCCCCAGGACCTTCTTCAATATAGGAAAGGCATCACTGCCTGTAGACAATGCTGGACTCACTTCTCAGTGTTTATCATACTCTCATCCCTTTATTCTCTTCCTGTCCCAATGATTCCAAATCCCAGGTATCAATGTTCAAATCCCATTCCCCTATCCTAAATATTCTCTCCTTTAGTTCTCAATGCTACACCATTCTCACTCCCACTTCCAAATCTAGATCTTCCTGCCTCTCCTACTGTGCCCTCTAGAATATCTGCTCCATAATTAACAAATGTCCTTTAAACTTCTCCCTTTCTCACTCCTTCTATTGTCCTCTACTCACTGATGCCTGGTGCCTTCCTGATGAAACCTGATTTCATCATTTCACTTTCTATTAGTAGCTATACTTTTCTTTCATACCCTCCCAACTCACTGGACATGGAGGGAGAGTTGGAATTCTTTTCATTCCCTATGTCACTTCCACATTCCATCTCTCCCATCATCACTCAGCAGTCTCTCTTCCTTTGAGGTTCACACTATTCAAATATATCACCCAGGTCAAATCTTGGTGTTCATTATCTGTCACTATCCAGGCCTTTTTCCCTTTCTTCTTCAATGAATGGCTCATAACCTATTTCTCCATTCCAAATCTTGTCCTCATCCTAGGGGACTTCAATATTGCATAATGATATTCCCTTAAATGACTTAGCTTCCTAGTTCTTAAATGTACTCAGTTCCCGTGGCCTACTCCTCCATTCCACAACAAGTAGCCTTATGCTCAATTATGCCATCTCCTACACATGTTTAATTTCTATGTTCATGAAATCTGTTTCTTTTATGTGATGATAGTCTTTTACTGTTCCTTAACTATTTTTGCCTGTTACAACTCTGTTCTGTGTCCTTTTTACTGCAAATTCCTTACCCATTCAGCTCTTTCTCAGACAATCACCCCAGCAATGGCTGTACTCTTTTCCCTTTCCTATCTTGACACTTTGGGAAACCATATCAGATGTGTCAAACTCACTGCCCACAACATTACCAGAATTAGTCCAAACCAGACTAAAAGTAGTTGGGAAATATTTAACAAAATAAGAAATTTGCTAGAAGGTTGAGAATGTTAATGTGTTTTCTAAATTAATATGTGGCCTGTGAGGAAACTTTTATATATGCTTTAGTGACCCCCATTCCTATTTGAATTTGAAATTCTGTTCTACATTATCTTCTACTGTCAAATTCCTTTCTCTTTGCCCTCTTGCTCATCATTCCTTGCCAAACCCTAATCCTAGATTGTTCCCACCACCTGCTTTCTTTGTTCCTATTTAAATTCTACTGGATGGAGCTAGAAGAAATTGCAAAATTATGATGACTGGGTCCACAAAAATTTTGTTATTTTATCTCAAACCTGTTCTTACCAAAGCAAGGCAATCATTTTGCTTCTCACTAGTTGATTTGCTGTAACACTCTGAAGAGTGGCTGTTTCATATTTTCCCATCTTTCCTCAAGCCTTCTACAGCAAGAACCTCCCCTCATACTTCACACACACACACACACACACACACACACACTGATACCATTTGCTCAGAACTCCTTTTGTCCTCTCAGTTTCATATCTTTCAGACATTTCTCATACACAACCCCCCATTATCTCTTCCAGTTCTGTTTCATATGAAGAGGGAGCCATTTTCCTAGCCAAGGGAAATTCCTCTACATGCACCCTTGACTCTATAGTGTTCCATTTTCTCCACCTCTCCCACCTTCACTTTCATTAATCTTCAGTCTCTCCATTTATTCTGGCTACTCATCTGCTACTTGGAAATATATTCATGTCTCCTACATCCTTAAAAATTTCTTATTTGGAGGCAGAGCCAAGATGGTGGAGTGAAAGCAGTGACTTGCTTGAGCTCTCCTCCAAACCCCTGCAAATACTCATAAAAAATGGCTCTAAACAAATTCTGAAGCAGCAGAACCCACAAAAAGACAGAGTGAAACAAATTTCCAGCCCAAGACAACCTGGATGATTGATCAGAAAGGTGTATCGCACCGGGCTGGGAGTGCAGGCCACCACAAACCTGGAGCAGGCCTCAGAGAACTGAATCTCAGACAGCTGTGGAGGTTTCCAGGCTCCTCAACCCACTAATGCCAAAGGCAACTTAGAAGGTCAGTGGGAAAAGTCTGTTTCTGTCCTGAGACAGGAAGGTAGGGTTTCAGCTCCATTCCCCAAGAGCGTGGCCCTGGGGGGGGCAGCTGCTTCCCGAGCTTCTGGCCCATAGACTGAGGGGGAATCCAGTGGCTGATCAGAGAGGGATTGCAGGGATCTCTTTGCCAGTGCTGGGGCAGGAATAGCTTGCTTTGCCCGTGTTTGGATCTGGGCCACAGTTCTGGGCAGCAGTGCTGGGGTGAGGAGAAGTGCTGGCTTGGTGGAGCTTGTAGTGATTGTGGAGAGGAGCCCCTCCTCACAGTTACAGGACAGAAAGGAGTACTTGTAGTCGCAGGCCAGGAAAGGAGTAAACACTTCGCCCCTTATCATACCACCTTGGAAGAACTGAAAATTTACAGGTCCCTACAAGTATCTCTGAAAACAGCTGTACAAACAAAGCTTGGGACAGTATATTCTCCACATTAGAAGCAGATCTGTACCTTAACAAAGAGTTTAAAACTCAAGTAATTGGCCAGGATCATGAGCAAGCAGGGCAAAAAGAGTCAGACTATATTATCTTACTTTGGTGAAAAAGAAGATCAAAATATACAACCAGAAGAAGACAACAAAGTCAAAGCTCCTACATCCAAAGCCTCCAAGAAAAATATGAATCAGTCCCGGGCCTTGGAAGAGCTCAAAAGGGATTTTGAGAAGCAAGTAAGGGAAGTAGAGGAAAAACTGGGAAGAGAAATGAGAGTGATGCAAGAAAATCATGAAAAACAAGTCAACAGCTTGCTAAAGGAGACCCAAAAAAATACTGAAGAAAATAACACCTTAAAAAATAGCCTAACCCAAATGGCAAAAGAGGTCCAAAAAAGCCAATGAGGAGAAGAATGCCCTAAAAAGAAAAATTGGCCAAATGGAAAAGGAAGTCCAAAAGCTTACTGAAGAAAATACTTCCTTAAAAATTAGAATAGAGCAATTGGAAGATAGTGACTTTATGAGAAATCGACACAGTAAAACAAATCCAAAAGAATGAAAAATTAGAAAACAATGTGAAATATCTCATTGGAAAAACAACTGACCTGGAAAATAGATCCAGGAGAGAGAATTTAAAAATTATTGGACTATCTGAAAGCCATGATCAAAAAAAGAGCCTAGACATCATCTTTCAAGAAATTATCAAGGAAAACTGCCTTGATATAATAGAACCAGAGGGCAAAATAGAAATTGAAAGAATCCACAGATCTCCTCCTGAAAGAGATCCCCAAAGGAAAACTCCTAGGAATATTATAGCCAAATTCCAGAGTTCCCAGGTCAAGGAGAAAATATTACAAGCTGCCAGAAGGAAACAGTTCAAGTACTGTGGAAACACAATCAGGATAACACAAGATTTAGCAGCTTCTACATTAAAGGACTGCAGGGCATGGAATATAATATTCAGGAGGGCAAAGGAGATAGGATTACAACCAAGAATCACCTACCCAGCAAAACTGAGTATAATCCTTCAGGGGAAAAAATGGTCATTCAGTGAAATAGAGGACTTTCAAGCATTCTTGATGAAAAGACCAGAGCTGAATAGAAAATTTGACTTTCAAATACAAGACTCAAGTGGAACATAAAGAGGTAAACAGGAAAGAGAAATCATAAGAGACTTATTAAGGTTGAACTGGTTATGTTCCTGCATGGAAAGATGATATTTGTAACTCATGAGACCCTTGTCAGTATCAGGGTAGTTGGAGGAAAAAAATTATATGTATGTATATGTAGATAGATAGATAGAGGGCACAGGGTGAGTTGAAGATTAAGGGGTCATATCTGGAGAATAAAATTAAGGGATGAGAGAGGATTATACTCAGAGAAGAAGAAAGGGAGAGGTAGAATGGGGTAAATTATCTCACAAAAAAAAACAGTAAAGAAAAGTCTCTTACAGTGGAAGGGCAAATGGGGGAAGGTGAGAGGGAATGAGTGAATCTTATTCTCATAGGATTTGGCTTAAGGAGGGAGTAACGTACACATTCAATTGGGTATGGAAATCTGTCTTACCCTACAGGAAAATAGGGGGAGAAGGGGACAAGAACAGGGGATGATAGAGAGGAGGACAGATTGGGAAAGGGGGTAATCAGAAGGAAATACTTCTGAGGAGGGACAGGGTCAAAAGAAAGAATAGAATAAATGGGGGGCAGGATAGGATTAAGGGAAATAGAGTTAGTTTTTCACAACATGTCTACTATGGACATGTTTTGCATTACTGCACATGTACAACGTACATTGAGTTGCTTGACTTTTCAATGAGGGTGGGTGGGGAGGACGGAAGACAGAAAAGTTAAAACCTAAAGTTTTAAAAACATATATTTGAAAAAAATGTTTTTACATGCTACTGGGAAATAAGAAATATAGGAAATGGGGTACAGAAGTCTGTCCTGCCCTACAGGAAAATAGAAGGGGAAAGGGATAAGAGAAGGGGAAAGAGAGAAGAGAGGACAGACTAGGGGAAGGGATATTCAGAATGCATGACATCTTGGGGTTTGGGGAGGGGGGAAATGGGGTGAAAAATTGGAACTCAAAAACTTGTGGAAATGAATGTTGAAAACCAAAAATAAATAAATTTATATTAAAAAAAATCTTTGAAAAAAAACACTAAAAAAAAAATTTCTTATTTGATCTGACCATCCCCAGTAGCTGTCAACCTATACGTCACTTCCTTTTCATGATCAAACTCCTTGAGAAGGCGACAATCAATGAATCTACTTTCTTTGATTTCACTTGCTTCTAAACCCTCTTCACTTTTGCTTTCACTCTCATCATTAAACTGGAACTGCTCTTTCTAAAGTTACCAACTATCTCTAAATTATCATTTCTAATGGTCTTTTCTTAATCCTCATCCTTGACCTCTCTGCAGCATGTGATACTGTTAATCACTTTACACCTAATCCTCCTTACTCTATCCTCTCTGGGTTTCCATGCCTTAGCTCCTCTTGGTTCTTCCCCTATATATGTGTCTATGCCTCAGTTTCTTTTATTTGTCTGTTTGTCAATGTCATGCCCACTAAATATGGATATCCTTTAATGCTCTTTCCTAGGTCATCTTTTCTTTTAACTCTATACTAAATCACCTATACTAAATCACTCATCAACTCCTATAGGTTCAATTATCATCTATATGCAAATAATCCCTAGATATATACACTCACTCCTAGTCTTTATTCTGATCTACATAGTTCTTCATCTTTAAGTGAATGTCCCATAGAGTCCTCAAACTCAACATGTCCAAAACAGAACTTATTGTCTCCCTTGTCCCAACCTTCCCTTCTTTGGAACTTCATTATTGCTAATGAGGGTACCATAACCCTTATACTCACCTAGCCAACCTTGGTGTCATCCTATCAATGAAATAATGGATTCAGAGTACTTTTTTTGACTGCAGGATTTTTTTTTTTTGCTTGACTATGCATATTTGTTTTAAGCGTTTTGGTGGCAGTGAGGAAAAAAATGGGTTTTCATTAATTAGAACAAAGAAAATTAATTTAATTTCTCTGAGAGAAAATGGAAGCAAAATAACTATTGAATAACCTTTCTATCTGTATCATGTATTATCCGTCTGAAGCAGCAGTTCTTTTACTTCTTTAATCCTCCTTTTTCTTCAAATTTAAAAATTAACATTTTTGTTGTCTTTAGCCCTTTTTGCTAGCTTTATCTTTAACTTTTTATACTCTTTACAGAACCATACCATCTTCTTCTATTCATTCGGTTACTACTCCTTGCTTCCATTTAAGTAAATAAGTCAGTTGTTAAGTTCCATGTATATCCACATTGTTGTCTTCATACAACTGTTGGTTACCTTTTCTTTTGAGATTATTTTCCATTATGTGTATAGAATTTCAATGGAAGGTTTCCTGTATGCACTGAGCTTGCTTCCAATGTAGAATTTTGTTCCATGTGATCCCACTTATGCTTCCTCTGAAGCCTTTGAAATCTGTTCTCCCTAAATCTTGGGTATACATTAGACTATCCCCACTTTCTCCTCCTGTATCAAAATCTAGAAAGGAGTGGTTATTTCTCCTCAAGGTTAACATTTTTCCCACTGCAGCAAAAATTTCTGCACTCTTTCTGAGAATCAGATCTAGAATAGAATTTAGGAGGATGAAATCATCATTAAGGAAGGTCAAGAAGATTATACAATCTATCTCTGGCAACTTGAAGCTTTTTTCACTTTGGCAGGAGCAGGAGTAATTTGAACTTCTGTAGCATAGACTTTGAGAACCTATGACCACATCAAAAAGGCAAATGAAATAGAAATCTAGTAGAGTAAGCAGAGTAAAGTGTAGGCATGCTTCCTTTATTTTTGTAGATTTATGGATAAGTGAATATATATATATATATATATATATATATATACACATATATATAATATATGCAATGTAATATTGCTGTATACATAAATATTTGCATCTCTGTCTCTATCTTAAATACATATATGATGTAATAAAAGCAATATATGTATATACATGTTATACACACGAATACAATAGAGATGATACAAAATTATCAGTTGCATAGGAAAGGTCAAATGGAGTGACTTCAGAGATTCAAGGAAGGTGGTATCACTTCTAAACTCGATTTCGAGGAATAGAAACAATTATAGATATGATAGAAGAAACTAATTCTAGATATAGAGGACTGTGTACAGAAAGGACTGAAGAAAAGAGTGTGATCAGGACAGTCTAATGTGTCTGGAACATATCATGTGTGGACAAGAGTGGTGTATAAGAAGCTACAAAAGAAATAGAAAGTTCTAAATGACAGCCTAAGGAATTTAATTGATTATTAATTATTAATAAAATAAAATTTATTCATTTATTTTAGAAATAAAATTAGAGACAGTATAGAAAATGAATTAGAAAACATATTCTCTAGGTAGGAGCACTAACCAGTTAGTAAGACCTTGAACTCTGCAAGTGAAAGTAAATTGGCAAGGGGGGGGGCAGTTGTGGATAGAGCACCGGCCCTGAAGTCAGGAGGACCTGAGTTCAAATCTGGCCTCAGACCCAACACTTGACACTTACTAGCTATGTGACCTTGGGCAAGTCACTTAATCCCAATTGCCTAAAAAAAGGCCAAAAAAAAAAAAGAAAGTAAATTGAGGGAAAGGGATAGGTGACAGAAACATAGTTAAGAAACAGTGATTGGGGGAAGACCTGAGTTCAAATATGACCTTAGGCACATAACACTCACTAGCTGTGTGACTCTGGCCAACTCACTTAATCCTGTTTACCTCAGTTCTGCATTTATAAAATGATCTGGAGGAGGAAATGGCAAACCACTCCAGTATCTTTGCCAAGAAAACCCCAGATGGGGTCATTGAGAGTAGAACATAACTGAAATGATTCACCGCAAAAAGTAAGGGAGAAAGATTTCATTTTACTGTGAGGTTTCAAGTCTTAGTGACTGAGGGAATACTATTAACTGTAAATAGGGATGTCAGTGGAGGGTTTTTGGTATATTGTGTCATGGGGATGTTTTCGTTTTGTTTTTTGTGAGGGAGGTAGAGGATGATGAGCTTAATTTTATACATAGTATTGGAGATTATAGTAGGTTATCTAAGTGAAAATGTCCACTGGAAAACTGGAAATTTGGGGTAGGAATTTAAGAAGATAATAGATACATTTCAGGGGTTTGCCTAAAAGTGAAGCTATGAAAGAATAAATGTGTGTGTGTGTGTGTGTGTGTGTGTGTGTGTGTGAGAGAGAGAGAGAGAGAGAGAGACAGACAGACAGACAGACAGAGACAGAGACAGAGACAGAGAGAGACACACAGAGAGAAAGCATGTACAGGGAAACATGTCCGAAAGGTTGTAAAGTAGGCCTTCTTTACATTTTCATATGTGTCATTGACTTCTTTGGCAATCTGCTGAATCCTATGCACAGCTGCTCAGAATGTTATTTAATGTGTCAAATAAGATTACAAAGTAAATAAATTATATTGCAATATTTATCAAAAGATTTTAAAAGGTAATTTCATGGACCTCATGCTAAGAATTATTGGTATAAATGGAAGAGAAGTCATCATGGATATAGGGGATGGTCATTATAGGAGGAAAACATATCAAAAGAAAGGGAGATTGTCCAAGAGGAGGGAATATATTTATCAGGCTAGTGCTGCAAGAATCAACGAGAATGAAGATGAAGACAGGGCCATTCATTACATTTGGTCATTAGGAAGCTATTAGTTACCTTGAAGAAAACAATTTTCCATAGAATGGATGAGACAGATAGTTGATTTCAATATATTCAGAGTGAGTATAAGAAAATAGAGGTAAGTAATTAAGAACATGCATTTAATAAATATACATCAAAGCAGAAAAGAAATAGAATATTAGCTAGATGGGATAATAGGACGAGTGATTTCTTTCCTTAATATAGTAGAAATATGTGTATGTTTTATGTCAAATTGAATATGATGGTGAGAGACAGGATGTAATTTAGGAAACAAGAAATAATTAGGAACAAAGATTTGGATAGAGGGGGTCATACCTGGAAAGGAAGAGGGATTCTTTTTCCTATTTACCTATTGAAACCAAACAACCATTAGATACAAATTGTCCAATTCATTAATTGTAAATTTGTATAAACTTCAATGCTTAAGACTTCTCATCCATTTGTTTAGTTAAGATTTTCTATCCTGATCAAAACTGTTATCACTTGAACATATTTGACAAGGCTACTTCCTCTTAGGAAGCAAGATTTATAGATTTAAATAATGTGCATATACCTAAAACAAGACAGTATTGTAAATAGAAGTACTAAGTAAATACAATTCACCAATTAAATTTTCATTCCTCTTAGAGGCATCAGTTAGCATTCCCTCTTGCAAACTTCCCACATGAAATACCAGAGAGAAAACATTTTTTGGGAAGTGAAAGTTTTACACAAGCATTAGGTGTTGCTAAGATAATAGCTTGTAATTAGGAGAAGTCAAACAAACAAACAAAAAACCTGAGAAGAAAAAGAGGAGGGAAGAAGGGAGGGAGAAGAAAAGCAGAAAGAGTAGGGAGAAAAAGGAGAGACTAAGAACAATGAAGAATCATGGGGAAAGCTAAGTACAAGTAAACATGAGGGTAGGAAAAATATAGACAGTACATGGATTGGTGAGTAAGACATTACAGTGAGTGGGTGAGAATGAAGAGACAATGTGTGAAGGAAAATAATGTGTGGGTTGCTATGTGAAAGTGTATCATTTGTTGGATATGTCTAGATTGTTGAATGAATGGATATGTAGGTGGAATAAAATAGTGGGTTGAAGACAGTGAATATGGAGGTGAGGAAGAGAGGAGGTGGTTGAATAAGAGTCTGTGTTCTATGAACAGTTACCCCAGGATGAGAATTTAAAGTTACAGTTCTATTTTCTTTAAAGTAACTCAGTCAGAATAAGAGAAATTCTAGAACTTTTTAACAAATCTGTACAATTGAACACAAATCAACTTTAATTTTGATAAATTCAGCACGAAGTGAATTGAGGAATCTTAAGAATTCTTCATGCTTACCATGGAGGTCAAACTGAATATTACATCATTTAAAAAAGTCATCTTGGATAGTTCCATACCTGACTAAATATTCTTTATTCAGAAATTATGTAAGTCGGGGGGGGGGAGTTTGTTCCCCATTGTGCAAAGGTGATTGAGAGCATAATACTAATGTGAGTAGAATTTCCAAGATATACTACTTAGCTTAAAGCTACAAGGAGTGATATAGTTTCCTGCAGACTTTGGATTTTCAAATCATACCTTCAGAATACTTTGCTCTCCCATAATTTGAAAATTGCCTAGTAGCACCATTAAACAGTCAAAAGCTTCCCCCCCACACACTTTTTAATGTGTCCAGTACAATTTTCTAACTTGGAAAAAGCTGTGTGACCATCAATCTTGTAATGGCAAACATTGGCAAAGACTAATGATTTGTTTTGTTTCTTTTCTTTTAGTTTTGAATTCATTCTAGCTGAACTTTAAATTTTCATACATAAGTAGATAGGCTTCTAATTTCACTTTTATATCAGCTTCTTCTGAAACTTAGGAGCCAAATAAGCTAATGTGGTCGTAGGCTGCATTAAGAAATATATAACTTACAGATAAAGGGAGGTGCTGACCCCACTGTATTCTGACCCAGTTAGACTACATTTGGAGTATAATGTTCAGTGCTAGCTGTCATATTCATTAATAAATTAGAAAATATTTGAGGAGGCTGAGCAGGATGACAAAGAACCTTATGATTATACAATCAAACAATCAACTGAACAAAGTAAAAATATTTATCTAAGATAAGAAAAGGCAGGGGAGGACATATTCTGAAATGTTTCTTTTGTTTGAGGAAGGGGAAGTGTTAAATTGAAGAATAATTAGGATTTTGTTGCTTAGTGTGGAGTATAGACCTACAGGTGGTGAGGTGTACTGATGTGAGTAAAACTGTCTTAATAGTTGTTGTTGTTCAGTCATGTTCAATTCTTTGTGACCCTGTAGACTATAGCATGCCAATACTATCCATGAGATTTTCTTGGCAAAGATACTAGAATGGTTTTCCATTTCTTTCTCCAATGGATCAAGGTAAACAGAGGTTAAGTGATTTTCCTGGGGTCATACAGCTAGTAAATATCTGAAACTGGATTTGAACTCAGGTGCTCTCAATTCCCCCCACAACACTCTATCCACTGAGTCATCTAGCTGCCTCTTCTAATAATTAGAGCTACTGAAAAGTAGAATGAGCTGCTGAAGGAGTTAGCAGCTCTCCTCTCGCTAGAAATCTTCAAGCAAAATGTAGTATTGTGGGTTTCTTAGGCAATTCTTGTTTAGAGCGTTCTTCAAATTCTGACTCTGGAATTTCTGTGGTGGCATCTTATCATATTTCTAACCAAATAATGCCAAACGAAATCTGAAATTAGCACAGAAAAAAGTCAGCCTCAGTTTTTCTTGATGTTTATTGGACATAATTTCCTTTATTAGCAATGACAATTTCCCTTATTAGTCAGACATTAGCATTTGTTATGATGTTGATCCATTAATCCTCAATGGTCTTATCTCTCTTAGTCTTTGCTCTTCAGTAATTCTAACTATTTCTGTTGATTGAAAAGGAGCATAGTCTAACTGTAGGGATAATTTTCAGACAGAGACTTATCTGTTCAAGGCTGTTCTGAGGTCTCTGGTTAAATTCTGCAACTGATTATATTTGATCTATGAGTCAAAAAGAAGAGAGAAACAACTTAATTTGTAAATTCTGGTTTTTAAATGGATAGAATTTCTCAGTAGTAAATAGGAAGGTATCCTCAGCCATCTCATCATCAGAAATGCTAGAAAAAGCTGCATCTCAGCTTGTTAATGAAGGAAGACTTAAGGTGATTACGAAGCACCTGAAATTAATCAGTTCATAGCCTAAGAAAAGATGAGAGGAGCAATGAGCTCTGGTAGAAACAGGTGTTGGAGAATGCTTGTTTTGCTGACAAGAAGCCTTCTGATACTACAACAGGAACATAAGAAAAAAAGAATTGGCAAATAAAAGATACAATTTAAAGACTTGACATCTTCCTGCCACTCCAGAGGAACGAGCCACTCCAGAGGAACGAGCAAAAGCTTCAGGTAATTGAGGTTGGTTTTTTTTTTAAGCTATCCCTAGGGGGGGAAAACACAAGTTTCCTAGTCTTTTTTTTAAGCACCTGGCATTACTAAAGTGTAACGAAGCACAGTTAACTCAGTTTTCTAAGCAAATTTAAGTGATCCTAGGTCTATAGATGAAATGTCCAGTGGCACCTTCCAGAGCTTTGTGTAACTAGGGTGAGAGTAAGCACAAAGTAGCATTGGATCATGGCAGTTTATACCTGCTGAGCCCAATGGAAAAGTCAGAAAGGCCACATCTTTCTTTCCCAGTAGCTGATTAACTAGTGACCAATGCATATTGTATAGGGTTTATTGTGATGTAGCAGTTGTGATGAAAGAAAATGTATTCCTAATTATCACACACACACATACATGCACAAACATACAAGAAAAGTAAGGCAAATAAATACTTTAGCCTCTTACATGTATAATTATATGTAAATAAGGGAAGAACTGAAGAAACAACAAGCAATATATTAAAAGTTATTTAAAAACATGCACACAGATCAAAGAAACAAATGAGTGAGCCAAATTGAAAGGTAGCAATTTTGTTTTTAAATTTGTATGTGTTTCATGAGGAGACAGATATTTAGAATGCAGAAAAGCAAAAAGGTAATGGTGACAGACATTATGAGGTCTTTTTGATTGATGCCTGCTGTCTTTTGAAAAGTTAACTAACTGCAATGGCCTGGGAATTCTTCTCCAGGGGAGTTCTACTTTTAGTAGGAGAAATAGAAATGAACTTATAGAAAATACATTTTCGTGTACTTTGGGGATTTGCCTTTTAAAGTAATTTCATTAGAAATACATAAAAGAAACATTGTTAGATTCCACTATGGCATTATCTGATGATTACATATAATATGTTTACATAATAGGACTTCTCTAAAATATGTAATATTGTAAACAATGCAGTGTCAAATGACATGCCTAACATCCATACTATAATGTTTCATGAGGTTTTTACTCCATATAAGTGCTCTCCTTCAGGAGACATAAGTAGGTTCATCAAAATGTTTATATTAACAAATTTTGATGATATATTATGCTACTGTAAATGTAGCTTTATAAAGACTTTCAAAAATGCATTCTTAGGAATTTCTAAAACCTCAATTTCTGATAAAGTTCATCTTGCACAGTACAATGCCATTTGTTAAAAAAAATGGAAAATTCCATCTCAGAGTTATCACAAACTCTAAAAGGATTCTGTGGAAATTAATATCATTTTTCCCATCCTAACAAATTAAGGAAGGGTGTTAGAGTGGCTTCTGTGTATACAACAACAATATATCCTAGATTTTCCTGACAAGTCCTGAGTTCAAAAAGGAAAAAACCATTTTAAGCTCAATTTTCATAAAAGGAACATACCTCGCCTAGACAAGTGTCTCAATCAGGAAATATGATCACCATACATGGGGTGGACAAAGGACAGATGGAAGACAGCTGCTGGGGATATATAAACAGTAATGATCTTTAAGAGCACAAAAGCAGATAGAAGCTAGAATGCAGTGTTATATAGTAGAAAAAGAATGAGATTTAGAGACTAAGGATCTGTATTTGAGTTCTAAATTTGCCACTTACAAGTGCTAGGCAAATATACTTTCCTGATTTAGACAGAAATCTATGCCTTACCCCCTTTAGTGCCAGCCACTTTGTCTCTTCATTTTAGGCTTTTACTCAAGGCTGAAATACACACTCATTCTCTCTTTGCTTCCATTCATAGAAAATGGGAGTGGTACTACAGTTCTGGAGAATGTCAAATGTCCAAGTTTTCAAAAATGGGAACAAAGTAATCCATAAATTGCAGGACACTGAGTGTTAACTAGAGTTCCTGTTAAGATTCTAAAAGAAATGGCATCTAGGAAAGGAAGCATTGATCACAAGAGCCAGCATGATTTCATCAAGAATAAGTCTTTCCAAGTTAACCCATTTCCATTTTGGAATAGGGTTGCTATTTCCTTGTTATACCAGGAGAATTTTGGAGGCATGAGTTACCTATGTTCTAGCAAAATTTTTACAGAAGTCTCTCATGCTTTTCTTGGGGAAAAAAATGAAGAGATGTGGGATAGACGATAGTAAAATCGGATGGGTTTAGGACAGATTGAATGACCAGAACCAAATAGTAATCATTAATGGTTAAATAGTTGGAAGGAAGTCTATAATGGAGTATCCCAAATATCTGTTTGGCCCTGTATTGTTTAACTTTTTTTTTTATAAATGACTTTAATAAAAGAATAGATGACATACTTATTGAATATAACTTGATAAAAGCTAGGAAGAATATATGACGTGCTGGATGACAGAGTTGTGATGTAAAAAGGATTTTAAAAGGCTAGAACATTTGCTCAGATCTAATGAGATAAAATTTTATATTTCTCCCTATTATATTTTATCACTGGGTTCAGAAATTTAACTTCAAAATTATGAGATGGCGGAGATGTAGCTAAATAGCAATTGATCAGGAAAATAAAAAAAATTAGGGATTTATTTGGACAGCAATCTCTGTATTTGCCAGTAGTGTAATATAGTGGTCAAAGAAAGCTAATGCATGGAACAGGACTTCCAGCAGCCAAGATGGCATAGTAAGCTGTAAATCACCATAACTCTCCCATATTTACCTCCAAACAACCATAAAATAGTGTCTCAAAACAAATTCTGGGACAGCAGAACCAGCAAAAAGATGGGGTAAAACAGTCTTTTAGCCCATGAAACTTGGAAGATCTGTAAGAAATGTCTGTCTCACTTGGCTAAGAGGGAAATATAGTCCAGGACAGAAGCATCCCAACAAGCCAGCAGCAAGGCCCACCTCAGTAAACCAGCAGAAGATCCTGATCCCAGTGCTGTGGAGCAGGCAAAACCAACACTAGGACCCCATATGTGCCTCAGTACAGCCAGGGGAACAGACATACTTCAGTGTAGTCATGGGCAAACAGGCAACCTGCAAAGACCAGAATGCCACATGCTTCACTGTAGCAGCGGGGAAACATCCCTCTGACACACACAAGGAATTATTTTCTTCAGTGAGCTTTTGGACCTCCTTTTCCATTTGGCCAATTCTGCTTTTTAAGGCACTCTTCTCGTCATTGACTTTTTTGGACCTCTTTAGACATTTGGTCTAGTCTATTTTTAAGTTGTTAATTTTTCTTCAGAATTTTTTTGGGTCTCCTTTAGCAAGCTGTTGACTCATTTTTTACGATTATCTTGCTTCACTCTAATTTTTCTTCCCAATTTTTCCTCTACTTCTCTTATTTGCTTTACAAAATTCTTTTTGAGCTCTTCCATGGCCTGAGACCAATTTGTATATTTCTTAAAGTTTAGATGTAGGAGCTTTGACTTTGTTGTCTTCTGGTTTTATGGTTTGATCTTCCTTGTCATCAAAGTAAGATTCTTTATTCTGAGGTTATTTTTCCCACTGTTTACTTATTTTCCCAGCTAATTACTTGACTTTTTAACTCTTTGTTTAGGTAGAGATCTACTTTCAGTGTAGAGGGTGTACTATCCTAAGCTTCAGGGGTTTTGTGCAACTGTTTTCAGAGATACTTCTAGGGACCTGTAAGTTTTCAGTTCTTCCAAGGTGATATGATCTAGGAAGAAGTGTTTTCTCCTCCCTGGTCTGTGCTCTGGTCTGTGAGTGACCACAAGTACTCTTATCTACCGTGGAGCTGTAAGAAGGATTTCCTCTTTACCACCACCACAAGCTCTGCTATGCTAATGATCCTCCTTGATCCAGGACTGCGACCCAGATTCAAGTATGGGCAAAGCAACAGAATCCTGCCTCAGGGGCAGCAAAGAGATCTCTGTGATCTCCTTCTGATCAATTGTTCTATCCTCTTACAGCCTGTGGGCTGCAACAGCCCATTACTGTTGCTGCCATTTCTGCTACCATCCTTGCCACTATCTCAGGGCTGTGCTGAGGCTGGAATGTGCTCCTCTCTCACCCTGGTCCAACATACCTTTCCTACTGACCTTCTAAGTTGTCTTTGGTGTTTGTGGATTTAGAAGTCTGGAATCCACCACAGCTGCCAGTGATTCAGTCCCCTGAGGCCTGCTCCAGGTTTACTGGGGCCTGGTCTGTGCTGGCACAGTTTGTGCTGGACTGTGTTCCTCTCTTAGCCTGGTAAGACAGACCTTGTTGTCTTGGGCTAGACAAAGTTTCACTTTGTCTTTTTTGTGTGTTCTGTTGCTCTAGAATTTGTTTAGAGTCACTTTTTAAAGGTATTAGGAGGAGTTTGGGGAAAAGCTTAGGCAAGTCCCTGCCTTTACTCTGCCATTTTGGCTCTTCCCCTTCCTTAGCACACAAGAGACACCAGCACTAGGACCCCAACTCACCACCAGGTAAGCTGCCAGACCCCTATGGCCTCTGGCAGCAACAGCCACCCCCCACACCACCCCGTCAGCACAGCACCAGACACAAAAGTCCCTCATGGGCATCATCAGTGCAGTACCAGGTAAACAGGCAGGGCCTGTAGCCCCTGGCAAAAGAAGCCTAAGACAGTGCTCCTTCCACTGTGGAAGTGGAGCTCAAATTTAAAAGAAAGGAAAAAGGGCCAAAAAAAGATGAGGGAAAAAAATGACAAAAAAGAACCTGACCATATGAAATTATGATGGTGACAGAGAAGACCAAGTCATAAACTTAGGAGAGGACAACAGTGTCAAAACACCTATGGGCAAAACCCAAAAGCAAAATGAGAAGTGGTCTCAAGCCCAGAAAGAATTCATGGAAGAGCTCAAGAAGGAGGTTAAAATCATATAAAAGTGGTAGAAGAAAAGTTGGGAAAATAAATGAGAGTGATGCAAGAGAATTATGAAAAAAAAAAGAGTCAACAGCTTGGAAAAAGAAAACAACTGCTTAAAATGTAGGATTGGCCAAATGGAAAAGGAGATACAAAAATCCACTGAAGAAAACAATTCCTCAAAAGTTAGAATTGGGCAAGTGGAAGCTAATGACTCTATGAGGTATCAAGAATTCAAAAAATTCAAAAGAATGAAAAAATAGAAGAAAATGTAAAATATCTCATTGGAAAAACAACTGACATGAAAAATAGATCCAGGAAAGACAATGTCAGAATTATTGGATTACCTAAAAGCCATAATCAAAAGGAGGATCTGGGCAGTATCTTTCAAGAAAGAATCAAGGAAAACTACCTTAATATCCTGGCACCCAAGGGCAAAATAGGCATTGAAAGAATCCACTGCTCACCTCAGGAAAGAAATCCCAAAATAAAAACTCCAAGGAACATTATAGCCAAATTATAGATTTATCATGTTCAGAAAAAAAATATATTACAAGTAGTCAGAAAGAAACTGTTCAAATATTGGGGAGCCAGAATTGGGGTTATACATGACTTAGTAGGTGCAACATTAAAGAACTGGAGGTTATGAAACATGATATTCCAGAAGGCAAAGGAGCTAGGACTACAACCAAGAATTACCTACCCAATGAAATTAAGCATAATGTTCCAAGGGAAACAATGGTCACTCAATGAAATAGAAGGACTTCAAGCTTTCATAAGAGCAGAAATGAACCAAAAAAATTGATCTCCAATATCAAGACCCAAGATAAGCCTAAAAAAGAACAAAAGGGAAAAGAAAACATAAGGAATTCAGTGGAGCTGAGCAGTTTACATCTCTACATTTTTAATTTTTAAAAATCATACCACTAATAGTATAGCTAGGAGGAATATACATAGACAGAGAGTACAGTATTAGGTGAATTTAGGGAATGACATAAAAATAATAAGTGAGAAAAAGGAGTACACTGGGTGCAGAAGGAAGGCAGAGGTGGAATGGGGTAGATTATTTCACATGAAGAGGTATGAAGAGCCTATTGCAGTGGAGGGATAAATGGGAGGTTGGGCAATGGGCATCCCTCAAACCTTAGTCTTATTTGTATTGGCTCAAAGAGGAAATAATATACACAATCAGTTGAATATATAAATATATTTTACCCAACAGAAAAGTAGGAGGGGAGGAGACAAAGTGAAGTGGGGGGACAGAGAGAAGAGAGGGCAGAATGGAGGAGGTGGTAGACAGAAGAAAAATACTGTCAGGGGGGAAAGGGTAAAAGGAGAGAGAGGGCAAATAGGAGGAAGAATAGGATGGAGTGCAATATGCAATTAGTAGTCATAACTGTGAATGTGAATGGGATGAACTCTCCCATAAAATGGATGTGGATAACAGAGTGGGTCAAAAACCAGAATCTTAACAATATGTTGTTTACAAGTAACACACTTGAATCAGAGAGACATGCACAGAGTAAAGGTAAAGGGCTAGAGCAGAATCTATTATGTTTCAGCTGAAGTAAAAAAAAAAAAGTGGGGTAGCAATCCTGATCTCAGACAAACAAAAAGCAAACATAAACCTAATTAAAAAAGATAAGGAAGGAAACTATATCTTGCTTAAAAGGTACTATAGGCAACAAAATAATATCAATACTAAATATATATGCATCAAGTGATATACCACAGCTTGTTCAGCCATTCCCCAGTTGGTGGGCATCTCCTCAATTTTCAATATCTTGCCACCCCAAAAGGGCTGCTACAAATATTTTTGCATATGTAGGCCCTTTTTTCTTTTTTATTATCTCTTTTGGATACAGACTTTGTAGTGGTATTGCTGGATCAAAAAGGGTATGCAAAAAGGGTTTCCCAGATCTTAAAGGAAAAGTTAAATGAATTACAAGTTCATGACTAAACAAGAGATAGACAGCATTAAAAGATAAAAAATAGATTATCTTGATTGTATTAAATTAAAAAGCTTTTGCACAACCAAAACCTATGCAACCAAGATTAGAAGGAAAGCAGAAAGTTGGGAAATAATTTTTACAAGTATCTCTGATAAAGGCTCATTTCTCAAATATATAGAGAACTAAGTCAAATTTATAAGAAGACAAGCTATTTTCCAATTGATAAATGGTCAAAGGATATAAACAGGCATTTATCAGATGAAGAATTCAAAGCTATGTATAGGCATATGAAGAAGTGCTCTAAATCCCTTTTGATTAGAGAATTGCAAATTAAAAGAATTCTGAGTTCCCGCCTCACACCTATTAGATTGGCTAATATGACAAAAAAGGAAAGTGATAAATGTTGGAGAGGATGTAGGAAAATTGGGACACTAATACATTGTTGGGGGAGTTGTGAACTGATCCAACCATTCTGGAGAGCAATTTGGAACTACGCCAAAAGGGCAACCAAACTCTGCATACCCTTTGATCCAGCAATACTTCTGCTAGGTCTGTATCTTAAAGAAATAATAAAAAAGAGAAAAGGACCTACATGTGCAAAAATATTTGTAGCAGCCCTTTTTGTGGTGACAAGATAATGAAAATTGAGGGGATGCTTATCAATTGGGAATGGCTAAACAAGCTGTGGTATACGAATGTAATGGAATACTATTGTTCAATAAAAAATGATGAACAGGCAGATTTTCACAAAAAAAACTGGAAAGATTTGTACAAACTGATGCAAAGTGAAATGAGCAGAACCAGGAAAACATTGTACATAGTATCAGCAACATTGTGTGATGATCAACTATGAATGACTCGGCTCTTCTCAGCAACACAATGATCCAAGACAAGTACAAAGGACTCATGAAGGAAAATGCTATCCACATCCAGATAAAGTACTGATGGACTCTGAATGTAGATTGAAGCATACTTTTTTCACTTACTTTATTCTTTTTCATGTTTTTTTTTCTTTTGCTCTGTTTCTTCTTTCACAACTGTGACTAATATAGAAATATGTTTTACATGATAGCACATGTTAACCTATATCAAATTACCTTCCGTTTTAGGAAAGGGTTGGGGGTAGGGTGGGAGAAAATTTGGAACTCAAAATCTTGTAAAAATGAATGCTAACAATTGTCATGACATGTAATTGGAAAAAATACTATTATAAAAGGAAGCACAGGGGGAAAAAGGTAATGCAATATTGCTGTATTAAGAGATCTGTAGTGCCTAGTAAGGACATGAGAGTCCTGCTGTATCCTACCCTAGTCAGGTTGCATCTGAAATATTTCATTGAGTCCTATGAGTAACATCTTATTAGAAGAAAATTATTAAGCTGGAAAGCATAAAAAAGAGAGCAATCAGGTTGATAAATGGTCTGGCATGTACATGGCCCAAAATAAATAACTAATGCTTTAATTATCTGTTTTGAGGTTGTTTCTTATGAGGATCAGGTCAAGAAACTGGAGATGGTTAGCCTCGAGAATACTTTACTCAAGGGATACATGATAGCTGTATACAAGTAATGGAAGATCTATTATGTAAAAGAATTAATAAATGTATATATAAATGTGTACAGAATGTATATATAAATGTATACAGAAGGCAGAACTTATATCACTGGGTAGACATAGTAGAAACAGAGATTTAATCTTGATATAAGAAAAAAAAAACTTCCAGTTAGAACTTTCCAAAAGTGAAAAGGGATGCTTTCAGGGGTGGGAGACCTGCAGCCTCAAGGCCACATGTGGCCCTCTAGGTCCTCAAGTATGGTACTTTGATTGAATCCAAACTGAATCCAAATATTTGTTTTGTGAAGTTTGGATTCAATCAAAGGGCTTTATTTGAGGACCTAGAGGGTCACATGTGGCCTTGAGGTTGTAGGTTTCTCACTCCTACATTAGGTGGTCATGATATGCTTCTCAGTAGAAACCTACACACAAAGATTGATGTCCACTTGCTTGGCATAGTGCAAAGGTGATTATTATTCAAGTGTGTATTGCTCTAGATTACCCATAAGCTCAGCAATTCAACAGATATTTATTCAATATAAACTATGTGCCAAGCACTGATCTTGGTGCTGAGTATACAAAAACAAAAGAAAAATAGGCCCTGCCCTCAGTAATTGGGGGAAACAACCTGTATGTAGAAAATGAAATACAAAATATACAGAATGGTTTCCTGAGGGAGACCAGAAGTCTGATATGATGAAGGGATGATAGTCAACAATAATAAAAAGGGGGAATTCTAGACTATGCAGTGAACAGGAAGTAGAATGGGATAGGGATATAAGTGTGTTGGATAGGACTTACATGGATAGGATGCTTACATAGGTGTAAGAGAACAGGGAGTAGGGAGAGAGGGAAGGGAATTTTAATCTGGGCAGCTTGTGATGTTGTATTCTGACTGTAGCCATAGGGCAGTACATTTTTATGCCCTTCATAATTTCCTTCCAAATCTAAGATTCTGTGATTCCTTCATTCACAGATTTCAGTGGCTTTATGCTTTTTACTGCATCACAAACATGTGTCCCTCTCTGCAAGACCTCTTCCTCTCTTCTTTATTAATGTTGCTGCTTAAGTCTATGTATTCAAAAGACTTAAGCCAATAAAAATTTAGCTCTGCATACTGTAAATACAAGTTGATACATTGGATAGAAGGCCAGGCAGAGCAAGTGAACTTCTAGAGGACAGCAAAAGCATAAGTCAAGGAGGACAGGTGTGAAAAATAGTAAGGAGCCATGCAACCATCTTTAAGTGGATAAGAAGTTTAAAAAAAAAAAGAGTCCTAGAGCACTGAGGAACTTCCCCAAGTAGATATAAAGCCATAGAGTGGACAGAAGGTTAGAAGGTTAGGGATCTGTCCTTAGGCACATAGGAGACCAGGTAAGCTGTCCAGAAAAAAAATGGTGTTGGGTAGGCTTTTATTCCTATTGTAATAAGGCCATCAACATTTGTCAACAGGGCCACATTTTCAAAAATCCATGTGTTGGGGCTCAATAAATTTAAATGTATAATTACATATATATAACTTAATTATAATTTATAATTAATCGGAGGCTACTATCACTACCCTTGGTAACAGTCACTTACACAACCATTCTGGGGGCGGGTGTTTGAGCATTGCTGACCTACTAGTTCATGTGTGCTAGCTAATTAGATTTAAAAAAATAAATCTCTCTGCTACATTCTGGGATCAGGTGTACCTTTTGCAGCATATGGGATGCTTAGGATTTATAGATTTAAAGACACAGACCCCTCACAAAATCAAGAGAAGGAAGGAAGTGGATGGTGGGCACTAAAGAAAAGGAAAGGAAATGAAGGAAGGTAGGGAGGAAGATGGAGGAGAAAAAAGTACAATTGTTGATTCTAGAAAAATAGTCAGTGATAGGACATTTGAGCTAATTACAGCAAGTAATAAATGAAACCTCATTGAGAGTATAGTAGAAGGGATTGCTGCTAGGCATAGATTGGATTAAATGATTTCTAAGGTGCTTTCCAACTCAGAGATTCTATGGCCTTGGGAACTTTGACCTGATCAGCATGGAATCTTAAATTTGTACTATGTCGTAGAATGTGGGGGAAGGGAATAGGGTATAAAAGTACTGGAAAGATGCAAAGGGGCTGTGTTATGAAAGGCTTTAAAAGCAAATCAGAGGATTGAAAAGGGGAGGGACATAGGTCTGCGCTTTAGGAAGATCCCTTTAGTAGCTAAGTGGAGAATTGAATGGAGGGATCAAAACTTGAGACACAGACAACTAGAGGGTATTGCAAATATCCAGAGATAATCATCAGGTTTTGAGGGTCTCTATTCAGCTGATCACTAAACATTTATTAAGTGTCTACTAAGTTCCAGGCATGGTGCTAAGCATTGGTGATACAAAGAATGGCAAAAGACAACCCCTGCTCTCCAAGACCTCATGGTCTTATTGGGGAAACAGTGGGATAAAAAAAAAAACTACATACAAACAAGATATATACAGAATAAATTGGAGATGATCAACAGAGGGAAGGCATTTTAATTAAGGGGGAGTCAAGAAAGACTTCTTATGGATAGTGAGATTTTAGCTGGAACTTTAAGGAAGCCAGAGTGAAAAGAGGTGGAAATGCGTAGGAAGAAAATTCCAGACATAGAGGACAGCCAGTTGAAATGCCTAGAGCCTGAAGGTGGAGTGTCTTGTAACAAGAACAAGGAGGCCAATGTCACTAGATTCCATAGTATATGATGGGAGGAGAGGATGAAGTAAGATATAAGAACCTGCAAAGATAGTGGGGAGGGGGCAGGTTCTGAAGGGCTTTGGCACCTGGTTATATATCAGTGGTGAGTGAGAAGTCTAGGACAACACCTAGGTTGTGAGTCTGGAAGTTAAGAAGGGAGGGCTTGGTGGGAAAGATGTGAAGTTCACTTTTAGACATGGGTTTAAAATGACTAAACAGCCTGTTAAAGATGTTTTATTGGCAAGTGGAGATGTTAGACTGGAGATCAGGAGAGACATTGAGGCAGGATAAATAGATCTGAGAATCATTTGGGTAGAGTTTAGAATTGAATCCGTGGGAGCTGATAAGATCACCAAGTGGAATAGTATAGAGGGAAAAGAGAAGAGGACCCAGGACAGAGTCTACCAGGACACCTATGGTTAGCAAGCATGATACAGATGAAGATGAAGAAAAGGAGACTGAGAAGAAGCTGTCAGATGGGTAGTAGGAGAACTGAGAAAACAGTGTCAGAAAAACCTAGAGACAATAAAGGATCTTGGGAAAGAGGATGATGAAGAGAGGTCAAGAAGTATAAGCAAATATAGATCATTGGTAACTTTGGAGAGAACAGTTTGAGTTGAATAGTAAGCTCAGAAGCCAGGCTGCAGAGAGTTAAGAAGAGAATTAGAGGAAAAGAAATGGATGCACTGATTGTAGGTGGCCTTCTCAAGGAGTTTAGCCATGAAAGAGAGGAGAGATATGGGACAAAAGCTAGAATGGATGGATCATGTAAGGGTTTGAATTTTTTTTTTTAATAATGGAGGAAATGGGGGCATGTTAGCCAGTTGACAGGGAAAGATTAAGGATTGGTAAGAGAGAAAGAATGATAGGGTGGTGCAGTGACCTAGAGAAAATGAGATAGGATGGGGTGTTTTTTGAATACTTAGAAGTTATCCTTGGCAAGGATAACTTCTTCATGTGAGAGATGAAAGCGAAGGAGGAGAACAAGTAGGGAAAGTCGTCTGAGTGATGTGAGGTGAGAAGATGGAGCTCTTGGTGAATGGCTTCAGTTTTTTATTGAAATACAAGACAAGGTTCTCACAAGATAGGGACAGGATTAGAGAGGGCCATGGGAGGTTTTAGGAGAGATGAAAAGCACTGATTCTAGGCATGTACATATATATGGAACAAAATGCCATGTGCTTCTTGTTAGAGGAATCAAGATCTGATGCACCTGGGCACTCTTTTCTTAAGCCAGAACCTCTTCCTGGGACAGACTCAGAAACAGGTCACTCTCTATAATAAGGAAGATGTAGTAATCCCTTTTAAGCAATCCCTATAAATACCAAAGGCAGATCAATTAAAGAATTGTAAAAAAAAAATTCACTAAACAATGTCATCTTTGCCAGTAAACCTAAATTTCTAGTGAAGATTAGCCTTCCTTAATGTTTAAGATTAGAACTGGGCCAATTCAGAGTGATACTTGATTAGTCTGCACAAAGCAAAGTTAATTAGTAATAAAAATGAAACTAGATGATTCCCTAGAATGAACTTGAAAGAGAAGATATGAATAGCTGGTCGGTTTAATTAAATGCAGATGAAGTGAGGGCTAAGCAGCTGAATAGGAACAGATAAACTTTGCTCTAGAAAGTTAACTTACCGATCATATTTTGCCATCAATAGCAGACATAAGCATTGTGTAGTTTTCAAAGCTGAATGAATTATTTTAAGATACAAATGATCTTTTTATATTTGTTTCAGGTGAAGTGTCTCATTAGAGTTTCTCTTATACAGAATGGAAGCTCTTTCTAGATGTGCTTTGTCAAAGACCATGATGGAAAGAAAATTCATCATTTTAACGTGCATTGTAATTTGAAAGATAGTGTAGTTGCCAAATGACCAGAAAGTCCTACTCATCCTAACTACTCTCAGCAAGCCAGCCAGAGTTAAAATGTTTTTTTCGGAGAAGAGTGTCATAGTCTCCTGGAGAAGGAAAAAAAGGAACTTATGGGTGTCCTCTGTTTTCTCAGTAGAGCAGGAGATGAGGAGTAGAGTGCTATTGGTATCCTGAGGGGACATAAGAAAGTTTAGAATAACTGGAATGTGGGTACAATTGATAGAGAGTCCGTCAG
Organism: Phascolarctos cinereus; assembly: GCF_003287225.1. Lineage (NCBI taxonomy): Eukaryota > Metazoa > Chordata > Mammalia > Diprotodontia > Phascolarctidae > Phascolarctos > Phascolarctos cinereus. The sequence continues at coordinate 153,934,613 of NW_027556180.1, read as the reverse complement.
AGAAGAATTAAAGATTGATATGTACTGGCATGATGGATAGAGCCTTGGACTTGGAGTTGAAGCCTTTAATTCCAGTCCTGCCTCAGACACTTTAGAGGCTGTGTGATCCTGGGCAAGAAACTTAACCTCTCTTCCTCAGTTTTCTCATTTGTAAAATGAGGATAATGATAGGACCTACCTTCTAGAGTTGCTGTATAAAATATTACTGTATTTGTAAAATACTTTAAAGCCTTAAATCACTTTCTACATGATAGTTATTATTATCATTAGTATTGTTGATGTTGTTATCGTTATTATTAGTAACAATGAAGACCCAGTTGGGAAAAATATACAGGGCTTAGCATGCTTGTGTGACTTCTTTCATCAGTGTTCAACAGCATGCAAATAGAAGTAAGTAGAGAAGTTGTTGTTGGGTGTGACCTATCATTGAGTTTAGCAAAATGTTAGTGTTGATAAGTCAAGGCTAAGTGGTGGTATTAGAGAGAAAGAAATGATAGTGACGAATAGGGGGTATGTCTCTTCTTTCTCCTTACTATATTCATGGGGAAACATAAAGAAAGTTGTATTCTGTAGAAATTATAATAACAATACATTAAGTTATTATAGAATTATCTAATATTTTTATTTATTTTGTGTTATAATATTATTTAACTAAATCACTTATGAAATTTTATTATTATGTCTCATATTTATATAGTGCTTCAAAGTTCATGAAATGTTTTACAAAAATTATTTAATTTCTTCACAACAACTTCATGAGTTGTGATGATTCTCATTTTACAAAAATGAGGAAACAAAGGTTCTCAACAAAACACACAGCTACTAGTTGGTGTCTGAGGCAGGATTTGAACCTGTTTCTTCTGACTACACCTCTCTTTCTACTATATCATGCTACCTATATTGCCTCAGTGCAAGAGAGGGTGGCAGCAGTTGAAATATCTTTGGTGGTCATAGATTGTTATGAGATCAATAAAACAAAGAATTTGAGAGAAAATCTAATATGTACTATACTTTGAAAGATGGTGGGGGTAGTTGCCAAATTACCAGAAATTCCTACTTATACTAATTACTGCAGGCAGCCAGGATTAAAATGTGTTTGGGAAGGAGGGAGGAACAAGATGAACTCAGTGAGTTCAATAGATGGAAAGAATATGAGAGAAAGTCTAATATGTAATGACATTTTAAAGATGCTAGTGTAGTTGCCAGAAATTTCCACTCATCCTAACTACCTCGAGGCTAGTCTGACTCTATACCCTGACATCTAGTGCAAACAAGCTCTCAGACTTGAATTTCAAACAGCTCTGTTGGGTTCTATCCTGTCCTCTTAAAGCAATTACCCAGTCTGAACCTCCAAGCCACTCTCTCTTCCTCCCCAACAAACCTCAAAATAAGCCACAGGAAAGGGAGGGCAAATAATTGTGAAAGGAGGTTACATTTGTGCAGAAATTGGCAAGACAGGAAAGAGGAAACAGGAATCATAAACTAAGTGTAATATGGCCTCTTTCGGTGGAGTTTCCATAGCAGTGACACAGATGGTGCCAAGGTCACCCATGCCCCCAAATACACATACATTCATGGTGGCTGAGACCATGCAGACTTGGGATCTATATGGGGCTGTGGGGGAGGAGGGAGAGGGTTGGCAAGGCCATGAGCATGCAGATAATATCTTCTTAGTCCTTCCTCTTTCCCACAGGGCATCAGTAGGCATGCCTATAAGAAAGGCATAAGCCTGATTAAAAACTACTGGGAATAGATGAGAAATGAAAGTTCCAATGGCACAAGCCTCATCCTGAAGCAGTGAGTCAAAAAGCATTTATTAAGCCATTACTATATGCCAGTTACTGGGCTAACCAAGAGTAAGACTTTAAAAAGAGAAGGAAAAGTAGACAAGAAAAGTAGGAAAGATCAAAAAGTAGGGAAAGAATGTCGCTCTTATTCATGCTGTCTTTTCTATATATTAGAAAGGGGGGGAGGAAATTCAGGGAGATTCAGATTTTGAATACAACTGATGCATTATTTATTTTGAGAATGCAATTAAAATTTACTTCTAAGAGTTAACACAGACAAGCATGTTGTACAGAATACCTGGCACATTCGGGAGTAAAACACTTTGCCAAGGAAGTGTTGAATAATGATAATAAACACACTCAATGGCTTCTAGTGACAGTAATTGGAGGTCCAGGAAAGAAAGCAGTGAATGTCTTGCCATATGTAGTGATAGTGTTTTGAAGAGAAAAGGATAGATGGCACTGTGACTAATAAATAGGCCAATTAATTGGAATATAAAGTCTTTTGCTAATGCTTATGGCATTGGTGGGAGTTTATAATAATCCTTGACATTATATCATCACCCATGCTTTACAATGTAATGTAAGCTTGCCTCACTGTAGTGATTGTCTTCGTCTGAAGTGTTAGCGTGAACAAAAAGTCTTAATAGAATTATTTAATTTTTAGAGACATGAGTCCCTGAGAGATCATCAGCAACTCCCTCTTTTAAGAGATGAGTAAATAGAGCCTCAAAAACCATAAATGAATTCTCACGATCACACTGTTTGTTTCATAGTAAGACCCAGAGAAGAATTCAGGTCTCTTAAATCCCAGTGCAGGTACAGTGATTTTATCCTTTAATTATACTAAGCTTGAAGCGATGAAAGCTAAAGGGATGAGATACAGTGTGGGAGATCTTACTGTGTAGCTATGTTAGCATCATATTTCAGTTACGTTTTCTTAGATATTTTATTTCTACATACCCATATTCTCAACTAACATTTTGCTTATGTTAAGGAAAAAGTATGGTAGTGGGCAGATAATTAAAGCCTTTTGAAAAATGATTGCTCTGGAGAATTCAGAAGACTCATTTTGAACTATGGAAACTATTAAGGCAGAAATTTTACATAATTTAAAAATCTCTGCCAATCTAGCGCATATAAGAAGTGAAAGGAACAAAGTACATGAAAGCAACAGGGAAGGCATAACAAAGAAGTTCCTTCTCTGGATATTATGAAAAGACAACTTTTGTCATGTAAAGCAAATTAGCTCTATATCACATATTTCTTTTGGAATGGAAGAGAATTTATTTTTTTGTTATTCTACTGGTCACAATGTTGCATGATTCATTAGCTGGATTTGTTTTCCTATAGAAACAGAAATGGCTGACCTTTACTTTCTTCACTGTAATTTGAATGTATGTATAGCGATAATGGTGATTGAAATAGTGCTCCTCCTTTGTTTTCACCAGTTCAGTATAAATGTTGATGGAGCTACAATCTCATGGGTACACTCTCTGACAGGACAGATTGCACTCTCTTTATGCCTTCTCTAAAAACTTGAAGCTTAGCTTCATCCTGTGAATTCTCCATAGTGGATCGAAGTATGTGCATGTGTACATGTGAATGTGTGTATGTGTGTGTTACTTGAATAAATTTCCCATCTCCTTCCCTGACTGAATATATCATAGAAGAGTTATATGCTCATATATTCAGAGGAAGATGAGTGGGGCAGAGAAAGGGGAGTTGTATGAAGCACCCTCACCTGTTCTTCTGTATAACGGTATCAGGGATGTTCACCGATCATTTACAAAGCCTATTTCCAACCCTCAGGTTAGAGAACAGGCTTTTCATATATGTAGTTTAAAAATTGGGTGGTAGTGACAGAGGGTTAGGATTTGTGGTTTTAGAATTTACTTTCATAGGATCTCCTATTTCTGTGACTTGGCACAGGTTACCCTCATGCTTGGAATACCCTCCCTCTTCACCTCTGTCCCACTTAGATTCCCTAGTTACCTTTAAGGCTCACCTCAGTCACCACCTCTATTATGATATCTTTCCTGATCTCCTCAGTAGCTAGTGCATTCTTCAGCCTTGAGAATTACCTTATTCAGGGTATCCCGAAAGATTTAGAAGCCTTGATATCTTTCTGGAGATAAGCAGTATTTGCTTGTATAAATACATGTTTTAATTTTGACCTGTATACAATGACTGGGATATTAAAAGGAATTTATTTGATTTATGAGATGTTTTGTGATAGTCATCTGGCATACAGGAATCCCTCCTGGGAGAATGTATATTCCCCTATTGACTCTTGCTTTCTACAACTGGATTCAGTGTCATATTTCTCCAGTGCAAGTACAGCTGTCAATAAGTTAATTCCTTGTTCAGAGACTCGGTTTATGACTAATGACCATGGGCCAGCCAGAGAAATCAGGGAAAATAAGCTCTTAATGAGTCTGGATGCCAAGAATAATATGTAAGTATTGTGTATTAACTCCTTAAGACCAAACTAAATCTTTAAGGCTCAAAATATAACATAAAAATATATTATTCCTGGTATAATATCATAATTTTCATAGTCATAAATTGTTATATAAATCACTTCTATACTGTAAGTAAACTTGTAAGTCCCCCTTACTTTGTCAATAAGTGTTTGTGATGGAGGAAAAGGTCCTAGTTTCTCAATAAATCAATTCATTGTTTTAGAGTTTTACAGCATTTAGCAACTTCTTTCACAGGGCCAGTAAGATTTTATGACTTTGTCCAAGTAGAAGGTGCCTGGCAAGTTTACAGAAAAAGATATTTTTACAATACCTTTTTTGTGCCTTTCTTACAAAGTAATTATTATTCTTCCTTTTCAAGTGAGATATATCCAATTAAATACATTGTTACAGACCCTAATAACGTGATAATTTCACAGCATCCAGATCAGAAGATCAAAACTCCTCAAAAGAGGAGTTAATTTACCACTGATACAATTGTATCATTCTCTTAACAGTTATTTCTTATTCAATGATATCTCAAAATTCACCGTTCAAGAAAATTTTGAAACATAATAATAACATAAACAATTTTATGAATTTAAAACATGAAATAATACTTACTGCCCATCAAATTACATTTTGAATACATCTCCAGATTATCTTACATAGAAAATCACTTCATTTTTGGCATTCTATGCTTATTTCTTTCAAGACAAATGTAGAATAATTTTGATCCAATTAGACTTATAACAAAACTTTTTTTTTCCAGTTTCTAAATATAATGTCTTAATGGCACAAATTAAGTGTATTTTCCATTAAGCTTGATCTACTCGTAGAGAGTCAAAGATCACAATTATCCCAGTAGAATACATCTTACTTTAAGGAGACTATAATAAACTCAATCAATTTGGATCTGTCTTTACAAATGGTATCATACAGAACCTCAGTTTTCCCTAGGGTTGTTTACTTCTAATACTTCAAATTATAAGTCCCACTACTTTCAGTTAGTCTGCTGCCCAAGATTTAATATGGTTGTCTTATATTCTCAGACCCCTCTTTGAGGGTCCATAAGGATTTTATGAAACAGAAATTGCAAACATAACTTCTGTAGTGATGAAATTATTAATGCATATTCCTCACATAAGGACTAAAATATAAACTTTTAATGGTCCTTCAAGAACAGAATTTTGGTGTGCTATCCTCAAATAATTCCATGTTCCAAATGTATTTCTATATTTTACATTTGCTTAATGTTGTAGCTGAATAGAATACTGTTAGTTTTTGAAATATACTCCATGGTCCCCGTTATTTTTCCATATCATAAAGAATAATCAAATCAATGAAATAAGATTCAGAGATCATGAAAAATTTCAGAACTTATTTTAACAGGCATTCCTCTAAATTGTATTGATAAATTGATAGGCATAGGAAGGTTCTTATAGCCTTCTTGTATCAATGAAATGATAATAATTTTTTTTTTAATTTTTTCCATCTTCTCCTCCCACAGATCCAAACTCTTACTTTACATTGGTCCACTAATTGAGTTTCACATTTATGCTGTGTTAGTGCAAATGGATTCCAACTCTTTTAACTCACATAGCACACCTTCCCCTCCAGTTCCTCTTCACTGAAGCATACCTTCCCAGTTTAATACACTTGTGTCTCTGTGCTCCCCAATGCAGCACCACCCTTGTGTGAGTTTCATTCCATTAGTGTGTGTGTATGTGTGTGTGTGTGTGTGTGTGTGTGTGCGTGCGAGTGCGCGTACTATTTATTGGTTCTACATATTCCTCTCGAATTCTCCCTTCTCCTTTCCTTATCTGTACATTGCTGCCCAATATAAATTAATATTGAACTGATTCCCATTTTTCTACGTTATTCTTGGCATCAAAACTCATTAAGGGATTGTTTTCCCTGACTTTTCTGGCTGGCCCACAGGCCTTCTTTTAAGACATAAACTAGTCTCCTATAAGGACTTAACCTATTGACAGCCACATCTATGATGTGGGGAGTATGGCATTGTAAACCTAGGTGTAGAAAATTTCAAGGGTCTATAGGAGAACCTATGTCCTTTCAGAAGGGATTCTTTCATGCCAGAGGACTATCACAAAACGTGGGATTATTGAGTTGGAGATGGAAGAGAATTTAGAAGTCAGAATTTAGCCCCAGAGTTTTATGGATGAAGAAACTGAGTCTCAGCATTGTGTCTATGTGCCCAAGGTCGCATAGGTGGCAAATCCAGTATTTGAAATAAGGTCCTATGATATTAAATATCAAATCTATTGTTCTTTAAGCTACACTAATGCTGCCTTCCATTCTGCTTCTATTTAGTTGATCAAAAAACAATTTCAGATTGAAATCAATTATGAAATTGACCACCTGAATTTGAATCATACTTAAAGGAAAAAAAATGCCCTGGACTTAAGTAAATAATATGGTACAACTAACATGCAACTCTGCCTTTCCTTTCACACCTGAAGAGAAATTGAGCATTTTTTTTATTTCCTTACAAAATTTTCCAAATTGACTTAACTTTTGGAGGAACTTGAAGAGAGCCCTGTGTATTTCACATACGGAAGCTGTATATAATACCTCTTCATCTTTCTTTTTTGGAGAATAGATAAGATGAATGCCAGATGGGAATTATTAGTTCCATTTACTTCTACAATATGCTGTGTACCATTTATTAATTATGTAACATGTATAATAAAAGATTGCTGCAGTAATCCCATGCTGCATGGAAGCCATGGACATGATAGATAACAGATACATAGATATTGACTAATAACATGAAGAGGTGTGAGTGGTCTGTCTCTGTCTTTCTATATGTCTGTCTCTCTGGCTAATTTCCCCCACCCAGAGTCTTTTCTAGAAATATCAGAATCTGACTTATGTTTAGCTTAGGACAGGCTTAATAATACCTTAAAAAAAATGTGAAACACAAATAATTTGTACCTGAACCCTTGAGCACTCAAAATGATTTTTCTGTATTGTCCAATGGGCTTCCATATTCTTGAATGACTTTTGCTTGGGATCTTGATTTATACTACTAAACTAAGATAGACTTTCTCACAAATGAAAAGCCTGCATAGTTCATGTAACTTGTATCAGTGAAAAACAAGATCCAAGTTTCCTCTTTTCTTTTCTGTCTTTGTTGTGGAATTCTTTTTTGGTTCAGAAACTTTGGTTTGTCCAGGATGTCCTCCATTGCTTCATTGCTGTTGACAATAGGAAAGCCTCTGATCACTGCCATGTCAGAAACTACGTGGTTTCCTCTTTTACTAGATCTATATGGTTCCCAAAGGAGCCTCACAGGTGTTCAAGTTTTATTTCAAAGGAACCAAGTCCAAGTTTCTCTGTGCTCTGTGATTTCTCTCTCAGTTTTTGGTCTCTGTGTATCTATGTCTGTCCCTTTTTAAGTCAAAATGTGTATCATAATTTGTGGCTAGCTGTGACTTAATTGTCCCCAAATGTAGTGTCAGTAGGGATGTTTCTACCTTGTATAGGGAAAGATCTTCAATGCTAGAACAAATCTTTTTTTTGTTTATAATTTATTTATAATTTGATTTAGTTTTCAATATTCACATCCACAAGATTTTGAGTTCCAAATTTTCTCTCCATCTCGTACCTCCTCCAACTCCAAGGCAGCATGCATTCTGAATATCCTTTCCCCTAATCTGCCCTCCCTTCTATCTCCCGCCCCTCTTCTCTTATCTCCTTCCTCCTCTATTTTCCTGTAGGGTAGGATAGATTTCTATACTCTATTGCCTGTATATCTTATTTCCCAGGTGCATGTGAAAACAATTTTTTAACATTTGTTTTTAAAACTTTGGGTCCCAAATTTTCTCACTTCCTCCCTCCCCAACCGTCCTCATTGAGAAGGCAAGCAACTCAATACAGGTTATACTTGTGTAGTCATGCAAAATACTTCCATAGTAGTCATGCTATAGAAAACTAACTGTATTTCCCGTCATCCTATCCTGCCTCCCATTTATTCTATTCTTTCTTTTGACCCTGTCCCTCCTCAGAAGTGTTTGCTTCTCTGTTGTGTTTTGTTACCTCTTTCTGGTTCTTTTGGTTCTAATTCTTACTTAAAATTCTTATTGGTTCTAATTCTTACTTAAAACATCACTAATGTGAAAATATATTTAATAGGAATGTATATGTATAGCCTATATCAGATTGGGTACCGTCTGGGGAGAGGGGTGAGGAAAGATGGGGAGAAAAATTTTAAACTCAAAAGCTTATAAAAGTGATTATTGATAATTCAAAATAAATTAATAAAAAAAGAAATGGAAAAAAAGGAAGTGTTTGCTTCTGATTATCCCCTCCCCCAATCTGCCCTCCCTTCTATCATCTCCCCACTCTCTTATCCCCTTCCTCCCTATTTTCTTGTAGGTAAGATAACTTTCCATACCCAATTGAGTGTGTATGTTATTCCCTCCTTAAGCCAAATCTGATGAAAATAAGATTCACTCATTCCCTCTTACCTTCCCCTCCCCTTCCCTCCACTGTAAAAGCCTTTTTTGTCTGTTTTATGTGAGATAATTTGCCCCATTCTCCTTCTCCCTTTCTCCTTCTCCCCTCTCTCTCTCTTACCCCCTTAATTTTATTCTCCAGATATCACCCATTCATCTTCAACTCACCCTGTGCCCTCTATCTATCAGTCTAACTATATATATAGATATAGATATAGATAGATAGATAGATAATTTTTTTCCCCTCCAACTACCCTAATACTAACAAAGGTCTCATGAGTTACAAATATTATCTTTCCATGTAGGGATGTAAACAGTTCAATCTTAATAAGTCCCTTATGATTTCTTTTTCCTGTTTACCTCTTCATGCTTCTCTTGAGTCTTGTATTTGAACGTCACATTTTATGTTCAGCTCTGGTCTTTTCATCAATAATGTTTGAAAGTTTTCTATTTCACTGAATGACCATTTTTTCCCCTGAAGGATTATACTCAATTTTGCTGGGTAGGTGATTCTTGGCTGTAATCCCATCTCTTTTGCCCTGCAGAATATCATATTCCAAGGCCTCCAGTCCCTTAATGTAGAAGCTGCTAAATCCTTCGTTATCCTGATTGTGTTTCCACAATACTTGAATTGTTTCTTTCTGCCTGGGAACTCTGGAATTTGGCTAGAACATGCCTAGGAATTTTCCTTTGGGGATCTCTTTCAGGAGGTGTTCAGTGGGTTCTTTCAATTTCTATTTGAACCTCTGGTTATAGACTATCAGGGCAGTTTTCCTTGATAATTTCTTGAAAGATGATGTTGAGGATCTTTTTCTGATCATGGTTTTAAGGTAGTCCAATAATTTTTAAATTCTCTCTCCTGGATCTATTTTTCAGGTCAGTTGTTTTTCCAATGAGATATTTCACATTGTTTTCTATTTTTTCATTCTTTTGGGTTTGTTTTACAACATCTTGATTTCTCATAAAGTCACTAGCTTCCAATTGCTCTATTCTAATTTTTAAGGAACTATTTTCTTCAGTGAGCTTTTGGACTTCCTTTTCCATTTGGCTAATTCTGCTTTTTAAGGGATTCTTCTCCTCATTGGCTTTTTGGACTTCTTTTGCCATCTGGGTTAGGCTATTTTTGAGGTGTTATTTTCTTCAGTATTTTTTGGGGTCTCCTTTAGCAAGCTGTTGACTTGTTTTTCTTGATTTTCTTGCATCATTCTCATTTCTTCTCCCAATTTTTCCTCTACTTCTCTTACTTGATTTTCAAAATTCTTTTTGAGCTCTTCCATGGCCTGAGACCAATTCATATTTTTCTTGGAGGCTTTGGATATAGGAGTTTTGATTTTGTTTTCTTCTGGTTGTATGTTTTGATCTTCTTTGTCGCCCAGGAAAGATTCTATGGTTTGACTTTTTTGTGCAATTTGCTCATGATCCCAGCCAATTACTTGAGTTTTAATCTCTTTGTTAAGGTAGGGGTCTGCTTCCAGTGTGGAGTATATACTGTCCCAAGCTTTGGGGTTTTGTGCAGCTCTTTTCAAAGACACTTCTAGGGACCTGTAAGTTTTCAGTTCTTCCAAGGTGGTATGATCAAGGGTGAGGTGTTTACTCCTCTCATGGCCTGTGCTCTGGTCTATGAGTGACCACAAGCTATCTTATCTACCCTGGAAATATCAGGAGGATTCATTCTGCACCACCACCACAAGCTCTGCTATGCCAGTGTTCCTCCTCACCCAGGACTGTCACCCAGAACTGTGATCCAGATCCAAGCACAGGCAAAACAAGAGAATCCTGTCTCAGCACCAGCAAAGAGATCCCTGCAGTCCCCCTCTGATCAGCCACTCAATTCCCCCTCAGTCTGTGGGCAGGAAGCTCAGGAAGCAGCTGCTGCGCTGAGGCTCTGCCAGAACTAGGGGTGGGACCAAGCTTCTCTCTCACCTCAGTCCCAGACCTTTCCTACTGACCTTCTAAGTTGTCTTTGGCATTTGTGTATTGAGAAGTCTGGAAACCACCACAGCTGCCTGTGATTCAATCCTCTCAAGCCTGTTCCAGGTTCGCTGAGGCCTGTTTTGCCTGCACATCCAGGCTGAACTGCATGTCTCTACCAGCCCGTTGCAATAGACCTTTCTAATCAACCATTCAGGTTGTCTTGGGCTGGAAATTTGTTTCACTCTGTCTTTTTGTGGGTTCTGCTGCTCTAGAATTTGTTTAGAGCCATTTTTACAGGTATTTGGAGTGGTTTGGGGGAGAGTTCAAGTGAGTCACTGCTTTTACTCTACCATCTTGGCTCTACCCCCAAACAAATCTTTCATCACAAGGTAGCAGTGGGTACCCAAGACATTGTCTACGTATTAAAAATTCAAAATGATTCTCAGTCTTACATGGGACCCTTCTACTTTCTCAGAGACAGGGGTGAGAGAAAGAATAAAATAACTGCAGTTATCCCTTCTACTTCATGGGGGGTCAGGGGTATGGTGCCTCTGTGATCTGGAAAATTTGTGTAAAATTTTTTTGGTCCTCCCTTGTATCACGGAAGAAGTCTGAATTATTATGGTGTTAAAATATAAAATATGTTGATATTATATAATAGTATACATATATTTTATGCATTTCTGAGTTTCTAAACTTTTTCTATGTCATCTCTTGGCTTTTGTATGTCATCTTTGCCTTCCTCAAAACTCTCCCCAAATTCCCATTTAATTTCTTATGCTGACCTGCGATATATTGAAACTGTGATGGGAAGTTTCCACATCCATGATGTAGAAGGGATAACTATATATCCATGTTGACATTGTTCCTATAAATTAAGCCAGAATGCATGAAGAAGTACGTCATAAAAATTTTGGTGCAGGATTTAAAAAAAAAAAGACATTGATTGGGATTGTGTTTCATAAGAAGTCATGGATGAGTTTTGATCTTTACTGGTGGAGGACATAGTCATACTGGTAGAGTAACAGTGTGCCATACTGGTTAAAGTACTAGAGTTGGAGTCAGGTAGACAACTTACCACAGACATTTACAAATTATGTTACTTCTGCCAAGTTGTTTAACCTCTCCCAATATGTTTCCTCAACTTTGTAAAATGGGAATAATAATAACACTTCCTTTCACAGAGTAGTTGCAAAAATCAAGTGAGATAATGTGAATATAAATTACTTTGCAAAACTGAAAACTCTAGGTAATGATACCTCATTATTAATTTCATTGAGGTCACACATTCATTAAAATATAGGAACATATTTTTTAGAAATCATTTTTATTTCAGGGGCTTGTTTTTAATGCCTGATGCCTTCAGGTTATGTGTGTAATTAATCATTCCATAAATAAATCTCCAATAAGAATTTAGTAAGTGTTTTGATTATGATGAAGGTGGTAACATACAAATCTTATATCAGAAAAGCTAGAAAACAAGACAATAGCAGAACTAATCCAATTTAGATTAAAAAATGCTATTTCACATTTCTTTGTCTTTATCATAATAGTGAACTGGATTTTTTGAATGACACCCAAGTGAAACTTATTAATATTAGGTAGAGGATGGAGGATAAAGGGACATTTTTGAGGGGGAGGTAGCTAAAATAGGATAGTATAAACATCAATAAATAGTATCAAAACAAAAAATTAGATAAAAATAAAATCAGGAAGAGTAAAATAAATTATAACTATCAAATAATAAAAATTCCCAACTAATTTACTGCTGCTGTTGAAATAAGATATTCTTAGAATATTTTAAAAAGCAATATTACTTTTTCCTAATATATAATCCTGTAATATTCATTAGCAGTCAGGGGTTGGGAACCAGGGGTTGAATCCAAACTTTACAGAACAAATCCCCTTAATAAAAGGATTTGTTCTATGAAACTTGGACTCTGTCAAAAGGCCGCACCCAAATATCTAGAAGGCCACAGGTTCCCTAACCCTGCTGGCTCTTTATCACATATTATTGTGTCATATTGACCAATATACAAGAATTCAATGAAAACTATAAATTGAGGAGCTAATATATTCAAATGGGCACCAAATTCATCTTCCTGAATCCAAATCTGGCCTCCAGCTGTGTGACGCTGTGCAATTCACATAACCCTGTTTACCTCAGTTTCCTCATCTGTAAAATGAGCTAGAGAAGGAAATTACAGACCACCCACTCCAGTGACTTTGCCAAGAAAACTCTAAATGGGGTCTTGAAGAGTCAGACGTGATTGAAAAATGACTGAACAACAACAATGGTATATTTAGAATTTTAGTGCTAGGAACTTAATTAAATACAATGATGGATTAGATATGGTCCCCCTGCTTTCAAGAAACTTATACTGTTGGAGGGATAATATATTTAGAACTCAAAGAGGTCTGAGAGACCATCAACTCCTTCACCATCATGTTATTCATGATGAAATAAAGTGACTCAGGTCATACAAGTTAGTAAGTGTCTAGAGCAGCATTCAAATGCAGGTCTTTCTGACTTCAAGTCCAGCACTATATCTGCCTAGGAAGAAGACACTTAGAAAAATAAAAGATAATGTCTATTAAAATGTGACAAATTCCCATGAGAGACAGAAGTAAAGTGATGGCAGAGTTCTGAGAAGAGAGAGAATTTTCTGGCTTGAATTTAAAAAGGCTTCATAGAGAAGCTGGCACTTAAGCTGAATTTTTTGGAGGATAGGTAGGATTCTGCTGGACAGAGACTTAAGAAGGAAAGTATTCGGGGATTGAGGGCCTTTAAGAAAAAAAAATGGTGACTATGTTTGACTCAATTATAAATTAAATTGCAGAAGAGAAGTGTGAAAGAAGAATGAAAAAGCAGGATGCAATGAGATTGTGTGAAGCAAAACAAAGACATTTGAATTTCATTTTAGGAATCACATGAAGGCTAACAAATGAGGTGATAGTGTGACAAATATGGTTGTGGGATGTGCAATAGACTCAAGGTGAAGATACTAGTTAGGAAGCTATTACATGAGAGATAATGAAAGCATAGACTAGATGCTGAGAGGTAAAACACTAAGGCAACAGACAGTAGGGATCATAAGATTTAAAAGTGGAAGAGAAGTTAAAGGTCATCTAGTACAATCCTTTCATATTACACTTTAAAGGTCACCTAGACTAATCCTATCACATTACAGATGAGTCATCTGAGGCTTAGAAAGTTTAAGTGATTTGTCTTTCTACATGAAGCTTTTCCTAATCTCCCCAGGTACTAGTGCATTCCTCTAAAAAAATTGCCTTGTATTTATTTTGTTTATACTTACCTATGTCCATATTAGAAAGTAAGCTCCCTGAGGATAGGGAGGGAGTATTTTATTTTTGTCATTTTATCTCCAGGATCTAGCATGGTGTCTGGCACAGAGTAGACTGTTAGGAAATGTTTGTTGCTTGATTATCCAAGGTAACCCAGATAACAAAGTAGCAGAACTGAGATCTTAAGAAATAGAATTTACAGACCATGCATTGGACGTGAAGGGAAAGTCAAAGCAAAGAGTCAAAGATGACACTGTTTAGTTTAATATTCATTTAGGAGCATCATAGGAACAATAAGTTTTCATGTGGTTACAGTTTTGAACAGGGGATGCCCATGCACTGCAACTTAGTTGCTGCAAAAGTAGGACTTTGGAAGAGGAGGTATAGGTGCATTAAAAGGAGAGATAGGGGCACCAAAGAGGAAGAAAAAAAGACCCTAATGATTAAAGTTGACTAAACTAAAGTTCCCTCTAAAGCCAGGATTGAATCGAATTAATTGACCTGGGCTGTCACTTAAGCAAAATCCATGGGAATGTTGCTGATTAACTTTGTATTAAAGAACAATGTAGAGATGTGAGGACATGGCTATATCTTCAAACTTCATTTTCAGGCTGTCTGGGATGTAAAATTCTCTATCCTGTTTTTTAATCATTTCTCTAGGATGAGACTGTACAAGTTCCATTCCAATTTCTAAACCCTCTCACTGTCAGGAAACTCTTTTTTTTTATCTCTAAATCCTTTTTCCTTAAGCTTTAGCTCTGTTCAGCTCTAGAAGGAGATAAGAGCAAAGCAGTGTACTCTCTTTAACCTGCCTATTTTTGAAGATAGTTATTAGATGCTTCATAACGGTACATCTTCCTCAGACTGAGTAATTTCAGTACCTTAAATCTTTTCCCTTAAGTCCTATACTGTTGTTAAACCACACCATTCCTATTCTGAAAATAGTACATAGCCTTAAGGTAAGGATTTTTTAAAAAAATTGTTCCTTGAACCCATCAGCCACCACCATCACCACAAAAAAATGTGTTGGGAACCCCCGGGAAAATTGAATATATTCTTTATAATATTCTTTTAGACAGATTCAGTAAGTGCTTATGATACGATGATACAGTTTGCCATCCAAAAATTTTGAATTAAAATTTACAGTATGTAATGATAAAAATATAAAATTTATTCTACCAATAATTATAAAAACTCCAATATAAAATTATAAAACTAATATAAACTGATTATGAAAATTGTATGATTTACTTTTAATTCTTGCAGTAATTCAGCAAGATATTTTAAACTTATTGTACAAATTTTGTTGACTACAAATAACATTTTTATTTAAATAAATTAAAACTTGAAAAAGTGTTTAACATATAATACTTATATGCAAATTTGATTTCTATATTGGATTTTTTTATTTGAACAAAGTTTTGTAATATTTAGCTTAATACCAGGTGAACACCCTCTTAAATCTGGTTCTGCATTGAGTTTATTGCTGCATTTTGATTTAAAACAGCAATAAAATGAAAATAACATTTTGTCCTAATATATAGTAGAAATTGGTAAGATTATTTTACAAATTCTTTTGCTGAGAGATGGGAATTCATTTTTAAAAGTTATTTCAGCTACATAACCAATGGACAAAATGAATAACTAGTTATGATATTTATTTTTCTGCTGACAGCTAGGGCTTGGAATTGGGCAGATTCGTCTTCCTGAGTTCAAATCCTGCCTCAGACACTTACTTGCTGTGTGACACTGGGCAAGTCACTTTACCATCTTTGTCTTAGTTACTCAGTTGTAAAATGAGCTAAAGAAGGAAATGGCACCAAGAAAACTCCAAATGGAGTCATAGAGTCAGACATGCGACTGAACAATAGGAATAATAAGCAATGTATTAAATGATAAATATGCTTACAATTTAATGAATATATTGCTGAATTTTAACAAATGTTTATATTTAAATTAGTCTTTATAAGGAAATAATGCCTTTAGATGTGACTTTCTTCTTTTCCACCCCTGGCACACAGCTGTACTCTGACAGAAGCTACTGAATGTGACTGGCTAATGTTGCCAACCAGTTCACTTGAAAATCTACCAGACAGAAGAATGGTAACATAAGTGGCAAAAAAGATCAGAAAACTACCCTAATAATGCCAAATGAGAAGCAACATAAAGTTTATTTCTGCAGAATGTTTGTGATGATCTGTAATGGTTTCAAAATGGCTCATAATCCCCGTGCCCAGAGATCATGATTTTCAATTGGGTGACATTTGTGTTGCAACAGTGTGAACATTCCTAATGTCTAGATAATGATTACATAGCTGATAACCTCTAATTGCAGGGGAACAGAAGGAAATGAGGCAACTACACTGGTAAAGCATACAGAATGTAAATGAGGGTATTCACATGTGTCTGACTATCCCTTGGGAATTAGTTTGCATTTGAATGTTGATCTTTTCTGGCATTTGGAATAATTTGATGACAGTTTAAGAAAATGAAAAAATGTGATGTGCTGAGTCAGAAGCAGAGTTTGATAAAACCACTGCATGAACATCAAAATCATTATGTAATTGATCGTGACTGTTTCAAAGCACTGCAGAAAGAAATCTATAATGCTTCGAACATACATGTGCTTATCTTTACAAAGGAAAACATATTTGAAATATAATTGGTTAATTCTTTATTGCTTAATGCATTATGAAAGAACTTTTATCATGAATCCCCAAATGAGAACAATGTTTCCTGCAGTCAGGAAGATCTGAGTTCAAATGTGGCCCAAGATACTTGCTAGCAGTATAACTTTGGGCGAATCACTTAACTTCTTTTTGCCTCAGTTTCCTCAACTATGAAGTAGACTTAAAAATATCACCTTCCTCACATGTTTGTTGTGAAAATCAAACAAAAATGTTTGTAAAGTTCTTTGCAGAGTGAGTAGAATTCCTGGCTCACAGTAGCCACTATATAATTGCTAGTTGTTGTTATCATGAGGGTGCATTCAATTCCTGCCCCATTTAATCCTCACCACAATCCCATGAGGAAGGTAATTCAAGTAGTACCTCTGTCTGACAGATATGTAACTGGGCAGTCCCTGTGGTAAATGGAATAGAATGATGGATTTGGAAGCAGAGCCTTGGTTTCAAATCTTGGGTCTGTAACTTATTGCCTGTGTGATGTTATTAAGTTATTCTGCCTCTGTGGCTATAAATTCTCTCGGCTCTAAAATGAAAGGCTTGGACTGGATGAACTCTAACATGTCTTTTAGCTCTAAACTTATAATCCTACAAACTTGAGGTTCATAGTGTAACCCTTCAGTTTGAAGGTCATTTGTATAAGTCTCTCTTCGTTGATGGAAACTGATTATTAAGCATTCTGTGTCTGTGTGAGGGATGAAGTTGGCAGTAGCTTGGGAGAAGTGAAATCCTGGTCTTCTGATTTCTATCTTCAAAAGAAAAGACATTTGGTTGTAGATTCTCTTTGGATCTTTGAAGGGAGAAACTTGAAAGAAGTTAACATGTAGAGGAGACAGTACCTCAGTCATTTGCCTAATCCCTACTTATTACAGTAAAGACTTTGAGAAATTTCCCCTTGGGTGAGATCTAAATCCTCTTTTCTCCTCTCCTGGCTTCTGTCCTCTCAGCTCCTCTCTCCCCACCATGGTACAGCTCATTCCCTCTGTATATTGTCTGATATAGTCTCATCTCTATGCCTTTTCTGATTTCTGTTTCCTGCTAACTTTGTTAAATGAGTTTACTTGCTAATCTCCACTTGTGGACTTTGTGCTACTGGCTTTTAATGGGAAAGCAGACAAGTCTTGGTTACATAGCTTGTAACATTCCTTTCCTGTTAAGTACTAGAGAGCAGGAGTTAAGTTTGATCTATACACTAAGTTCTCTTGGTTATCTTGGGAATTTCCTCTCTGAATGTGTCCCTGATTTTGAACATTCTTGCTAGGGCTTGTATTGTAATTGGTCAATGATTCTGGTCCCACTTTGTGGTTGGAACTATTCTGTATCATGCCTCCCCCCACCCCCCCATAGGTTATAAATTGCCCAAGCCTCTTTTCTTTGTCTCTGACCTTAGTTCAGATATCTTGGCTCCCTGGAAGCCAAGTTAGGGTTAGGTTTCTTGTTAGCTTTCTGTCTGTTAACCTTTGTCCTCCTGCAGTGGATTTAACTCCAGATGTTCTTCCTGTCCGGTGTTTAAGATAGATATTTACCAGGTGTGGTCATCAGTATACCCAGAGGCCATCTTGACCGCAGAGAAGGAATGTTGCCCTGAAGACAGTTTAACTTGTCTGTTTGAGTTGTCACATTTCGCAGAAATAGAAACACTGGACCCTGGGGTATGCAGAAGGCCCAAAACAAGACAAGGATAAAGCCCTTTCCCTAACTGAACTCTCATTGTGTCCTTGAGAGTTGAACCAGCTACAGGATAGGTGCCAGTCAGTACTGTTTGTGCAGCTGGGACCCTTGTGGATAAGCAGACCATCATATCTTCATAGTCTAGCTGCTGTTATTGTTGTTGTTGTTTGTCCTTCATTCTCAAAGAGGATGTGACATCAGGGAGGTGATGCCATGACATTCAAATGATTGGATTTAAGTGAGGCAGGGCTGTGCAAAGTCACCAGCCTCACTTTCTCCTCTGGAGCTATCTGGGTCCAGTGGCAAGATATAGATAAGGATAACTGGAAATGCCCCTCCACAGTCTAGCAGTTTCCAAGGGAAAATAATGCTGCTTTTGTCATCTTACCTATTCATGTTCCCCCTCCCTTTCTCTTCCTTTCTTCTCCCCTTTGGGAGGGGACTAGTCCTTTCCTCTTCTCTACTGCTCATTTCCTCTTCCCATGCCACTTCCATTTGGGAGGGGATTACCCTCTACTGCTTCCATGAGACTTCCCTTTTTTGTAACTCATGAATGTTCAAGTTTCTGGCTGTATCATGAACTCCTTTGTACTTGGTATAAGGAGTTCCAGAAACACGTTCACTTCACTTGTGGTAAAGTAAGTTACTACTCATATCTTGTGGAGTCATGACTTTTGGTTAGCAACCTGAAAGTTAATTCTCCTAGACTAATATTATTTAGGAGGCCAGATGTAATTTTGTCCAATGCTATCCGTGCTTCTCCACAGAGAACAGAATGAGCAACCTGGCAGGAATCAAGTCTTCCTTCCAAAGAGGAGCGGACAGAGGTGACTTGAGATATCTGTTCATACCTCTGTATAAGCCATATCTAGACAGACCCTCATGCACAAACATAATCTACATGGCTAACACATACAAACACACACACACACACACACACGTGTGCGTGCACACTCCCTGCATGAACAACTGATGGGCCCAAGATAACACAATCACTGTGTGGTGAACCTTTGATAAGAACCAAGACCTTTGAAGACCTTACTTACTCCTCTTTCCACTGCTCTATCTTTTGTAATCTACTCATTTGGTGACATCCTCAGTGGAAAGAATGTTGGACCTAGAGTCAAAGATCTAGATTGCTACCTATGTAGTTTTGGGAAAGTAATTTAATCTGCAAGCTCAAATTTCTTTATCTGTAAGTGGTAGAGAAAAGAGAGGGTTAGCCTATATAGCCTCTAATATCCCTTCACGTTCACCATCTATAAGCAGTCCATTCAAGCTCTCAACCCAATGGGTCCAGCTTTAAATCTAAGAACAAATACAGAAAAAAATTATCATTACGGATGTATGATGTTGATTATAATAGGGCAGCTAGGTGGTACAATGAATAAAGTGCTGGGCCTGGAATCAAGAAAATTCATCTTTCTGAGATCAAATCTGGCCTCAAATAGTTAGTA
Source organism: Phascolarctos cinereus (assembly GCF_003287225.1). Taxonomy (NCBI): domain Eukaryota; kingdom Metazoa; phylum Chordata; class Mammalia; order Diprotodontia; family Phascolarctidae; genus Phascolarctos; species Phascolarctos cinereus. The sequence goes on along the minus strand of NW_027556180.1, from coordinate 153,914,851 downwards.
GCCATGTGACCCTAGGCAAGTCATTTCACCTTCTTTGCCTGAATTTCTTTATCTGTAAAATGAGGCTGAGAAGGAAATGGTAAACCACTCCAGTAACTTTGCCAAGAAAAATCCAAATGGGGTCACAAAGAGCTGGGCATAACTGAAAAAAACAACTGAATAACAAAAATTATTTATGAAGCACTCATATTTAGGTTAACAATCCTTCCACTTGAAAATTCCTGTTTCACATGCTGGTATCTGACTTTCCCAGACTTCAAAACAGGGATTTAACTTAAAAAGCATTTATTAAGTGTCTATTGTGTGCTAGGCACTCTGTTAAGTGTCAGGGATACAAAAAAAGTGCCAACAACAATCCTTGCCCTAAAGGAGTTCACTATCTAATAGAACATGGTAACACTTGCAGTCTATCATACAGGGCGACTATGAAAATGAATTAGATAATGTTTGAAAAACACACTAGACCATGTGTTAGCTGTATACAAATCATTAATTTCAAATTCCACTCCATTTTCAGTAGTCATTAATAAACAATAATTAAACTTCTAACATTTTTCATCCATTGGCCTTTGACATGTTATCTAATACTTCTCATGTATTTCTCCACAGAAATGTGACTTGGAATAATTTAGCTATCCCAGATACCCACTGCTCCAGAGAAATTGAAGAAGGTTATCAATGCCCACCAGGATTTAAATGCATGGACCTTGAAGATCTGGGACTTAGCAGGCAAGAGCTGGGCTACAGTGGCTTTAATGAGATAGGTCTGTCTTACTGGTAAAACACATTTTCAGTATCTGTTTAAAATGTTTATGAAGTGGGTAGAGTTAACATGTAAATTGTTTTCCATGTTAAGTCTGAGTGCATTTCTTTTTTGATGAAAAAAATCAAAACTCATAAAAAGTAGTTCATTTAATTATTTGAAATAGTGATATAAAGGTATGTTTACTTCAGTCTAGTCTTATAGATTAAATTTGTAAAATAACCTTAAAAAGGAAAAAAAAATAGAGAAATGTCTAATTTGGGTTTCTTTTTGAATTTCCACTTGCAATAACACTGCATAGAATAAATGATTATCTGTTTTGTTTTACTTGAATTCTAAACTTGAACAAATTTCCCTTGGGTAGATTAGTTGGTATCTCATACATAATCTATTTTTATATTTTCAGTGCCACAGATTGATGACCACGTCATATTTTCTAGAATGACTTAGTTATGACTTAAATGAGGCACCAATTGTTGCCTAATAGCCTTCATTGCTTATATTAGCGGGTAGATATTGGTGCCCTACATGAGCCTTGTTAGAAGAGCACTTTCTACAGTGTTGTGATGAGAATTTTGAATTTCAGTTTCTTTAAAATAGGAAAATCCACATAAAATAGGATGGACATAGTAGAAAGATGTAATTGAAATTAACAAAAAAAAAGCTTTATACAGTTTGATATATAATCCTATAGGAGCATGGCAGTTGTAGGTGTGATCAATCCTTCACTGTCTTCTTGAACCAAGTAGGACAAAACTAAAGTGCTGTTAATAAATTGCTGTTATGTACAAAGTGCTATGCTAGAGGCTATGGAGAATAATTAACCTTTGATATTCCTGAAACACCAAGAGAACAAGAGATAAGTCTCTCTTTTTTGAGATAGGTGTGGAAGTTTTGTGATCTGTGTTAGTAAAGTTGGCAACTGCCTAAATAGGTATGTGTGGCAAGATATATGCACAAATACATACATGTATGCATATGTTGCATAGAAGGCAATGAATATATAATTGAATATGTTTACATATTGCTTGATATTCATTGTTACTGTCAGAAAACTAATACAGTTATTTTAATTTTATCAACTTTAATAATTTATTATATTAAATTGAATCATGCTAATTATATATAGATGTACTTATTAAATGTTGAAATAAATAACAAATGCTAACAGCTTTGAATGTTGTATGGTAATTGTACTTTTATAGAGTTAGCAGGACAAGGGAAATATTATGTCTGATGTCAATGTGCAAAGAAAAAAAACATTTATTTTGTAGTTACACATGCTATTGTGATCTATCAGTCATTCAACAAAGGTTTATTAGGTACCTACTATATGCCAGGAACTCTTCTAGGTGGTGGCAATACATAGATAAAACTGAACCAGCACCTGCTTCTAAGGAGTTTATATTCTAACATAATGTTTTAATACTGTGTTGGTCCAAATGTGATTAGAAAAATAAGAATAAGATTTTATAATCAGTATTATTTTTAATTTTAGATATACGATAAACTTTTTTAGATACTAATTAATCAATGAAGCATGGTTACAGCGAGGAATGAATTGGATCATGTTCCAGTTTCAATTCTCTTATGCCCTTGGGAAAATCACTTAACTTCTCCGAGGCTCAGTTCCCCATTTTCTAAAATGGTAATAAAAATTATTTTACTGTAAAATTCCTAGGGCTACTATAATGATGTAAAGTATTTTGTAACCATACAAATATAAGCCATTATCATTATACCTCTCCTTATAGGAGAATGATTTTAATTATGTAATTTGAAAATCAATATAATATACAGTTATAGATAATTGATTTTTGGTACCCCTGAAATGCCATGACAACAAAAGGAAGGCCTTAAATATGTTAGGCAGGTGGGAAAGGATTATGATATGTTTGTAAATTTGGATAGGGATTAGACCTATTATTTAAATGGTATGAGGAATTCCTGGTTGAGGATACCCCTGATACCAAAGCAGGCTGGCATTTTCTCTGCAATTTATGTATTTAGTTGCCTGAAGTACTAAGAAGTTAAGTGACTTATCCAGCATTGAACAGTCAGTATGTGGTAGAGACCAAACTTTAATCCCATATCTTCCTTGTTCCAGTATTCATGTTCACTATTATAAGTTGCAGGTATAGGAAATATCCACATCAATGAAATAAATAATTGATCTTTTAAAATATCAAAGTACGAAGACAAGCATTGTTTAGGTATCTCTAGAACACTGAAAAAAATTATATTACATATGTGTATATGTCGCTTATGCTTCCAAGTCTATATACTCTTACTCTATAGATTTATAAATGTGTGTATGCATACCATTATGGTATATACAAATAATATTATATGGACATATAGATAATTTCTAACTTTTCAGATTTTGTTAATACTGGTCCCAAACCCTTCACATATGCCTAACACAGTGGATAGCTTTCTGTTTGTGTATGTTTTGTATGAGTCCAAAGTATACAACCAAGTATATAATACTTGTATACAATAGTTTACAGACAAAAGTATACAAAAATATTGTGCATACAAGTGATTGTATACCATTAGTTATTTCTTTATTGTCTGCATTTATAGAGATAAATACACACATGAGACTTTTCTCTTGTTCCTTTCCCCATGTATTTCAGGAATCTCAAAGGGGGCTAATTATCTCTAATGATAAACTTTTTTATTTTCTAAAAATATATCATCATGCTTTGTTCATGACTATAGTAACATGTCTATGTAGTACAGGTATACACATGAATACACACATATTATGCATGTAGGTAGGTATATGCATAAAATACTTATATATGTATATATGCATATGTATATGTAGATATAGGCATGCATATTTGGGTACATATACATATATATGTGTGTGTATATATGCATATATACACATATGCATATGCACATCTATCTACCTAAACATATATACACACATGTTTGTGTATATATGTATATATGTTTTTTATATATGTACCTAAACATCTTCTCAAACATTCATACATTGTGTTCCCGACTTAGTTGTAATCTAAGCATTAACTTTAAAATTCAGTTTAATTTTGCAAATATTTGCAAATATTTAACTACCATTTAGCACCATGCTAGGCAATAGAGAGTTTAAAAAAAAAAGGATAAAAACTATGAGCTGGATTGGATGGTAAAGATGAATTAAGTGATCTTAAAAGGAAAAGATATTTCTGAGTGATGGTGGAAAACAAATGATTGGAATGGGAATGAGGAACAAGGAGAATGTCTACTCCTCTTTTGGCCCAGTGACTTGAAGAAAAGATGTTCCCAGTACTGGAGCAGGTGGCCAGGGATGTATTGTCTTCTGGAGATAGCACAAGAAGATGGAAAATGTAAAGGGTAGAAATGAAAGATAAAGGCTAGTTTGTTAATAAGGCAATAATGAGAATACCAGAAAGTTAAATAGAAGAAGGTATTAGAGGGTAATGTAGATTATGAAGGATTATGGCTGAAATAGATAGCAGTAAGAATATGGGGAATGGTAGGAGGAGAGCATTTTTACCACCAGAGATATTCTAGCAAGAGATTAAGGGAAATAGCAGCTGAGAATTCAGCTACCATAGAATTGAAGAATGGTCAGTCATAAGGGGCACTTGCCCTCTAGAGTCTTGTGGTGCCCAACATGGAATTAATGCAAGTCTTCTGAGCCTGACTTCTTGTGAACCAGGATCTCTGATAGTTGTGAGATGCAGGTTGCTGATGAAAACTAGGAGAGTATTAAGGTTTCTCTGGGCTAGAGTGAGCCCACAATTGGAAGGAGATGTGGTACACTCAAGGGAAACACTACATGTGGTAAATCCAGTTCTACATATCTGAGCCCACAGAAACAGAGGCCCCGAAATACCTTATATCTACTGAAGTTCATATTGGAGGCGGCTTAGAATCCCTTTTGAGCAGCTCATATGATTTCTCCAGCCCTTAGCATCTAATGTCTAAAATCATTTCAGGACTCTCTAGAGCAGATATTCTGAAGCTCCCAACATCTGGATGAATTTAAATTATGTGTTCCTATAGGAATAATGTTGAAAATAATGGCTTTGCATCCAAGACTAAGTCACACACACACTCAAAAAAGAAATCTGTTTAGTTCATTATGTAACTGAACTGAGAGGCAGCATAGCATTATAGATAGAATGAAGCTTATGAGCTTTGTAACTGGGCAATTCATCATTTCTTTTTCCCTCAGTTTCTCATTTCTAATGTCCTCTAAAATCCCTTCCAGCCCTGAATTGGTAGTCCTGTGAAATATAGTTATAATTACTCATCTGAACTCTGGGTGATTTGAGCATAGGGTTTTATGAAGAAGAAAGGAGAAGATGCAAGCAAAAGGGGAAGGGGAAGAAGGAAATAATTTCCTGGTTCTTTCTTGGTACAGGAAGAGTTCTAGGCAAAATTTCAAAATAAAGGAATTTGGGCTTCAACCTCATTTAATATGCAAACTAACTTAGGGCAGGGATTATGTTTACTTTTTGTCTTCATATCCCAATCACCTAGTACCCAATGCCTTGTACATAGTAGGGACTTAAGTGTTGGTTGGGTTGAATTGAATTCTCCCCTTTTGTGTTCTCTGTTCAAGTTCTGCTGTCCTTTTACTGTGGTGTATAATGAAGTCATGGTCTTCTAAACCAGAGCTTCTTAAGCTTTTTCCACCCCTTCAGCATTTAGGGTCTCAATCCACAATTTAAGAAGTGCTGTATAAACCACCTTTTCTCTCCTGTATAATCCTAATTTGGAAGTTTAATCTGTACCTAACTGTTCTTCTCCAATTATTCTTTCCTTAGTCCCTTCTCCAAATCTAATCCCCTATTCCTAAAGGGTAGAAGACTCAAGAAAAAATTCCATCTTACTGTCAAAATTGCATGAAAGTTTGAATGACTGATAGCCTCTAACTGATGCTATTTATGTTTTTGAAAGAGGATCCTTACATATTCTATTATATCTCTTATTGCTAGGATTTCAAGCAATGTAATGAATTGGATTTTAAAAGGTAATATAAAGAAATATATTTTGCAGATAGATGGAAAGCAGTCGTATAAAGTCTTTTTTCCCCCTCTCTGGTTCTCCTAAACTAATTTAGATAGCCCCTCCAAACACAGAGATTCTCTAAAGCCTCAAATATTCATAATGGCACTGACTTCTTAGGATTGTGGTATTGGAGGAGAGGGAATCATTTGTAAATCAGGAACTGCATGCATAGTTTATATGTCTGTGTATATCACTATATCTACAAATGTAAATATAGATACAGATGTTTGATGGTCTTACCTATTTGATGAAAACCTATTTTGGTTTTCAAATTATACCATTTAAAATCACTTTCAAGTAATTAGATATACATTGAATATGCACTAAAAGCATGTAATAGATACATGCAAAATGAATGAGCAATTTGCTTTATGAGTATGGTGCTTTAAATGTTAAGACTACACTTGACTTGTCCTGTTAATTCTTAAAATGTATCATTACACAGAGTAATCAAAGATCTTTACATTTGCTATAAAATTGATATAACTTCATGTTTTTGTAATTTAATATATTATACACTATCAAAGTTGGCAAATTAATACTTGTAAAAAAATAACTGTATAATAGTTTGAGGATGGTGACACTAAATAAAAATGGTGTAGAATTTCACATTTAAAGGTAAACATTTTGAGTTTCTGATTAGAGAATGAATGTGGTCCCAAAGGAATCAGGTCTGCTTCTCGACTTTTGAGTTATATTGCTCTGGGTTTTCCAAATGTTAGACAAGAGACTTAGATAGCTAAGACAAGTGGGCAGAAGGATAGTCTTGTTATCTGGTATAAAAGCAGGTGCTTAATAAGTTGATTTGATTTGATGGATGGATTGATGGGTGGATGGATAAATAAAAGTCACCTATGGCATGACCTATTCTCTTTTATTGGTATTACAACTAACAACTTGACTGACCTTTGAGAAAAGTGGTGATGCAAAATGGGTGTGGAATTCCCACCACTGGTGGATCCTGCCATCCTGTGGCAGGCTCAGGATAGTATTAGCTTAGTGCCAAGCCATTGTTTATTCTGAGATGTATGTGAAGAGTTCTTGGCCAATCCTTAGGGATGGAGTAGAGCACAGTATTATGGCCATCTACTAGTGCATTTACCAGGAGAAAAGGTGAGGAGAATACTAAGTAATAGTTTTTTAAAATGAAATTGAATGGCTATCTCAAAAATATTTGTTCCTCAAAATAGTATGTCCTATATTCATTAAAGGTTTTGCTTGATATTACAGATTTTACATGGATTTCAGGTCATTGTTAACAAATTCTGGTTTATGATAGATGTGATAAGAGATGATTGTTTTCTTTCATTTTGGTTCATACTTTTTGTCTGATTTTAGATTTCAGTATCTTGTCTTTGTCCATATCAACAAGCATTTATTAAGCACCCATTATCTACCAGGCACTGTGTTAAGTGCAGGAAATAAAAGGAAACACAAAAAGACATTCTCTGCTCTTGAGGAGCTGAAAGTCTAATGGAGGAAGAATGCCTGAAAACAATTAAGTACAATAAAAGATACAGCATGAATTGGAAACATTAAAGGGAAAGCACTAGCATTAAGGATGATTATGAAAAATTTCTCATAGGGGATAGGATTTTAGTTAGGACTTGAAGGGAAGCCAGGAAGCAGAGATCAGGAAGAAGAGAGTTACAAGCATGATGGACAGCCAGTGAAAATGGCTGGAGTTGGATACAAGGGGTCTAGAGCAAGGAACAAGAGGCCAATGTCACGGCAATGAAGAGTTACATAAGGGGCAAAACATTCTAGAAGGATAAAAAACAAATTTACAAAGTTAAATGTTTCTCAATTAATTATTTGGATTCACTTGTAGTCATATAATACAACTGGTGTTCTGATAATCCAAATATTACTTGCACATATAATTAGCATATAATACGCAAAAAATTATGGAGACTTTAGAATGGATAAAACTTGTCACTTACTTTACATCACCTGTGAATGCATTCAGGAACTTCAGTATTTCTAGTAGGTCATAATGAAGATTTTTGCAGGATCTAAAAACTATGAAACAAATGGTGATCTCGGGTATATGATCATCCATTTAAGGATGCTATTGCATTTGCAACATAATTAGCTGCCTAATAGTGCATCTAAATTTGGCCAGTGTGTTTGTATGTGTAAATAATCATGATTAATTAAAGGCTACCATGCCTGGTTTTTTCTTTGTAATCAAATTGCGATGGAATTAATTCCATTTCAAATTTGTGTTGTGATTTTTTGTTTATGAAATAATTTCTATCTTTTTAAAATATAATGGCAATAATATTGAAAAATATCCCACATTGCCACATATGCAACAGTGCTAGATTAGAAGACACCACTGAATTGTCATGTCAGGAGGAGATCCCTTCTGGCTTTAAATCTATGATGTCGTGATGCTATTGTTAAATCTTAATTACATTTCTCAACTGAAGGAGGAACAAATGAAATAGCTGCTAAGTTTCTACAAAGGTACCAGTGATATTATATTGTTTGGTCTAATATGCTGGAAGCAAATGTTAGAATCCACAGGTGTTTTGAATACAACTTAGAGCACTATGGCTTAACTGCTAGGATAAGCCACAAGGCAGATAGAGTGGCAGAATATGAGGGATGTGTTTGTGTGGCCTGTGAGGCAGAAGCTGATCTTGAAACCAGGAAACACAGAATAATTAACACCTTTTCAGGGTACGTCTGCCAGCAGTCTCTAAATTCAGCAATGGTATCTCTGGTTCTTTTGTTTCAACTAGAAACTTATCCCTGATCATAGGAAATCACTTAAGGCAACTAGATCTCTGAAAAGTGAATGAGGAAGAAGCAGGCAAGAAAGAAAAATGAAAAGGATTAAGGAGAGGAAAGGGAGGAAGAAATAGAATTCTGATCACCACACCCTGTGGTCCTTTTAATTTTTTGAAGTTTGGAGGCAAAGATGTTCTTGCTGGCCTTACTCTGTCATCTTCAATATCTGTCATATCATCATATGGGATAATAGTTGTATAATGTCTGTTGTACAGTACCAGTACCTGGCACGTAATAGGAAGAATGCTAGTTCTCCGTTCCCCTACCTATCCCAACTTTCCTCCTCTCCATCAGAGAGGCACCATGGTGTAGTGGATAAACAATAGAATTTGGAGTAAGAAACACCTAAATTCAAATCCTGCCTGCTATATACTGGAAATATATGTGCCCATCATTTAGTCACTCAATTAGCCAACTTCTTCAAGAACTTAGCATATGTCAAACTCTATGCCAGGTGCTAAGGATATAAAGACAAGATTGAAGCAGTTCTTGTTTTCAAGAAGCTTATAAATCTATCAAACTCCATAAAAGTCTCCTTTTCTTCATTTCTAAAATGGGAATATCTGTTATATCTGTCTTACAGAGAGCTTTTGAGGCTTAAGTGATAGAATACATATATAAAGCTATGTACATGTCGTCTATTATTTATACTCCTTACTCCCATGTTTTAAAGACCTGTTTAGAATTCCATATACATCCAACTCCTATTGAGTTTAATGAAATTTTAGGAGGTACATAAGTAAATTTAAATTTTGTATTTAGTTATGCAGCTGAATAACTTAATCCTCAGGTTAATATGACAATATGTGCAATATCACAATATGTGCAAAGTATCAGAATTGTGGTATTACTAAAATAAGTGAAAACATTGCATTAACTTCTTTCAGGCATGGCATGCTACTAGGTACTGAAGACATATTTACTAAATATCTAACCCTATATTGTTGTGGTTGTAGAGGTTAAATTGAGCTAGGTAAGGAAGGGAATGGTACCTCTTTTAGTTCAGATCTCTGTTTCTCCTTCCCTTATAGTCCCTGTCATACTTTATTATTTTTATAAATCTGTGTTGATATAGGAACTCCTCTGTTAATGCAGATCATAACCTATCCATATCCATAGCCTGCCCATCCTTTTGTCCATATTCTCCCATAAATAATCTACAAGAGGGTCCACCCAATGTATGTATGAGGACTAGCTTGTAGACTCCTAGAATTTTTATGGATATCGAAGTAGCAGATGACTTTCCCATCCCAACGTTAGTTATTGTTTATTGTTAGTTACATATTTATGTGATGGCACCCTTTATACTACTTGTCCTGATTCTTGTAGCCTGATCCTTAATGCATCACCTTAATTCTTTGGACAGTCCTGTGTTTCATGGAAACTCTAGTGTTCTATGATTTGCAGTCATATAGTATCACCAGAAGAATGTTGTTTAAAAAATCAAAACAGGCCTTTGATTCAAGGAGAAGCTTGTGGTCATCCAATGCACTACAAGAAAGCTCAGCTGTGGAAGAAAGTAATCCCTCATCTCTTGGAAGATTATATAGCTTCTGCATCTTTTAAAGGTCATGGGAAAGGACTTACTTGGTACAGTGAAAGCAAAATAGAGAGAATAGAAAGTCATGCATACCTGGCAGATATAAACTAGTGATTTATTTGGAGATCAACCCAAATCAATGCTTAGCAGAGTGCCTGGCATATCATAAGCACTTAATAAATACTTGACTTGACTCATTACCTTAGATTGACCCCAGGCAAAATTATGAAGATTATAAACTACGTGAAACAGAATTTTTGCTTAAAACTCCTCTTTCAGCTCGTTGTCTTCATTCTTCTGTATGGCCACCTCTTTTCCCAAAGAGCAGTGTTTTTAAGACTCTCAGAGTTTTAGCTCATTGATTCATTGGAATGTTAGCAGTTGATAGCAAGAGGTTACCTCTCCTAAGTGAATTTGTAGTTCAAAAAAGGCCGGGGGAAGACTTGAAAACAAAACAAAAACAAACAAACAAAAACCTTTGATACTTAAAGCATTAAATCTCCAAATGTAAAAATTTTGGCTTTGTGGCTCTCAAGAGTCCTATTGCCTTGTGTTGAAATGATTCTAGGTTCTCTAATGTGTCAGTAAAGCATAATTTCTAACAGATTTGGATGGGTTGGAAAAGCTTACAGAGTGCTCCAAATGATAAACTCTGGCTACTGAAGATAAACCTCCCTAAATACAGAGAAATTCATCACTAGTAGTTTGGCCACTTAGTAATGAGTTATTTAGCCATGACAACTCATGAAATTAAGAAAAATGCAAAAGCATTCATCTGCTTCTGTGGTGAAAACAGCAGGAATGGGTAGTGTGCAGTTTTTAGACTGTCTAGAAACAGTCTATAAACCTTAAATGATTTATTGGCATTGCAAATGTAAGGTCTTTTTCTAATGAGCAGCAATTTATTCTACAACGGGCACCTGAGTCATGATCTATTTTAAGATTCTCTTGATAATTTTGAAAGAAGATGAAGTTGAGATGTTCTTTGAATTGTCAGATAAAGGAGTTCATGGATGTAGTTTAAATGGACCCAAAGGAAATTTTTTAAAAGTTATTTTATGGGATAAATAGTCCGCCTGCCTTCTAGTACTTCTGATAAGCATAATCACTCTGAAAATGATTTAAAGTAGAGAAATACTATAGAAATCTTGACAAGGTCTTCTAAATCAAGTCAGCATGTACCTTGATACATGTGACTTCTATACAAAAGCACAATGGTCAGAGGTAAAAAAAATTTAGACAACATATGTTAGGCACAAAAAAGAAAGACGTCAAAGGCTTGTAGAAAAGACTTAGGGTAGCTGATTTCTCAATAAAGAAGAAAAGGAAAAGGAGGAAGAGAAAGAGAAGAAGGAAGAAGAGGAATAGAAGGAGGAGGAAAAGGATAAGTAACAGGAAAAAACAAGGAGGAAAAGAAATACTTGACAGTACCTTAAGCATAAAATAATTGGATAATAAATTTAGAATTGGAAGGAATTTAGGGCCATAAGTGCAGTTTATAGTTAAGGAAACAAGTCAAAAGGGCCAACTTACCCAAGGTCACGCAGTTAACAAGTGTTAGGGCTGGGATTCAAATCAATGTGCTTTGACTCTATATCCAGTGATCTTTCCATTATACCTTGCTATATCCACTTAATTACTAGTTGTGGACTGTTTACTGATACAGAGGTTATTTCAGAATAATTTGTTTCTGTGTATTCAGACCAAAATTAAAACTAGTGTAGGGTAGTCAGGGTTTTGACTTAGATCCCAATATGAACATGCATCTCTAATTAGACTTGCTAGAGTTAGGTACAGGCAGATGATAAGAGGAGAATGGGGAAGAAGGAAGGAGATAGAGAGGCAATCTGATGTAGCTGAATTGAGCATTAAATTTGAAATCAGAATGGCATGGGTTCAAATCCTCCCTTAAACACTGTGAACCCGGGCAAGTTACTAACCTCTGTATGCCTCATTTTCCTCATCTGTAAAATGAAGGGGCTAAACTCAATCTTAAGATCACTTCCAACTTGGATCTATGCTTCTTTGGCTGGATTCTCTTTCAGCATAGCTGTACCCATAGTCTATACTCTGCTAACCAATCTGACCACCATTATCTGCATGAGTGGTTGCCTTCTCCTCATTGTCACTGCTGTTCCTTCCCATGGACTGTTCTTTGTGCTTCTGCCTACCTGCCTGTTTTTGTCCCAAGTGAGAAAATTTCTAATTACACCTCTGAGTCAGATAATTGATCAGCTAAAGCAGAGGTCAAAATTAACATGAAGTTAAAATAAAGGGAAAATAATGCTGTGAAATTCAGCTCCAACCTCAATGCCTCAAATAATCTGTAGATAATGGAAAATGAATAATGAGTCATTAAGTATTTTCAGTGTTTCTTGCAGAATTTTAAGTGGTGTAAAGCAATTGCCCCACATACACACACCTGTATGTGTGCACACACAGAGAGACAGTCAAAGAAGCACCAAACCATTTATTCTTGCAAAGTGAACAGACATTGCATTTAAAAGTACTACCAATTCAGAGTTTATATTCATTTGCAAAAACTATGGAGGAGGTGATGATAGAAGGTTGAAGGTCGATCACCTGATAAAACACTAAAAGCAGTGAAGGAAAAGCAAGCTTACAGAAAGTTAAGCTTGAGTCACAACCAAGAGAGATCATTCCAAGAATATTTAATGATGAAACTGGAGAATAAAAAGACGTAAAATCAAACAGTCAGCTAGCATTCTTAGCTACCTACTATATTCCAGGCACCATGCTAGGTAGTGGAGGTAGAAAGACAAAAGTGAAATAGATCCTGACCTCAAGAAGCTTACATTCAAATAGATCAGATCTCTCTCTCTCTCTCTCTCTCTCTCTCTCTCTCTCTCTCTCTCTCTCTCTCTCTCTCTCTCTCTCTCTCTCCCTCCCTCTCTCTCTCTCCCTCTCTCTCCCTCCATGCATATATGTATATCCTATATGTGTATATGTATGTATATATACATATAACCACAATATACACATGTGTACATACTTGTGTATACATATATACATGTATATACATATATATTTGTGTGTGTGTGTATATACATCTATGTTTGCATATACATGCACAAAATACACACAATGAATGCAAAGTCACCTATTGAGGGGCTAGGGTGGGGAGTCACTAGTAACTGAGACAACCATAAAAAGACTTCATATAGAAAGTGGTATTTGAGCTAAATTCTGAAGGAACCCAGGTTTTAGAGGAATGGCACTTGAACTGGAGTGTTGACATCCAGGGCAAAGGCACTGAGGTAGGAGAAGAAATTTCATATGGAAGGAAGATCAAGTTTGGCTAGACTGTAGAGTGCAGGAACGGGCGTAAGTTGAGAATGAAACTAAGGTTGCAAACTAGAGTGACTGGAAAGATGGCGGTATCCTTGACAGGACTAAAAATGTTTGGAAAAAGTTTATGCTGCGGTTTACATCTTTAGATTTGGGGCGGGGGGAGATGAGCGCTGCTTTAGGCAAGTTAAGTTTGACATGCCTATAAAACATTTAGTTCAAATAAGTATTTGGAGAAATGTGACTAGAGACTGGAAGAAAGATTAGGCTTAATATATAACTCTATATATCCCCAAGTTTTGTAGAGATCTATAGAAATTTCTGAAGAAATTGGGAGGCACCATGAGTTATTCTGGGATATGGACAATATGCCAGTGAGAGGAAGAAGCTTCATCTCACCCTGCTTATTTTCATCTCTCTCTCCCAGGATGAATACAGACTCAGTTTGAGCCCAGAGTGGACCTCTTCTGATAGCAGGTCCCCTGAGCAGATTTGACAGCATTATGTAGTGATTTATTCTCTGATTATGGAATCACACATATACTAAATGAGGAACTAAATATGACACTTTTAAAATTAAATAAAAAAGCAACTAGATTTGAATAAGTACATATATAATATTAATATTATTAATGTATAATATACACACATATATATGCACACATAGAAGAAATCCTTGCTGAAAGTGACACAATCTAGAAAGTATTGAGGTATCTATTCAAAAATATTTCTAGGAGAAAAGGTATCAAGCAATTAAAAAAAAAGAAAAACCAGACTGTATTTTTATCTAGAAAAGATAACATAAGATGCTACTGAACTATCTCGACTCTGTGAAGTATTATGGAAATTATACCTATCTACACCCATCAAAGGCCTTGGATCATAGATTTAGGGCTGGTGAGGATATTAGTTTTTAACCCTTTGTGTCATGTACTTCTTCTGATGAAATCCATAAGCTCCTCAGAATAATGTTTTGCTTCTTTTAAAAACATAATTGAAGGGCATGCTGAATTTCAATTAGAGATTAATTAAAATAGTTCTATTTTTTCCTATTCAAATTCATGAATGCCCTGCAATTATCAGTGAACCTCTTGGGGTCTGTGGATCCCAGGTTAAAAAACCATGATGTTGACTAACCCCCTCATTTTATAGTTGAAGAACTTAAGACCCAGGAAGATGAAATGTCTTTCCACAGATTGTACAGATATGGCAGATGCCATTCCCTTTACTCTAAATCCAGTGATTATTCCAAATACTTTATCAAATACAATAAAGGAACAGTAAGACTTTTATAGATAAGTTTATGCTGCAGTTCACATCTTTAGAATCACACAGTTGAATTAAAAGTGCAAAGAATATGAGATTCCACTGTGGTTATTATTTATTGATTGCAAAAATGCATTACTGAGTAAACGCAAAATAAATTCTTAAGGGCTCTTCTCCACCAAGGTGTCTCCCAAGTGTAGAAAGGCCAAAGAGGAGACACCAGGCCATGAGTTATTGCTAGAATAAAATAAAATAAAGCCCAATTGGCTTTTTAGGATTTTCCCAGAAACTCAGCCTTGTTCTTATTTGCATAAAACAGAAGAATGGGATGAGGGGAAGCTGAAGGTAATTTTCTCACCATAGTTTTGCTAAGCTCTTTTTTTTCCCTTTGAAGAAAAAGAGCTCTGAGAATACTTGCTTAGCTAGAGGATTATGATTCGAAATAAGAATGAAAATGGATTTCTGATCTTAAGCCAAATGAGAGATGAACTGAGGGAGTCAGATGGGATAGTGGAGAAAAGAATTACAGAGAGAAGGAATTATTTCAACCTGAGCATATGCTGCCTTATGTGAACAGTCTGGTTGTTGGGAAGAATTTCAAAGACATTGGCTGAAAGAACTGACTGAGAATTGTAACCCTCCCCTACAGGGAATAGGCTTACTAATCACAGCACCCTCCCATACCCAGTGAATGGTAGAGGTGACTTAAAGAGCTGGCTGACAGAACTATCTCCTCCTCTATAGGAAAGAGGCTTATTAGTCACAGAATCTCTCGTAGACATTGAAAGAGTATTATATGACCCTGGAGTGGACCTCAAACACAGAAATGGGAGCAGGTGCAGGATAGAACAGCTTGACAACATCACCAGAAGACAACAGCAGCTCTGTAGAATTAGAGGCATAAGTTTCTTCTCTAAAAGAACCCACCATATATACTCCCTACATGTATATATTCCATCATGATTCTTATTCATGTCTCCTCTGTTTAGTTCTTGATGGATGCAATCAATCAGTTGTATTTAGTGATACTCTGATAATTATCAATTGTTAACTTATAATTGATTATTAATATAGAATGAGGCATACAATATTTTTAAAATAAAAAAAACATAAAAATGGTATTTACCTCTGATAGAATGTAATCTTCTTGAAGGCAAGGATAATTAATTATGTTTAGGCTTTGTAGCCTCAGGACCTACTATGGTTCCCATACACAGTTGGCACAATATGTGCTTGTTATTGATTTACCACTACCTTGGAGGCTTGTCTTGCCTGGAGATGAAGTGGAAGAGTTACCCACGGCTTTGGAAATAAGTGTACTTAGGTTCAAACCCAACCTCTCTGATGCAAACTAGCTGTGTGACATTGAGCAACTCACTTAACATCTTTGGGTCTCAGTTTCTTCATGTTTAAAATGAGGAGTTAAGCTAGATGACCTTTCAGCCCTAGAGCTATGATCCTATGAAAAGCATTTTGTGAACCTCAGAATATGCTATCAAAAGGTGAATAGTTCTATGAGGTCTTGCAGATATCCCTCTATTCAGATAATACTGCTGACTGGAGTATCTGCCCACAAAGTGAGATCCACAATTATTTGAAAGGAACTGACCATTTAGAACCATACAGGGAAACTAAATAAACTAAATAAAATCCCTATTGCCCAAACTACATTATTGAGATGGGGAGAGCACTGAATTAATTATTCCTTTAGGGTGTATGCTTTAGTACTTAAGCTTAGTATTTTGGATTAGTAATGATCTGTTAATTATCTGCAAACATTTATTAAGCTCCTACTATGTCCTTGGCACTGTGCTAAATGCTGGGGATAAAAAAAAGGCCATGATCTGAACTCAGAATTAAGCAGAAAGAATGCAGAGTGGTGGATCGCATTTTGTGATTTCTACAATGCTTTAAATCAGTGATATCAAACTCAAATAGAAAGAGGGATATTAATCCATATATAAGGATCCCTATAGGCCACATATTACTTAGTTTTAAAATATAATATTATCTGTTTTATTATATTTTTATTTTGTAAAATTTTTTCCCAGTTGCATTTTAATCTGGTTTGGGCATATTTGTGAGTGTTATAAGCCATGCGCAAAGTGTTTAATCCCACTATTTTAAATAATCTGAACTCATTTCTTGCCTTAAAATTCATTTTATTTGACACAAGGTTCTCCCAGAAATGCTGTGTGAGTAATCCTTGGTACACCAAAGAATCAAAGTTGTGGGAGACCTAAAGGGCCATAGACAAACCTATGATATGTGTAATTAGGCTTCAGCCTATTTTCAGTGAAGCCTTAGATGCTTGAATTTACACAGAAAAGATAATCCCAGAAATATATAACTGAAGAAAAGTGGGAAGAGACACAGGGCTAAGGAGAAAGGACATTATATTTGAAGTCAGGGCATCTAAGTTTGAGGCCTGGCTCTTTTGTTTATTAGCTAAAGAACAAATTGCTTCTACCCTTTAGGTCTCAGTTTCTTCATCTGTAAAATTGGGTGTTGGACTGGACAACCTTTTAGGTCCCTTCCAGCTATTTGCCTGTGATCTTGAACATCCTATGGAGTGAGAGCCAAGAATATCAGATGGGCAACCTGGGTGCTACAGTGATACCCATGAAATGTTGAAAGACCTCCAGGATATCAAGTAGTACCTATGACAATGACATCATTTATATTGTGCTTTAAGGTTCACAATGTAGTATTTAGAATGCTTTAAGGCACAGATGTCAAACACACTACCCAGGTGGCCCACAATATTCCTATTCCTCAGAAACAGATTAAAATGTAATTGGGAAACATTTATAAATAAAAATAAACATAGATAATGTTAATATGCAGTTTTATAAATCAACGTGGTGCCTTAAGTTTAATGGATCCCTGTTGCTATTTCAGTTTGACCACACTGCTTTAAAGATTTTCAAGTTCTTTATGTATACTCTTTCATCCTGTCCTTACAACTATCCTGTGAAGTAGATGCTATTCTTATTCCTATTTTACAGAGGAGGAGACTGAGGCCAAGAAAGGTTAAATGATTTGGTCAGGGACACATACACAGGATGTTGATGTTTGTGGTAGGCTTTGGTCTTCCTGGTGATATATCAAGCTCTCCACCACGTATGTCAACTTACTATAGAACACTTAGTTTCCTCTTTGGAACACTTCTGAGAGGTAATACACAAGAGTTTTCAATGGATTGTGATTTGCACTGATTTTTGCACTGTAGGGGTGATATACTGACATCAATGACATTACTTATTCAACTGAATTAACAAGTATGGGGTTAAATGCTTGCATATGGGAACCTTCAGTGTGCCTGAAGGGAACTTTATAGTTGATAATGCAAATTCTCTTCTATAAAGGATGGAAATTTCTTGGATAGTTGTGATTTGTGCTTTGGGGGGGGTACTCATATCAGTGACATTACTATTTGAAGTGACAAGTGGTAGATTAGATGCTTGCACAGGGGACTTTTAGTGTCCCTGAAATCACAATTGGTTACCTATTCCACCTGCTTCTAAAATTTCCTATTATAAATAGCTAATTACATAGATTGTCCATCATATTCTAAGTTCTTTTGAGGGCGTCTTTTCCCTCCATTTGTATCCCCAGTACCTGGTACATAGTAGGCACTTAATACATATTTGTTGATTGTAGATAATTGTCTTTTCCCTCAGCTTCATGTTGCCTCTCCAACCTTTTGGATGAACTTATGAACTCAGAAACAAAGTATAATTGTTAGAATGTTCAGTTTAAAAAGAAACTAAAAAAAAGAAACTGAATCACTAGTGAAATCCAAAAATTCTAACAAGTTTACTTATAGGATGATTAAGGGCCCTGAGATTAGAATCAGAATTTTAGACCTAGAAGGGACCTTAACTAGATGGTGCCATAGGTAGAGCTATGGGATTGGAGTTAGGAAGATCTGACTATCAAATTTCAAATCTTTCCTCAGACACTTAACTGGGTATGTGGCTTTGGGCAAATTACTTAAACTTTGACTCAGGTCCCTCAACTGAAAAACGGGTATAAATAATAGCATCTACCTCCTAGGATTGTTGTGAAGATCAATTAAGATCATTGTAAAGCATTTAGCACAGTACCTGGTATACAGTAATATATAAATATTAGGTATTATTATTATTAATTATTAGCAATTCTTTCCCTCATTATTAATTTATTATTATTATACTCACAAGAAGAAAAAAAAAACTAAGACCCAGGGAGGAACTTTTCTAAAGGTTGCGCAGGTTGTTATTGAAGAAGACAGGACTGGAACCCAAAATTCTGTTCTGGATTCCAGTTCATGGCACATTCCACTCCAACACTTTTTTCTCCTCTGAGTCTTACTGTGTTCAAAGATAGTAGGAAATCAAGAAGATAATGCTCAAGAAAATGGAAAAAAAACCACAGGCATTATTCTTAATTTCAGAGAAAAAAATTAGTACTTCCATCCTATGGAAGAGATACTCCTTGTGGAAACAGCTAGCTAAGTAAATGAAATATGCCAGTTAGAAGAAATTCTGAGTCTATCTAACATGCAAACCTGAATGAGTAATAGCAAAGACTTGTGAAACTGATAATTTAAATGTCATGATCTTGCAAAACAAGGTAAAGCATTTTAGGACTGGAAATGATGAGTATAAAATGTGGCAGTTTCATCTGCTAATTAGTTGTGTGTTCATGCTAAAACAAAACAGTTGGGTTAAACAACTGAAATTATTTAGTCATGAGACTAATTCTAGGCCATAGATCTTTTTTTTAAGTAGGAAAAGGATTCATAATAAATTTGTCATTATATCCATAGCATTTCCTCAAGAATTAAGATATGAAAAAAGAAGTCAACTTAATATAAATCTAATAAAAGAGCAAATTAAAAATTGCTTTTATTATCAATTTTGTTAGTTGCTAAGGTTTCTGTTTAGTATAGGAAAACAGGATAAAGTAAATAAACAAAATCAATTAAGCAAATAAAAATAGGTATGAACATAATAGTAAAAAAAATTCATGTGGGCTACATGTAATGACATTTCTCACCTCTGGGATACAGATGGATGCACCCTTTTGCAGACACCGAGCAGGATTTTGTTTTGTTTTTTCCCTTTCTGACAAGCTAACACCTTAATTATGAGTGACTTATCCTGCCACATATCCTTCCATGCCTTCTTTTGGAGCCTCTTTCTGCTCTAAGCATAAAGCACAATGATAACTCCTACATCATAAAGCTCTTGAGGAGAGGAAGAGCAGTGTAAACCTTGAGAATAGGTCTTAGAGCCATGACAATCTAGATTCATGGCCCTTTCCTGTCACATACTGGCTCTGTGAATCCTAAAATTCACTTAGTCTCAACCCTGGCAACTATCCAAGATAATAAGGTACTTGGTAGAGGAAATTTCTTCATCCAGAGATCCCTAAAATAATCAAATCACAAATCTGGTTTTTAAAGAGGTTCAAAGATCTTTCTTACCCTTATATATGACAGTGTCCCATTTGTGTAGGATGTGGGAGGAATTAAAATGAAAATTGCTTTATATTACAAACTAAATAGAAAAGTACAAGTGTATAGAAAAGATGAAGTGAGGTGAAGGAAGACAGTTTTCTGAGTCAGACTGTCCCATGAGGTGAATAATACCTAACAATACATCAGGTATTAATGACCGCCACATTACCTCTTTGGGCCAACTTGGTACCATTTAGTGCAATGAAGCAGTAAGTTACTAATTGGTTGCCATCGGTCCCCAAAGAATTTCTGTAACTTCACAAGTGCTAGACTGTCTAATATCCAAGGGAGTCATGTGTTTAGTGGGAAAGTCTGACTCATAAGTTCATGAAACTTAATTTGGTTCATTTAATTAGTTAGCCAAGTTATTCAGGTCATGGTTTTGAACACCCTCTACGTTCTCAATAGAAATTTTTCAAGAATAAAGGAAAAGGGGGGAGAGGCAAACACGGAGACAAAATATTTGTCTAACATAAAATATAAAAGGAAATCTTATTAGAAACCTAAAGAATGCAATAATGATTACAATAGCTATCACTTATTTACTGTTTTCCATATATTCTCATTTGAGCCTCACAGTAATCCTTGTCAGTATTATCTCCATTTCACAAATGGGGGAAACTGAAGGTCTGTGAGCATCGTGAATAGAGAGTTCAAAGGGAATTCAAAAACCATCTAGTCAGCCCCATTTTATCAATAAAAAAAAAAAACTGAGGCTCAGGGAAGCTTAGGCTTTTCTAAAGTGACATAGATGGTAAGTACCAGAGGCTGACTCCAGAAACTAGAGACTCTTGGGGATATTCTAGCTTTCTTCATGTGTTTAAAGGGCTTTCATGTGGTTGTGGGATTAAGATTTGAATTGCTTTGACCTAGGGGGTGTTAACTAGGAAAATTAGGTAGAAGTTGCAAAGAAGCAAATTAGGGGTTATTGTAAGGGAAAAGAAAACAAACTTCCTAACAGCTAGAGCTATCCAAAAGTAGAATGGATTACCTCAATAGATTTCTCCCGTTGGAAGTTATCAAACAAAAATTGCATGACAAATTGTAAGGTATATAGTAGAGAGAAATACTTTTCAGGCATCAACTGGACTGGAACTGGCCTCTACTCTGTGAATGGCCAGAGACAAACAGAACAGGCCAGAGGCAGGTGTATCAGGAATCAAGTAGCTGTTTAATTAATTTCAGATTGAGGAAAATACTTGTAAGTAGAAGTTCACCTTCCTGAGAAGGACTTAACTTGCTGGGGCCGGGGTAGGGCTTATATACATGATAACCACAAAGGGGATGGACAACAACAAAATCATTCTTAGGTCTTGAATAACAGTTCCCACAGCAAGCTCATGCATGGACAATGTAGGCATTCCTGGATCCTGTGGGAACAGTCTTCGGATTAATTGTCTCAGATCTGAAGGGTCATTGAGCCTTGTGATCAGCAGGTACAAAACCAGAGTTAGCATGGCAGGAACAGTAGTGCAGTATCTGATTCAGTTACAGAAGCAGAGGAATTGTTAGCATGGCAGGAGGTGTGAGGAATGGCATTAGGCTGCAGCACATCACCTGCTTCTAGATCTAAGTTCCTGGGGAAATAGAGGGAGCTCTAACAAATCTAAGCAGTTATTAATGTGAAACTCGTAAGCCCCTTAGGGAACACCTGGCTTGGGTCAAAACAATACACTTTACCATCCAGAGCACAAAGGATTGTTATGCCAAGCTCAGGGTACATCCTGCTTGCTGAATCTTAGCTCTGGAAAACAGGATGTCTCCAAATATCTCGACATAGGTATAGGTCAGATTAGTCACTGAATTGCCCTCTAACTGTTAAATTATGTGATTCTGGGAGGAGAGTATAGAAGGAGTAGCATTCTGACAGAATATAAGCACCATGAGGTAGGAATCAATCATTCCTTCCTGCCTTCCTCCCTTGAGCCCTTCTTTTCTTCCTCCCTTCCTTCCCAATTAGTACAAAGTCTGGTACAGAGGTGTTTAATAAATGCTTGTTGAATGATTAATTGGTGAAGGGGTTATACTTGGTAGTAGTCAAAGGAGTACTCCCAGAAAAGACATTAAAGATATATTTGAGTTGCAAAGTAAATGCCCAAAAGTTAATAAATGTTGGAGAAGAGGTGGGAAAATTAGAATACTAATGCATTGTTAGTGGAGTTGTGAAGTGATCCAACCATTCTGGAGAGCAATTTGGAACGATGCTCAAAGGGCTATAAAACCGTCATACCCTTTGACCTACCAATACCACTTCTAGGTCTGTATCCCAAAGACATCATAAAATTGGGAAAAGGACCCACATGTACAAAAATATTTATAGCAGCTCTTTTTGTGGTCACAAAGAACTGGAAATTGAGGGGATTCTCATCAATTGAGAAATGGCTGAACAAGTTGTGGTATATGGATGTAATGGAATACTATTGTTCCATAAGAAATGATGAGCAGGTGGACTTCAGAAAAGCCTGGAAAGACTTACATGAACTGATGTTGAGTGAACTGAACAGAACCAGAACACCATTGTACATAGTAACAGCCACACTGTGTAGTGACTGACTCTGACAGACTTAGCTCTTCTCAGCAATACAGTGACCCAAGACAATTCCAAAAGATTAATGATGAAAAATGCTATCCACATCCAGAGAAAGAACTATGGTGTCTGAATGCAAATCAAAGCATAATTCTCTCTCTCTCTCTCTCTCTCTCTCTCTCTCTCTCTCTCTCTCTCTCTCTCTCTCTCTCTCTCTCTCTCTCTCATCTCTCCTTTCTCATGGCTTTTCCCTTTGATTCTAATTCTTTTTTACAATATTACTAATGTGGAAATATATTTAATAGGATTGTACATGTACAGCCTATGTCAGATTACCTGTCATCTTGGGGAGGGAGGGGAAGAAAATTTTAGTACTCAATCTTATAGAAGTGAATATTGAAAACTAAAAATAAATAAAATCCAAAAGGAAGTGCCTAAGAAGTTCACTTATCAAGGGATGAGCATGTGCTATAGACATTAAAGGAGTTCAGACAAACATATCAATACAAACTTCTTTGATAAGGATAGTCTTCATAGAGGAAGTGGACTCAAATGGACTTTGAAGAAACATAGGATTTATATGAGCATAGAGAAATGTGGATGACAGTACATGTGGGGAAAGTAGCATGATGAGTTGGAAGGCTACTAAATATTCACAGTTGCATTGTTAAGCAAAACTATGAAGGGTCCTGGAAATTTGTGAAGACTATAATCCAGCAAAGAGATTTTCCCCCTAGGCAGGTATTTTTAAAAAATAATTGTAACATGATATTTACTTTAGTAATATTCCCCTCTCAGCCCCTGTCTACATTGACTTCCTAAGTATATTGCTTAAAAGATCTTCCCTTGACCCCTTGTATAAGACACAAATCAGCTTCATCAAATGTTAGAAGATAATTATGCCAATTATGATTTTATTTAGTGAAGATTTATTGTGTTTTTTGAAACTTTGTTTTTATAGTCATTTTAAATGCAACATGTCCCAGACCTCTTTATTTTCCCTCCTAAATCCATCACTCTTCCAAATACTTTATTCTTGTTAAGGACACTTATTATCCTTTCAGTCGTCTATCTTTGCATCTTTAAGTTATCTTCTCATCTTTCTCATTCCCCACATTCAGTATATCCAGTTAGCAGCCATGTCTTGAAGATTGTGCCTTCAAAATATCTCTTACATCATATAGGATTTTGTATTATAAATAGGTATAGGGATATAGAGAGAATTAGGGTAGATCATAGATAGTTATAGGGTACATAGGATTATGGTATAGGATTATAGTATCATTATTGTAACATTTTGTTCTGCAGGTGGATTTAGAGACCTTCAAGTCAAACTTCCTCATTTCATAGCCGAGAAAACTAAAACTCAGAGAGATTATATAGCTGACCTATGAGTCATACAAGTAGTAAAGTCTGTGGCTGGAGTTGAACTCAAATCTTTCTGGCTCCACGTTCAGTGCTTTATCTACTGCCTACCACCCACTTGCCTCTATTCACAACTCTCCACTCTAAACAATAGCAAACCTAGTTCAAGCCCTCACCATTTCTTGCTTTGACTATTGTAATAGTCTTCAAAAAATTGCTCTTCTTCTGGGGCTCTCACTTCTCCAACCCTTCCTCCACCCCACTGCCAAAGTTGTCTTCTCCAAACATAAAGTGGACCATGTCACTCTACTGCCCCAGAACCTCCTGTTTTTCTGTTGCTTCTCAGATGAAATATAAACTTATTCCTTTGACCCTTACATTATTCGTGATTCTACCTTCCAGACATATTTCACTTTACTCCTCACACACTGTACATTTTGGCCAAACTGATCTGCTTTCTGTTCCTTGAACTTAGCCTTTCATGCACTTGTTTCCCTGCCTTTGTATGGATTATTTCCCCATGCCTGTAAAGCCTACCCCCTTCATCTTTCTTAGATGAAGTAGCTTCTTAGAATCCTCACTTATTTTAATGATCAAACTAAATGCCACCTTCTTTTGGAAGCCTTTTATTCTCACTATTTCTCAGTACTCATTCCTTCCTCATATTATCATGTATACACTTAGAAATTTAGGCATTATAGTCCCTCATTTGAATATAAGTTTGGAGAAAATAGAATCCAATTTTCATTTTGTCTGTGTATTTCTTTTGGGAAAGGGGAACAAGAAAGGAATAAGCAACATGTACTATGTGCCAGATACATAAGCACTTTTGACAAATAGCTCATTCAGTCATCACAACTAGACAAGGTAGGGGCTATTATCCCCAATTTATAGTTGAGGAGACTAAGGCAAACAGAAGTTAAGTGACTTGCCCAAAGTTGCATAGTAAGTATCTGAGGTTGCATTTGAACTCAGATCTTCTGACTACAGACCCAGAGCTCTATCCACTCTTCTGCCAGATGCCTGTAGTGCATAGCATATAACTGAGGTTTAATAGATGATTGTTGAATTGTATGGACTCATCCTATTTTTTTTTCTTTTCAAAATAATGTGGGTTGACACATAGATACAGACTATAATTAGTGGGAAATCTATGATTGCTGTCAGTCTAGCTCCAGTCTTCTCCATGTCACTTCATCCTGTACATTCCTGATGGATTAATCTTCCTTAAACACTGCTTTAATCATGTCATTCCTCTTCAACAGAAGCTATAATAGCCTCCTATTGCTTATTGCATGCACCAAATCTAAAGCTCATCTGACTTACTTTCAAGGTTCTCCATAATCTAGCCAATGCTCTAACCCATTCTCTCTCATTTCCCATTATTCCTCACTGGGAAACCCTCACTATTCCCCCCGAGCTACTTTTCTTACTACTGTCCTACGTGAGTCTCACTCCTTCTGCCATGACTTTGTTATACTTTCATTGTCCTCTCTACTTTTCTTCTACCCTTTTATTTAATCGCTGCTCAAATATATCTTCATCTATGAAGATTTTCTCATCTTTCTTTAATTCTCATTAGAAAACTAATGTATTTTCTGGAATGCTTACTTTTTCACATACTGTCTCTTACATTTATCTAATTTTTTTTAATGCATGTTAGTCATGTCTCCTCAACTAGCTATCTAGATTATAATCTCCTTGAGGGTAAGGATGCATTTCTTATGCTTCTATATCTTAGTGTCTCCCCCCTTGAAAACCTCAATAGCCATTTGCTAAATATTTGTCTATTATAAGTAAATAGCTGTATTTTTCCTCAGTGAATTACTGCATAGAGTTTTGTATTTTGAATCTTAAATTCAAATAAAACTCTAAAATTTTAATTTATTTTCAATTTCAAAATAACCAATTCCTACATTAAACTAGGCAATCAGGTGAAACTAATGTGAATAGATTAGTACAGATGTCTTGTACTGACATTCAAAGCCAACTTTACTGCTGGTACAAACAGTCAATGGAACATAAATTCCCCTGACATTCTGTGGTATTACATATTCATTTCACTAGCTAAACAGTTGGAGAAAGGGGAAGAAAAACCCTCAGAAAAGTCCCATCATTTTTTACTATTTTAATAGCTTTTATTAATGTCAGCTATTGCCTTGGGAATGGGGAAGGGGGCCAAGGAGATAACTTCCAGCAGTAAAGATCCACCTCTTCCCCTTTCCCTGCTGTTTTGTTGTAACCTCAGACCAACTTAAGACAGAAAGTTAGAGAGATGAAAAGAGTTACTAGGGATTTTGACACCTCATTCTGGTTAGGGCATCAAGGAGAAAGAAGTCACCATCTTGAATCTGGGTCTGCTGCCCTACCACAAATGCAAAAACAAGAATCTTCATTAATATCACCATTAGCTGAGACACATTAGAACTGAGTTCCACATATTTAATAGAGTATTGAATACTTTTAGAAGAAAATGAGGGTACTTTAGTATTTAAAATAACATAGAAAGGGAAAGTATTAATTCACATTTAGGTCCCCAAAATAACAAAGGAGAAAATCAATAATTTAACATTGTGTATCTGGGATCAGTTTAATATTTGAATACATTTAGAGAAGATATTGTATTATTTGCCCATGTTTTGAAGCACTTAGAACTTTCTAGGTTTATTAAATGAGAGAAATTGTATAATGTTTTTAATGATCTCAAGGTTCTTCCTGAAACAATGATTTTAAAAAATCATTACTTTTTAATTGATGCTTGCATGGCTGTGATTGTATAATATAATAATCTCCAAAGAATGAAAATTGACAGCCACCCAAAAGTCACAGATACATAGTAGGTGTTAGTAGATTACAACATAAAGTATTCCCAGCAAAGAATTGCATAAAGAATGTCACCAGAGAGATGCACAATTAGGGGGCAGCTAGACAGTGCAATGGATAGAGCACTGGCTCTGAAGTCACAAGGATGTGAGTTTGAATCCGGTCTCAGACACTTGACATTTACTAGCTGTGTGATCCTGGGCAAGGCACTTAACCCTGATTGCCTCACCAAAAAAGAAGATGCACAACTAGAAGAAGTAGGTGGGCCAGGAATGTAGCAAGAGAGAAGGACAGATGCTCCATATGCCCTAATGTAATTTCTGCCACGTCAGGAGCCGGTGGGATGCCTTAAGCATGTTGGATGCCCCCACTTCCACAGAGGATTGACTGGAGGAGTGCAGAATGTGAAGGTGTAAATGTGTTTTGATCTCTATCTTCAGAGTAATACCTCCATTATTGAGATGACAGATCCATTGAAATATCCACCAAAATATCAAAGTTGTTCGTATAGTTTGATGAAATAATTTAATCCACTAACATTAAGTTGTAATTTGTTAAAGAAACATCCTTTCTTTTTGCAGATTAACTTTTCCTTGTGTTTTCATACTCTGCTGCTTTGAAGGATTCTTGTTTTCAGTTTTGTGGGTACCCATCAACCCCCACCAAAACAAATGGAAACACCTCCATGCCTTCTTCATTTTGACATTCCTATCCAGTTTTATTCATAAATTCTCCAAAGAAGATCCCTCTAAATATTGGGAAATTTTCCATTTATTCTTTCAGTATCTTAGCACCAATGTGCCATTCAAACTATCCATCTGTTGTTTCTCATTCTTGTTACATCACTGATTCACTTCCTTTTTCAGTCAGATAGCTATATCCTTTCGGCTGTCTTGTCATTTCCCTCTGGGGCATTTTTCATGTTAGGTTTTCTGAAGTACCATTGCTATAATTTGTGGCTATGTAGCATCAAAACAGAATACTGGTGTTAAGGAAAAAGAAGGTGAAGAGGCATTTATATAGTACCTATTATATCCTAGGCCCTATGCTAAGTGCTTTTGATAAATATATCATTTGATCTCACAACAACATTACAAGGTAGCTGCAATTATTAACCCCATTTTATAGTTAAGGAAACTGATGTAGCAGGGCAGAGTGGATGGACAGTTTGCCATGGGGCCAGTAAGACCTCAGTTCCTATCTTGCTTCTGCCATAGCCTAACTGTATAATTATTAAAAAAAAAAAAGACATTTAACCCCTTGCCCAGACAATTCTCTAAGATATAAGTTAAAAGATAAGCTGCTGATGTGAATGGGTGGACAGTGTTTCTACACTGGAATTAGCCATACTGGTGATATCATATATAAGGGTCTCCCACCCTCTCCTCTACAAATATATGAGGAAGACCAAGATTCAAACCCCACCTCTTATTCCACTGACTGTGTGACCGTGGGCATATCACTTAAATTCTATGTACCTCATTCAAATCCTTAGGATTTACCTAGGATGAGTAAGTCATAGGAAAGTTGTGCTCTGTCTTGATAGAGGAAGTTTCCACATCTGGAGTTCTCCAGTTTAAAGAAATCACTGATCCTTTAAGTATCTTCATATGTTACTCATTATTTACTGGGTTTTGAGGAAGCAGTGAATTTAACTAACTCTAATCCCTGCAGATACTGCTACTGTACTTCCTTGGCATGCATTTGGCTTCTGGATTCTCCTGCTGTCCCTGGTAATATTCCAAAGCAGACAGCTTGCATATGAGATAAAGGACAATGGCTCACAATAAGCAATGACAATCTCTGAGTCCTGGGAAAAATTTGCCCAGTTAAGTATCTCTTAATTGTAACAAATTGCAACAAATACTCATATCTTCTGGCTCTGGATAGAAATCCTCTAGGGAGTAAATACAGAATAAGGAACTCTAATTAGAATTTATTGGAAAATTAAGTGAACAAAGCTTCCTTAAGCAAATCTGATCCCCAAGTATCTCATCAACAAATTTTAAACTATTTAGAAGAAAAGAGTTTGTTTGGTACTTGTTGAAATGGAACTTGAAATTGAAGAAAATCTAAACTAAAACAGCTTCTCATTTAGTTCTAGATTATGTTATGATGCAAATTAGGTCAAGAATTGATCCATATTTCACTGACTCCATACTACCATATTTGCTGCTGAATTTTTCCTCATTTTTTTCTGTAGGCACACTTTTGAGAAGAGACTCAAGAAAAACTTTTTTCTCCATAATTTACACCTTCCGCCTTTTTAATTTTAACTTTGAAACAATTGCTGCTAGAAGCTTCTCAATTCAACAAGCAGTTATTAAATAGCTATTACATGCCAGGCTCTGGACTAAGCCCTAAGGATACAAAGACAAAAGTGAAAGTAGTTCCTACCCTCAAGAAAGTTATTGAAATTCTCCAGAATTCTCCAAGTTTGTCTGACTATGGCCTTCAATGGCTAACAAAGGATTAAATCAAAAGTGTTGGGGAAAAAGACAAATCAAGCTGATTTTCTACAAAAGTACATTCTTTTTCCTTGTCCAGATTTCAGATCCTGTGGTTCTTCAGTCCTTCTCCCCTTATCTATTTCTTATCCCTACTTCATTTACAGCAAAATGTTCCAAAGTCTTCTTTCTTTCCTTGCATAGCCCCCTCCTTACATAGCAGATTACTTAGCCTCCCTTTTTACTGAGAAGACTGAAGCCATTGCATGTGACCTTCCTCCTTCCACCTCCTCTGCCCTCAGAACTTCTTACCATCACCACCTGCTTTCTCCTCCCTTCTGGAAACAGAAAGAAGCAACACTGTACGATGGTAAGAGCACTGTCTCTAGAGGGATGTCTGCAGAGGACTTGTAGGTCAAATCTGCTTTCTGATCTTAACTGCCAATGTCATTTTGGGTATATCATTAACCTCCCTAAATCTTTATTTCTTCAATCCTAAAATTGAAGGGGGGGGGGGAATGATGTGAGATAGAAGGTTATACTGAGGGCCTCTGGTCCCTCAGAACTCTAAGATAGCCCTATTCTTCTACAAAGATTAATCAGTATGGGTGGACCTTAGATCTTTGCCATCTCCTCCAGGGCCTTGCCCTAGTGTTGTCTGATATATCTGTAACCTCTCTTCTCACCTCTGGCTACAGACTTTCCCTAAAGGTCTCCTTAATCCTAATTTTAAGGATTTCTTTGATCCCATTGTTCCAACTAGCTCCAGTACTATTTTGCTCCTCCCATTTACCATTGAACTTTTAAAAGGTTGGAGGGAAGTACCTATACTTTATACCCCCACTTCCTCACTGTCTTCCAGATCATTTGCAACAGCTCATCTGTCCTCACCACTCTACTGGAACCACTGCCATCATTGGCCTTTACTGATTCCTCATTTTTCTTGACCCCTCTGTAGCCTTGGTATGATGGATTCCACTCTCCAACTGGAGAACAAAACAAAACCAGAAAAAAACTTAGGCTTCTAGACTAAGGAAAAATCTGGTAATCTAGATTTGTTGTTCTTCAGTTGTGTTTGACTTGACCCCATTTGGGGTTTTCTTGGCAAAGATACTGGAGTGGTTTGCCAGTTCCTACTCCAGCTCATTTTACAAATGAGGAAACTGAGGCAAACAGAGTTAAGTGACTTGTTTTGTTTCTCATGGACAGGTTTTGTAGCCAAGTGAAGCCCATAGATCCTTTCTGAGAATATTTTTAAATAATTGAAAAAAAATGATAAATTGCAGTTAGAGGTTAATGAAAATAAAGATTTAATTTTTCCCATCCAAGTTCACACATGAACCCCTGGAACAAGAAACATTGTATGCAGTAACAGCAATATTGTTTTAAGAACAACTTTGAGGGACTAAGTCATTTTGATATTATAAATGCCCAAGTTAACTACGAAGGAAGGAAGATGCTATCTATACCCAGAGAAAGAACTGATAAATGGAAGTATGACTAGAATGATTTTTACATATATACATAAATATGTACTAATATATTTACATATATCTTTATATATTTACATATATATATATATGTATATGTGTGTGTGTGTGTGTGTGTGTGTGTGTGTGTGTGTGTCTAATGATAGCCATCTTGGGGTGGGGAGAGGGGGAGGAAAAAAAGAAAGTTACGTGATAACTTATTTTATATTAAAAGGGAATAGGCAAGTTGTACATAATAGATTTGCAATTTCATATGTCATTTTTTTTTCTAGTCTACTGTGTAATGGAAATGCTTGTTTTATTTCTTAAGTTCAGAATTCAAAAAAAAAAAAGAACACCTATTCTAGGCTAGATCAACGGTGCCTAAAGACAAATCTGAAATCTGAACTAAAAGTTTATTCTGAATGTAGATACTTCTTGTCATACATTTTCAGATCGCCTTGTAGGCACCCACATTATTCATAAATACATAGGCGACTTTTCACAAACCAGTAGTGTAACAGGGTAAGTCACTTA
Source organism: Phascolarctos cinereus (assembly GCF_003287225.1). Classification (NCBI taxonomy): domain Eukaryota; kingdom Metazoa; phylum Chordata; class Mammalia; order Diprotodontia; family Phascolarctidae; genus Phascolarctos; species Phascolarctos cinereus. Next base: position 153,883,445 of record NW_027556180.1, on the reverse strand, counting down.
ATCTCTCTATGCCTTATTTTCCTCATCTGTAAAATAGGGAAGTTGGACTGCTTGATCTGAGGTATCTCCTGTTTCTGAAAGTCTGTAATAGAGGGTTAATTTAAATTGGTCATTCATTTTATGAATTAAGGAATTGTTGAAGAAAGAAGAAAAAAATGTTTAGACTTTAGATTCTGATTTACTTTTGCTGTTCAATATAGCGTAGCATTATCTGGGCAAGTTTAAAAAAATACTTAGAATTTCAATAATGTGTATACTCAATATATTGTTTGCCTTCTGAAGGAGTGGGGGAGGGGGAGGCAGGAGGAGATAATTTGCAACTCAAAATTTTAAGAAATGAAAGTTAAAAAAAATTTTTGATGTCATTTGGAAATATTCAATGAGATAAAAATCTATTTTAAAAAAGAATTTCAATGATGAAAAGAAGCTGTAGTTTTAAAATTGTAAGGTACCTTGGAGACTATCATTCTGACCCTCTTGTTTTACAGATAAGGAAATTGAACACTAGGGAAGTTAAATGTCTTGTTCAGGATCACATAGCTAGATGGATCAGAGAGGAAACTTGAACCCAGGTTTTCCTGGCTCTAACTAGCATTTTGTTGACCAAACCAGGCTGCCTTTTAGAAATTTGGGGGGATACTAGGGAACCAGAATCTAAAAAATCATGTAAATTCAATCTCTCTGTATTATAAAGGATATGCTAATGAAAAGGGTAGAGGATCAGGGAAGGAAAGAGGGATTTTGCTTTTTAAAACAGTATTACATTTAGTACCATAGTATTATAATATTTTATCACCATAAGTAGTTAATTTCCCCCAAGGAAGAATATAAAATGCCATCCTAATGGTGTGATGTGCTTAGGTAATAGATGTATATTTCTACATTCCCTAGGCTTACATTAGTGTTTTGAATGATGACAGTGAAGATCAGATTCTGCAGAAGTTTAGCATTTGGACAGTTCATCGCTTTCAGAGAATTGTGGAGTTAGAACTGGGCAGAAACTTTAGAGATGTTTGAATCCAACCCCTTCATTTTCCAAATACAGAAACTAAGGATCAGAAAGGTTAGATGACTGACTCAAGGCTACTCAGTGAGCTGAAGGACTGACATGCTATGTCAGACCCTCTGAATCCAAAACCAAGAGTCTTATCCAAGCTTCTCTATCTCTTGCTATTGTTCCCACTCACACTTGGCTTCTTCTTAATTTCTTTGAGCTTTGACCTAGATTCTTTCAGACATTGTCCTTATTTCATGTCTGAATTAAAACACTGTATTTCAGACAAAGGACTGAGTCACACCAGAATAACTCCTTAGATTATTTGAAAATAAACTTATATTCTTCAAAAAAAAATGATACCTCTACTTATTTCACAGTTTTTTTAAAAGTATCTACTAGTCTCATGTTGTGATAGTAATGAGGAAAAAAAAGTTTTATTCTTTCACCAAACCTTGTCTTTTTTTTCATCTTCCCAGTGTTAACTACTTTTTTATTTGTGATTATTTCAAAAAGAATTCTTTTTTTGCTTAGCTGCCTTCTACTCTCCCCCAAAATATTCCTTAAAGAATTCTGAAATATAAAGAAATGGAATTTTAAACTAGATCTTCTGACCTATATAGCAACAAGCTTGTGTCCTAAGCCCTGGCACTCTAACCTAAGGGAAGACACCTGGAGGGGTTAATTAGCTTGCAGCTGTATGTAATTACCCTGCAAAGGCTAAGAGGGAAGCTAGCCATAAGTTCTCAGGAAGAATAGGGGCAGGCTACAAAGAATGAAAGGGAACAGTTGGAGGCTAAATCCTTATTGTGTTCAGACCTAGAAAAGGGTTGAGAGGGCCCTGTGCTGATGGAAAGCAGAAATGGGATGGATTTTAAGAGTGGACCCTGCTGAGGGAAGTAGACACCACTGACTGATTGGTCTGAGGGTAGAACTCAAGGATACTTTATTTGTAGTCAAGGAAGTACTTGAGAGACCTTTAAATTGGGAGAAAGAAGAACTTATGGTTCTTTGTGAGACAGGAATGAATAACTAGATAAATAGAGGAATGCCTTATTTGGTGACATACTCTCTCTATATATATAAGATTTTTTACCTGGGCCACTCATCCTATCTCAACCTATTTCCTTCTTTGTAAAAATGAAATTAATAGCACCTATTTCACAGGGTTGCCCTGTGGATCAAAAGAGTCAATATATGCGAAGTGCTTTGCAAATCTTAAAGCACTATATAAATGCTGGCTGTTATTATTATGATTATTATTAAATATTTTAAGGATCCATGATGATGTCAAGGTAAGCACTCCCTCTACTGACAGAAAAATACAAAGTGGCCCTCAATGCTGAAAAACCTCCTTTTGCTTTGGCAGTGATAGTGATAGGACTTCCAGAAGCCAAGAAGGTGGACTAAGCAGTAAATTGCCATAACTCTCCAATGTTCACTTCCAAAAAACTATCATATAGATCTCCAAGACAAAACTTGCAAAAGCACAGCCAGCAAAGGGATGGAGTGATGCAATCTTTGAGCCCAAGGAACTTGGAAGATTGGCAGGAGGGGTCAGTCTCACTCAGGGAAAAGGAGAACTCAGTCCAGGACAGGAAGCATCACAGCAAGCCAGCAGCAAGCCCCACCTCAGCAAACTAGTGGGAGATCCTGAGTCCCAGTGTGGTGGAACAGGCAAACACCAACACCACCATGCTTCATGTACCTCAGCATAAGCAGGGGATTGGGCAGACTCCAGCTCTGAGAACTGCCATGTATTTCAGTGTAGCCCTGGGCAAACAGGCTGCCACCAGCAGCCAGGTCATTACATGCTTCAATGTATCCCTGGCGAAATGCAGAAACACCCCCACTGGCCTCAACACATGCCAGATACCACCACTAGAACCCTGGCTTAGTACCAGGCAAGTTGCTAGACCCCTAAGGTCTCCAGAAGCACCAGCCAGCTGCCCTACCCCCTCAGCATAGCACCAGACACAAGGTTTCCCCATGGGCCCCAAGGCAACATCAGTGCAGCACCAGGCAAGGAAGCCCGAGACAGTGCCCTTCCACTCCTAGAGCAGAGATCAAAGTTTTAAAAAAGGGAGAAAGGCCAAAAGAAAAAGATGAGCAAACAACAACAAAAGAATTTGACCATGGAAAGTTATTGTGGTGACAAGGAAGTTCAAGACACAAACCCAGAAGAAGACAATAATGTCAAAATACCTATGGGCAAAACCCCAAAGAAAAATGGGAAGTGGTTTCAGGCCCAGAAAGAACTCATGGAGGAGCTCAAAAAGAATCTTAAAAATAATATAAGAGAGGTACAAGGAAAATAGGAAAAGAAATCAGAATGATTCAAGAGAATTGTGAAAAAAAAAGTCAACAGCTTAGAGAAAGAAAACAATTGATTAAAAAGTAGAATTGGCCAAATAGAAAAGGAGATAGAAAAATCCACTGAAGAGTACAGTGATAGTGGTAGAGTGCTGGAAAATAAAGAAAAATTTGCTAAGATTCATAGTTTTTTAAAATATCTATAAACATTATTGAGTGGATCCTACTGCCTTGAAAAATCTCAGACATTATTTCTAACAAAAAAGTCAAAAGAGACTATGTGAGGAATTACTGATCTACATGCCTGCTTTCCTACAATATCTCTACAAAGTTTTCATGGCAATAATTTGCTAGTTAGCCATGCAAAATTCGAGGAAGGTATTGGAATGGAAAAAAAAACATCTTTTCACATATGACATTTTATTGTACATCACATATTTACAGTAATGTAATTGATTCAAAGGTACAGAGAATACCATAATCCATCTGGCTTCTTGTTTGATGGCTATAATAAAGCATTTGCTTTAGTAAAACAAACTGTTGGAGGCTAAGGGGAAGATGTGGATAACGGTTACACATGAGAAAGACTAGCATGAGTTGCAACCTCTACCATTGGAAGAAGTGTTTAAATTGATTAGAAAAGAGTTCCCTTTCAGTATCAAAATATAGTATATCCACATTAATAGGTTATCTTCAACCTAACATTCCTATGGTTCACCTATATATGTAAATGTTGTTATCTCTATTTTACAAGTGAAGAAAGACTATCAGGTTATATGGTTACTTAGCTAATGAACATAAAGCTTTTTTTTCCAGCTCCATTGTCTTATGATTTGAAAAAAAATTAAGCACCTATGGTAGAAGGATTTAAATGTGCATGAAACATGATCCTTGTCATCTAAGTACTTGCTATTTCACTGAGCAGAAAAGACAAACACATACTCATTAACTAGTAATTTAGCATATTGTGTAAATTGCCAAGTGAGAAATACAGACAATGAGTGTTCTAGGAGTCTGAAGGAGGGAAAAATGACTGATGGTTGAGTTTGAGTTATCAGAAAAGATTTGATGTAGGAGGTGTGCCTTTAGCTCATTCTTGAATGATGGATAGGGTTTACATAAGTGGAAAGGAGGATGGGAAGGTATTCAAGTTTCAGAGTGATAGCATGAGTTTCCTGTAGGAAATTAGATTAGATTAGAGATACAATAAATGCTGAAGGACTGATATGATATGGCATATAAAGCAACTTTCATATTTGCAAACAGCAATGCATGAAAGAACAGCATGAATGTTAGCAAATGTAGTTGCCAAAGTAGGGTAGAGTGTATGAGTTAGGGCTTTTACTGTAAAAATTACAGTATTTAGTTTGGAAGAAAATGTCTTTCCTTGCAGAAAATTCACTAGGATTCACTGGACATTCTCCAACTTTACTAAAAGTAGAAGTGACCTGTTTTTCTCTATAAAAATAGACTTGCCAAATCTTTTTGATTGATGGTTTTAAAATGTTTCTCTTTTAGAAAAAGAACAGTTGGACCAAAGTTCAGCAGCTCTCCAATCAGTTTGTTGAATGATTGTTATCAAATAAATGTTTAGGGGTATATTAATCAATAAGTATTTATTAAGCAAAAGCTGTATATCCAACACTGTATTAAGATTAAGTGATATAAAAATAAGGGAAAATATGTGTACTTGTTGGGAGACAGAGCTAGCAAAATCAACGATTGTGGTCCTATTAATGTAATATCATTAATTAGTTAATATTTTAGAGGTGTATGCTTTAAAAACAGTTTAAATCGTACAATATTTCAATACCTTCTATGGCCTTTCATTATACCAGATGTTTTAATATAAATATGCCATGGGCAGCTAGGTAGTGCATAGAGTTATGGATAGAGTTCCAGGCCTGGAATCAGGAAGATTCCTCTCAGTGAGTTCAAATCTGGCCTCAGACACTTAGAAGCTGTGCGATCCTGGTTAAGTCACTTTTACCTCAGTTCTTCATCTGTAAAATGAGGTGGAGAAGGATATGGCAAACCACTCCAGTATCTTGGCCAAGAAAACCTTAAATGGGATCACAAAGAGTCTGTCATGGCTGAAAGGACTCAACAACAAATATGTAATAGAATGTTAGATTAAGAACTTAAGAGAGCATTTTCTCTAAACATGAAGATATCCATGAAAAAATGGAGATGAAAGAGAAGTAATGCCTAGTTTAACACAACTGGTTAATTCGAGTTAATCTGATCAGATGAATCCCAATCCGTTAGAAAAGACATCATTGAATAAATACATTTAAGTAACTGCTGAATGCCTAGTACTATGTTAGATGAAAGGGAATGAAAAGATAAAGTAAAATAGTATCGGACTTCAGGGAGCTTACTTCTACCTGGGAAAGCAACACGTACATATGTGTATATAAAATAGATGCCAAATGACTTAAGTGTAGTTTTCTGAGACAGGGCACCAGTAGCTAAGGGAAACAGGAAAGGCTTTAAATAGATGACACTTGAGTCTTAAACAAAGAGATTCTAAAAGGCAGAGGCAAAGAGGAAGTCCATTCCTGATGTGGGGGACATATTTACATAAAACAGAGTATAATTAGTATGACATATGATTCTATGTTAAAATATCATGTAGACAATAACTGCTGCAAAAGGTCACGAAGTAATAGAGAAGGAAATGGAACCTGAGAGGAACCTTAAAGGATGAATAAAATTTAGAGAGCGAAAGAAAAGAAGGGGGGTGTATTTAGTGTTTGTAATGATTTTATTGCATTCATTTTAAGTATGTGAATATATATTGGCTTCTTATTTAATTGCCCTTTTAGTGAATCTTTAACATATTTTTTTCAACATTCTAAAGCAAGATCTTGTGTCTTTTCATTAACTGATTATAATATATGAACTTTACATTGACTTGTTTTACTACGGTAATAGATGAAATGATTTTTATGTGAAACTATCCATCCTATTTGGAGAGTTACATTATATAATTTTTTGTCATTCTAGTAAATGATGTTGATATTATCATTAAGTACTATGAAAATACAATCCTAAAAAAATAAGAGCTTCTCTAAGAACAAAGCATCCAGGAACATGCTGTCCTTTTGCTGAATTAGTGAAATTGGATTGCTGTGTTCACTTTTAGAAATTCTGAGTACAGATTGGCTTTTGATATCAACAGATGATGCCATTAAATATGTAAAATGTTTGGCAAATCTTGACAACTCTAGAGACACTTTTCCTAGTTATGACAAATGGTTGAGATCTTTAATTATGAGTTATTTAAGCCTCATCTGCTAAGAAAATTAGCATGTTAATTATTTATGTCACTAATGGTGAAGAGCTAGTAAACTAACATATTAGCTGATTAATTTTGAAATTATTGATACATTTGTTAATGAAACTTCATGTTAAGTAGCCCATTCCAGTAGACTCCATTTTGTTGGATAAATTTGTATTTGTAGACTTCAAAGCTTTCAAAAATAAAATTGCGTTCAGCCTAAATTTAAGGCACCCAATTTTAATGTAATGTTTTATAAAATCATATCATAATGAAATTGGGATAGAAAAGCACATGTAAAATATCAACTCTACTCTTCTGCTAAGAAAGATAGTATACAAGTAAAAGGCACAACATGCATTAATGTGCTAATTTATCTGATTATCTATCTAAAGATAACTGAATTAATGAGCTGCATCTGTTTGAAGATTAACATTCCTTTAGATTTGATGCAAAAACATCTAAATTAACTTTTTTTTGTTCTAGTGATAAAAATGAATGTTGTTTATCCCAGGAACTCTGAGTGTCTTGCTATTCTGTTATCTCCATATTTCTACATGATTTGCAAACTTTTGAAATTCCAAGTCCCAGAAATGTATTTGTGTGTGTCCCCTCTCTGAATAATAGTAGATTCCTCAACATTTTTTTTAAGTCAAGGCAATTTCATGGTGAAAATATTGATACAATTCTTTAGTTATCTAGTTTATTATTAATACTTAACTAATATAAATAAGAATTATATTGAGTACAATCTAAATTTTGGAATAATAAGAAATTTTGATAACATACACCCTCTACCACTTTCAATTTGCATTTTATAATCACTATTTTCAAGAGATTGTATAGTAGAAGATGGATTATTTATAGTATCTTCTGGATTTTGTTTAGGTGATTTTTTTTCTGGTGATGATTTGGGGAGGGGAAAATGGAGTGACAGCTGCAATATTGTCTCTTGATTCTGCTTAATCAAATTAGGTTTCTTAGAAGATTTTTTTGTTATTGTTTACTCATTTTCAGTCATGTCTAACTGTGACCCCTTTTGGGGTTGTCTTTGCAAAGGTACTGGAGTGGTTTGCCATTTTCTTTTTCAGCTCATTTTACAGTTAAGGAAACTGAGGAAAGCAGGGTTAAGTGACTTGCCCAGGGTGACACAGAGTGTCTGAGGCCAAATTAGAACTCAGGTCTTTCTGACCCCAGTCCTGGCACTCTATTCACTGTGCCACCTAGCTGCCCTATCTTAGAGATGGTAAGATTTAAATACTTTTAAAAAAGAAAAATGTAGATTTGCAAATTTGAATTTGGGATACACTCCATAAATAAGAAGTCACTTAGAAAATGGAAGAATAGAGAACTAAGAAAGAAACTTATTTGATTGGAGTAAAGGGGGGGGTCGTGAAAGACTATTGGATTAAGCACTATTGAATTCATTCAGTGAGGTAAGTTGAAGACTATACTAAAAGTTAGGATGGAAATGGCTTTTCATATATTCATTAGTTCAATAAGCTTTTATTTAGCACCTCCTATATGCTAAGAATACAAAGGCAAAGAAAAACTAAAACAAAACAAAATTAGTTTTCCCCTCAAGAAGCTTACATTTTCAAAGATTTGTGATTTCATTGTATATCTTCTTTCCCCTAAGAGAGGTTACAACTCACAGTGAACACTTCTTCATAATTTCTTGTGGCTAAGAACACTTAAAAGCCATCTTCCTAATCATGAGATTCTATGAAATTAGCTAATCACAAGCTGATTCTCAGATAAAATGCATATAATCCTGAAGTCCTTTTAGCTTGATATAGAAGTTGTCCAACCTTCCCTTCCTCTCTGTATCAACAGCCTTTGACAACCTATTATTATATTCGTGCCATTATGAAACATTGGAATAGTTAACTCCTTTTCAATTAACTAGTGATAAATGTATACTTTTTATTTTACATACATACCACCCTGGTGTAGACCCTCATCACCTCATGCCTGGGCTATTGCTGTTGCAGTCTAGTTTGTCTCTCTGGATTAAATATTTCTTCACTCCAAACCACCAGCCACTCAATTGTCAACTGATCTTCCTAAAGTGGAGGTCTGAACATATTACACACTACCCACTCAAAAACTCCAGTGGCTCCTTTTTACCTCTAGGATCAAGTATAAAATCTTGTTTTTGACTTTATGTATCCCTTATGTAACATATCCCCTTCTTCTTTCCAGTGTTCTTACACCTTATATACATTCTGAATACTCTGATCTAGTGACACTGGCTTTCTTGCTCTTCCTTTCAATGATATTCCATCTCTCAGCTCCAAGCTTTTTCACTGTCTATCCTTCATGCCTGGAACACTTGTATCCTCATCCCTCTGTCTCCTAGTTTATCCAATTCATTCAGGTCTCCACTAAATTTCTACCTTCTGCAACAAAGTTTTCCCAATATTCCTTAGTCTTAGTGCCTTCCCTCTGAAACTGCTGTCAATTTATCTTGTACTTATCTGGTTTGTACAAATTTGCTCCATTTTGTTGTCTCTATAAGATTAGAATGTCCTTGAAATCAGAAACTTCTTTTTGCCTTTCTTTGTATCCTTAGAGCTTAACACAGTTCCTGTCATGGAGTAAACACTTAGGAAATGCTGATAGGCTAACTGACTTACATAGCTGGAAGGTGGATGTTTTTTGAGTGATGGAAAAGATCAAGACACAGAGGCATGAGTTTCAGAATGTAATAATAATCTGAACAGGAGACAACTAAAGCCCAGAATAAGAATTTAACTTGGAAGGGGGTAAGAGTAACAATGAGATATTATAGAAGACTAAACAATATAACACAAGTGGGCAGTGAAGAATCAAGAATAGTTTCACATCATGCCCACAGGATCTTAAGTTAATACCCCTTACCATTATCATGAACCTAACATTGTTGAGTTCTGTAAGGAAGTCATTTTTTCTTTATCATCTTTGGGTAACTTGCATTGATCAGAGGTAAATGTGTTCATAATAGCAATGATGGAAGATGATTCCTGGTACATAATATGGACATAATAAATATTTTCAGATAGAATGGAATAGAGTAGGATAGAATCGAACAGATGTTGATAGAATTAAATAAAGAGAAACAGAGGAATATTTATGAACAGAGAAGAGTATTTAGTAGTTGTCTGCATTCGGAGAGTAATGAACACATGAAAAAGGATAATAAGGTCACCCAAGAGTAAGGATAAGGTGCCAGGAAAGAACTCCTAAATGCCTGCAGTAAAAAGAGCAGAGGAAACCTTGGAAACAAACATTAAAATTGAAGAGCCTCAGGTAATAGACCATTCCTTAAAGTTAAGGTCTTAAAAGGTGATAAAATATAAACTAATGGAACACAGCTTTTGGTAATTATTCCTTTCTCTCACCCAGTATGCTGCTTTTAGAAGAGCTGACTTTAAAAAAAAACTAAAAAAACCCCACAGTAATGGAAAGGAATAGTACACAGCAAGAATTATACCTTGTGACATTGCTAAGTACTTCAAGTGCCTAAAAACACACAAAGCTGAAAACCAAATAACTATAGAATTTTAAATGCCCTGGAGTGTGCTGTTTCACTTAAAAAACAAAGATGGAAAAAAAAGCTTGGAATCAAACCTAAAAAGAGAGCCTGGGGTTTACTAGCTGGTATTTGATTTTAGAATCCTGAGGATTCTCCAATTTTCTCTTCTTTTTAATGTAATTTAAATGGATTGAAAGGTACAGGAAAAAAAACCTAAGAAAGTTCAGTGGATGTCAAGAAGTCCTACATAACTTCGAAGTTACCACCTGTGGAGGCAAGTCTCATTTGTAAAAACTGTGTGACTTCCTGCAGTGAGATACTAAGCAGAATCCTTGATGATGGCATTCCCTCATTGTTATATGCCTGAAGGAGAGGGAAAAATAGACCTTCTTTAGGAGCCAGAAAGCTCTCCACTCAAAATGGCAAAAAAAAAAAAAAGGAAAGGAGCAAAATATGGGGACAATTATAACAGAGTAAAGATGATTTTTGCTTTTTCATAAAGTTGAAAATATTTCACAACAAATCTTTTGTTCTTTTACTTCATAGAAACTATGGCATTTTCTTGCTCTGTTTCAGTTGATCCTTTATGAAGGATCAACTCAGTTCAAGAAAAACTAAGCACCGGGGACATTCAGAGCTGATTATTTGTCATTGCAGGAAACATAAATATGAATATTGTATATTCCCTACCCTTGCAGAGCTTACATTAGGATAGTCAAGTCTATTGATCAAGAGTGGTTAAGAAATGGGATACTCTGGGCAACTGGATAGTCTGGTTTTTATTATTGCCCATAAGACCAAAATTTATATAGCACTTTAGGGTTTATTTACAGAAAAAAACTTCCCCCACAACAACCTATGAGGTTGGTTGTACAAGTACTGTAGATGAGGAAAATGAATTTCAGAGGAGATGTGACCTGACCATAGTCACACAAACAGGAGGAAATACCAGAGCCAGTATTTGGAGAATCACAGGATTTAGAATTGAAAGGATCCTTAGCCACTATATAATCTAATCTTCACCCAGAAGTGTCCCACTATAATTGAGGGCTTTTGACTCTTAAGTCCAATATCCTTTCTATCACACCATGTTGTTTTAAAATATGAAGCATTTTTATATTTTGGAAGACTTAACATATAAGAAATCTATGAAGAGTGTAATTTCACCTCTCTGATTCAGAAAAGAAATTCAACTCTTATATGACCATTCTTTCAGAGATTATATCTATGACTCAATAAATAGGGGAAGCATAGAATATTGTGACAAATCTGTACTAGCCCTATGACATACCTTGAAATGTTCTCAGTAATAAAATTTCAATTATTGGAGGTTTTCAGTTATTTGAATTACAGTTAAAATGGAGTTTAATTTCATTTGGTATATTTGGACTAAGGAAAGGAAATGACATGAGGAAAGGAGAAGAATGAGAAATAAATTGAATAACAAAAAATGGAGTTGGGGCAGGGGGATGACAAGAATTGGCGACATCATAAAGTTGAAACTTCCAAGGGACTTTAGAGATCATCTTATGTACATACTCTATCATCTTAAATAGATAGAAATTGAAGCTATAGAGGTGATATAATTTGCCCATAGTCAATAGAACAGAAAGTAGCAGAGGTTTAATTCAAATTTAGTCCTTCTGACTACAAATTTGGCAAAAAAACAAAAACAAAACACAAAACACAAAAAAAAACACCCTAGAAACTAAAGGGAGGCCCGTCAATTGAGGAATGGCTGAATAAGCTATGGTATATGAATTTGATGGAATATGTAGCAGTTTGCTATAAGAAATGAAGAAATAGATGATTTCAAAGCAAGATGGAAAGTTTATATGAATTTGTGTTCATATAAGTGTAACACAAGCTACCTTGGCCCTCCCTACCTGAGAGATAGGTTACATTTCCCCCTTTCCCTCAGGATTCTCTGGTATGCTTAAGGGTAGGTAATGCGTCTATATTCTCTGCAAACGGTTCTAGCCCCTGCCAATGGTGTTCCTCCAATTATAATTACATTTACCCTTTAACATTCTGGATTAGGTTTTATAAGGAAATATTTACTCAAAAGTATCATCATAAATGCACAGATTTATTCTTCCATCATGTGGGAGGCAAAATCTCTTTCCTTTATATGACTTTCATCTCTGAGGGGGGAAAAGATATTAGGTTTGAAGCATTGCTAAGTTCCTACAGAGCCCAATCCAAGTTCCAAGTCCAACACCACCCCTCCTCAGGTCTCAGTTCCAAGTACCCTTGCTATTCAGGTCTTCTGCGCTAGGCTGGATGGGTACAACACCCCAACTGCAGTCCTAGCCTCAAGGTCCCCTTGACTCAAACTTCCAGGTCTTATGATAGTCACCTCTAGCATCTGAAACTGAGGAGGACAAACAACATGGAACAGAAACAAACACTGCTAGATCCATTTCTAAGATGGGGAAAGGATGGATAGCATGAAAGGAAGTCCTTCCCCTCTCACGGGTTCAGTTCATAATGCCCATGTTTTGGGTAAACTGTCATCCTCGCCTCTGGATGCAGTAGATAAGAATGGTTTGAAAGAGTGCAGCAGAAAGTGAGATCTCATTCTCACCAGTTTTAAAGACTCGGGCAGCCAAATAAAGGAGGCTATCCCTACCTGAGTGGTAAGGGACAGACACACTAGGATATCTGGATATGCTCCAAAGGCCCTCTTCTCCCAAGGCTGCCTCCATGTAAGATGAACTGGATATACCCGGACAAGCCTGAATTACATATGTAATTATGATTATGGGAACTATTTTGTCTTTGGTCCATATTGACCATCTATAATAAACCTTTAAATATTTGAATATTGTTGTGATACTTCTCCCTATATTAAAAAATTCCCAAAGTCTTATTTTTCTTTCACAATAATAATCTTTTTTATAGGGCAGATGGGCAGTACAGTGGATGGAATGCTGGGACTGAAGTCAGATCCATTTTCATGAGTTCAAATCTGGCCTCAGACACTTACTAGCTATGTGACCCTGGGCAAGCCACTTAACCCTGTTTGACTCAGTTACTCATCTGTAAAATGAGCTGGAAAAGGAAATGTCAAACCACTCCAGTGTCTTTGCCAAGAAAACCCTAAATCTTGGACCTGACTGAAACAACTAAACAACAGCAATAATTTTTATGATACATATTGTTATTGTGAATCTTCTCTGCCTCCTTCCTTCTAGTTTCTCTGTATTCCTTAAAAGACAAGGAGAATATTTAAATGAGGAGAACAGCTCCAGCCCTTTGTGCTGAGCTGCTCAGATTGGGGTAATTGCCATCAGTACAGTTTAAAACAAATAATGGCAGTACCAGGTGTTCAAGTCAGGAAGAAATCAGGATGCGGAATCTAGGTTTCAGAAGCACAGAATTAAGGATCTGATCTGCAGCAAAGAAAGCCAGTAAGAGGTGAGCCAGAAGCATAGCAGATCAGAGCAGGAAACTCATACTGGGAAAAATATGGGTATAGAGACAATCTGTGATTTTGCTAGCATAAGGAACTCCGAGGTGAGAAACTTCCCTCTACCTAGTGGAAGTCATCACCTTCTTTGTAACTTAGAGAGTTGAATGGAACCCTGGGAAGATAAGTGACAGACTGAGTTTTACACAGACAGTATTTGTAAATGACGAGACTAGAACTAAGGACTTTGTGGCTTTGGAACCACTTCTCTTTTTTAAAAAAAAGGAAGTTTTTTGGGTTTCTTACATACATGAACATATCTGGTTATGTTTTTTGGTTTTGTTTACTTTATTCCATTGTAAAGATTAACACCTATATACCCAGCAGGGTGCTGATAGTTATTAAAAACTGTACAATGCCAAAAGATTATGTACTAGATGTCACAGATTATAATTATAGTCAGGCAAACATGTACTCAAGCAAGCAAAAGAAAAAGTCTGACTTCTATTTTCTTATGACAGCATGACTTTTTGAATTCACTGGTCAACTTTGAGCCTCCAGGGTTTTTTTTTCCTCAATATGTATACTTAGCTAATTATTCCCTGTGTTCTTTCTACAAAATTCATGTGTTCTTTCTGTATGTAAATCTGTTTTCTTTGTGGATCATTTCACCATTTGAAAAAGTTATTTTATAGTATGACCATGCTCACTTATGCTGCACTTGAGAATTTAACGAACAGGCTTTCAATTGCATCACTTCATTCACTGTTTAATTGTAATGGTATGCAATATAATAATTTTAATGAGTTTTAGCTAAAGAAAATGTGGATTATCCTTAACATGTTAGTAAACATGCTTACTAACAATGACAGAAATCCTATTTTAAAGTTATTGACAATGCACAAAGACTAAAAAATATTGGTTTCCCAAAACCTATAACAACTTGAGTCACCTTGCTTCGATTATTTTTTTTTTTCTGGCTCATGTTGTTCAAAGCATTAGTAACTATATGACAGTAACAGACATGAGATTTTCTAAGTATCCTATCCCTTCCATCCACTCTAATATAGGCTTTCATAAAAGCTCCAGCTAATTTTATTCTTCCCCCTTTCCAACACCCCATAATACTCATGATCACATAGCCTAATGCTTGGTTGTATTCCAATTGATTTCATATTGCTGTATGTGTCTACCTGGTTCTTCCAATTGCAATTTAATTTGACAAACATTGTGAGCCTACCATACTCAAGATATTGGAAATAAAAGACAAATACATGACAGGACCTGGTTCAATCCTTGATGTCATCTTAGGATCTATGCTCTCCTTCAACACCCTCTCCTAGATGCAGTTGGTTGTCAAATGTTATAATTTCTACATCCACGTTATCTGTCACAACTCTCTCCTTTCCACTCACCGGACCATCATCCTGCTTTCAGCCCTCATAAACTCAATGTGAATAATTGCAACAAATGTCTAATTGACTTCCCTGCTTTCAGGCTTTCCTTTCTTCAATCCTTTTTTTTCAAACAGCTGCCACAGTGATTTTCTTAAAGTACACATGACAACATGACACTCCCTTACTCAGTAAACCCCAGTGACCCTTTTTCCTCTATAAATAAATATTAAGCATAGAAAGTCCTTGAAAACTTCGACCCAGCCTACCACTCTCACCTTATCCTTTATCATTTCCCTGCCTATATTCTGCTGTCTGGTCATTCTGACCTTCTTATTGTTCCTCCAACATGGTGCTCCATTTTTTTTTCCTTTTTGTCTCCAGTACCTAACGCAGTGTTTGGTACAGAGTAAGCATTTAATCAATGCTTGATGGATTGCCCTGAAGGACCTTACCTTCCTGACCTTCTGGAAATGTGGTAGATGTTCAATAAATAATGCTTGAGTCAAACTTTTCTGTTTTTTAGCTGAGTTATTTTAGAAATAAGTACTAAATATTCTTCACATACCCAAATATTTTGGAACAGTTAAGATACTAAGTAGGAAATCAGTCTCTTCTCTTTTATTTCATAGAACTGTTGTGCCCAATATACTTTGATGAGGATTAAGAATTATCTCCTCTAGTTATCTTCATGATAGAAGCTGCTTCATAGATGGGTGAAATTCAGCTTTCTTAATAAATAAATAAATGAATAATTTCAGCTTTCTTAGCGTAGCCAGGCAATCATAGATTTTTATGTAGTTGGTGCCAATATAAATGCCCAAGATCATCATGTTATAACCATACCAATACTTCTAACCCAGCAACAGTAATAGAAAGCATTCAGTTACAGTATTTGGCCAGCAACAGGAATATTGTGGTATTGAATGTGCTCCATATTCTCCCATTCATTCTCTCTCTCTCTGTCTCTCTGTCTCTCTGTCTCTGTTTCTCCCCTCCCATAGATTATCATTGAGAAAGGTTACTGAGAGATGAACAGTATGAGTTTTTGTATCACAAAGTACCACAGAGCTGATGAAGCTATGTGGGGATTTAATGCATATCTACAGTATGGTTTTTATTTACTTAAAGTCAACATATCTGTGGATGGTTGCATCTCTAGTACTTCCTCTGCTGAGAAGTGTTGATTTTTAGGACATGAATCTGATACAGGAGTATTTTTGATCATTTTCAGCATGTAGTATTGAGTACCTAGCATGACAAATTAAATTTCTTGCTTTATTGATTCAGCAGATTTCATAAAGTTATAATACAGACTTTTATATATATATACATATATGCATAGTACATATACAGGTTATAACCTTAATGTTTTCTTAAAATATCCCCACTTATAAAACTATCTTATATTACTATATGAAATACTGATATTTCCTATCAATAATTACCTACCCTGAAAAAGACTGGCTTCACATAAAAGGAAAAAAAAACTGATATGAAGTTGAAGAGATTCCCTTTCTTGGCCTGTAGCATAACCTTTGCAGAGTAAATAATTTAATATATCAACAAAAAGAACCAGTAGATTTCCCTGGATTATGTAGCTTCTCAAAGACTACATTTGAATTTAATTAGTTGTTTAGGGAAAAAATGGAGACCAGAAGAAAGAATGAACATTATAATTTGTTCTCACTCTTAGACATTAATTTGAATGAAACACTTGTCGTAGTCTGAAGAAAACTGCGCATTCTAGATTTAAGTTGATTTTTGCTCTTAGTGAAAAATGGAAGTTATTAGAGAAGACCAAACCACTAACAACCACAATGACAATTAATATTTATAGACTGTTGTAAGGTTTACAGACCAGTTATCTCACCGCAACACTAAGGAAAGTAATCAACCAATTAAGAAAGATTCATTAATTGCCTTGTATGTGATAGTCACCACACTAAATACGGGGGATGCAAAGACAATAATGAAACAGTTTCAGCCCTCAAGTAGCTTACATCCTATCAAGAAAATATCAACACCCACCTATTAAAATAAATTAAATATTTATTAAGTAAATTCAAAGAAACTTTAATGAGGTGATCAGAAAGGAACTCTACTGAAGGATCTCTTAGCTGATGAACTAGAAAAGTCCTCAGGTTGAAGAAAATTAGGAATTCAACAAGCAGGGATGAGGAGAAAGTATGTTCTGGGTTTTAGAGAAAACTAATGCAAATGCCCAGAGATGGGGGATGGAATGTCTTGAATAAGAAACAGTTCAATAGACTGGTTTGGATATATATGGAATTTATAAAAGGGAGTAATATGTAATAAATCTGGAAGAATATGTTCAAACTAGACTATGAAGTCATACTGGCCTCCTTTCTGTTCCTTGTACTAAATATTCCATTTCCCAACTCCAGACATTTTTACTTGTCCTCCATGCCTGGAACTCTATCCATCCTCATTTCTACCTCCTAGCTACCCCACCTTCCTTTATGTCTCAGATAAAGTCTGACCTTGTCTGATCCTGATCTTCCATAATATGAGTGCTTTCCCCCTGTTGACTTTTTCCAATTCATCCCATGTGTATACACACACACACACGTACATGTGTTTGTGTATGTATGTATATTGCACATAGTTACTTGCATGGTGTCTAAGCCATTGGACTGTAAACTCCTTGGTAGCAAGGACTGTCTCTTTTCTTTATGTCCCAAATGCTTAGCAAAATGCCTGGAAGATAATGTGTTTAATAAATACCTACTGACTTGACTTGATATAAAAGACGTTAAATATCAAATAGAGGCATTTAATTTTTACTAGAGACAATGTGCAGTCGCTGGGACCTTTTTAGCAATACTTAACATTCATGCAGCACTTTAAAGTTTGTAAAGTACTTTACAAATATTTCATTCTATACTCACAACAATCTTGGGAAATAGCTCCTATTATTAAACTCATTTTATAGATGAGGAAACTGAGGCAGACAGAGTTTAAGTGTCTTACCCAGGATCACACAGTTGTCTGAGATTGGATTTGAACTGAAGTCTTCCTGACTGCAACTTTAGTGCTTTTCCAGTCTGCCATTTAGGTGCTTCTAGGAACAATTTCAGCTTGCCAACTGTGTGGAGAATCCATTGGACAGAGAAAAGAACTTGATGGAGAGATGACATCTAGTAAGGCTGTTGTAATAGTCCAAGTAAGAAATGATGAGAGCTTGAACTAGGATGGTGACTGGGAGTGGAGAGAAGGTGATAGATTCAAGACATGTCATGAAGGCAGAATAAACAAAACTTGGCAACTGTCTGTATATGTTACCACATATACAGTTGCAAGACAGAGTGACTGAAGAATGATGGTGCCCTTAACAGGCATATACAAATTTATAAGAACAGTGGGTTTGGAGAGGAAAACAATGAGTCCTGTTTTGAATATGTTGAGTTTGAGATACCTAGAGGGATCCAGATGAAAGTGTCAAATAAGCAGTTGATGATGATGGGACTCTAGTTCAGAAGAGACACCAGGGTATAATATTTAGGTGTTAGGGTCATCTGTATGGAGATGATGATTGAATCCAGAAGAATGGCTGAAATTCCCAAGAGAGAGAGTTTTTAGAAAGAGAAAAGAAGTGGACCTGAGACATTGTGAATATGACTTCAAGTTACATCCAGAGTTAGGGGCGGGGCATGAATGATAATCTAACAAAAGAGAAAAGAACATAGTACAAGTATTTTTATCCTAAATTTAGAGATGATGAAACTGAGCCTCAGAAGGGTAAATAACTTGCCCAGAGTCACACAACAAGACAAGTATCTTATTGAGTGCTCTAAAAAAGACTTTGATATTTCTGCTTCATCATGACAATGTATCTATCTCAAGAATCTTGCTTATAGATTTTCCAAAGAGATGTATGTGAGTGTACTTCTTTGAAAGCATTAGAAAGGAGTAGAAACCTATGTAAATTGAGTACCATTTTTTTCTGCTTTCCAAGCTATTTAAATTTCTGGTGGCAAAATAACGTAAGAAGTTAATACAACCATAATCTAACATGAAAGTTTAGAAAGGCTTCATTTTTTATAATTAGGATCAGTGTTGACAGGTGGCAGGAATTTAAATCCAAGAAAAATCTAGTGCTTTTACTTGAGAATCCCAGGTATGGAAAATTCCTCTATTGGCTCTAACACAATGTTTCCAGTACTGAGTGAGAGGAAAAAAAGATTACATTTAAAAGTACAAGTTCTGGAAATATGTGGCTAATGTGTTGAACTTAAAAGTCACAAAACACTGAATTGGCCAATGTAGATATTATGAACAAAGATAGCCTAATCACATTTAAATATTTTTTTTAAAGTTAAAACACAGTAGAGCCTATTGTATATGGCTTTGCACTTCATGCTATGTGTAAGTGAAGTATGATTTGAGGGCTCAAATCTTGACTGAAATATTTTCCCATTGGTTGGCCTAAAATTCCTAACATTGGAGATATCTCTTAAAAGTCCTACTTAATGTGCATTTTTAACTGAGTTATTTATTGGAGGGACAACCTTTTTCAGGTGAATTATGCTAGAAGGATTAGGATATAGTGAATAGTGAATGGGGTCTTATCATCAGGAAGACCTAGATTTGTGTAACACTAACAGGGCGTCAATTGGCAAGTTACTTTGGTGTTATTCAGTCATTTCAGTTGTGTCCAACTCTTCATGACCCCATTTGGGGTTTTCTTGGAAAAAATAATGTAGTCGTTTGCCATTTCCATCTCCAGCTTATTTTACAGATGAAGAAACTGAGGCCAACAAGTTTAAATGACTTGTCCAGGGTCACATAGCTAGTATCTGAGGCTGGCTTTGAACTCACAAGCATGAGTCTTTCTGATTTTAGGCCTGGTACTCTATCCGCTGTATCATCTAGCTGCCCAGCAAGTTACTTAATCCTAATAGAATCTTTAAATTTAGAGAGGAGTCATTTCTCTTTGTTAAGGAAGGGAGTTTCCATACTTACAATTCACCACATCATTGAATTCATATATCTAAAACAAACAAGACAACAGTAACATTCATACATACATACTGATATATAAAGCAAGCTACTAACTTACTCTTCATTTCCCATGTCTCCTAGAAAAGACTAGGCATGAGCAGGAGCAGGAAAAAGAAGTATGTGACACAATCTTGCCTAGAGAGGTCCTTCATTAGAGATCAGCAAGAATAAACTTGCACCTCTTCAATAGAGACAGGGGAGCAAAACAGTGTAGGATATACAGTAATAGCACTGTAAAAGATTAACAAAGACATAGTTGACCTGTATCACAATTTTCTAAATGACTGACTTACTTGCAAAGAGCCTGACAACTTGTGTGTCTGACATAAAAGCTTTATATACTTCATTACCCATAGCATGTTATATATGAGAAACTAAACATAGAGCAGTCATGAGTGAAAAAAGATATTTTATAATGGTAAATTGCACATCTTTGTTAGTGTTAGTTTATGGGGTTATTTCAATCCATTTTGATGTCCAAAGGCCATTGCAGTGTGAAATTTCTTAAATTCACAGTCTCAAATAGCTATTTGATGTATATGTATTGCTTTGATAACAATTAAGTGTGACAACACATTGAATAAAGTAGAGACTTAATAAGTTGTTTGAACAAATAAATTGAGGTATATTTTTCTCCATGGCATTACATTTAGTTTTGGAATTACTACCCTGGGACTGAGCTCTTGTCATGGTGAGTGAATGAGCACAAACTTATGTAGCCCTATGTGTGTATACACATACATGTACACACATACACACATATAATATATTTATATACATGCATATGTATAACATACATACATATTTATATAACTATATATGTATATAAAACTATATTACTATATCTATCTATCTATTTATCTATCTATCTATCTATCTATCTATCTATCTATCTATCATCTATTCTTAGCCTATGACTACAAACTATACTTAGTATTCCAGCCAGATAACAACCTTGGCCATTTTCTTGCAGTCTACCTGCTATAGCTTGACAGGATGACAGTTGTTTATCTTACATGTATGTTCATCATGCCTATGAGTTTTGAAAGCAAAACACCTTTTTTTCCCCCTTTCTATTGAAGATCAGGATAAATCCATCTTCATGAGGTCAAATATTTTTTTCCAAATCTTCCTATGATACATTCTATTCTTAATCAGAAGTTAATCATTTTTCATTCTTAAACTATTGTTAAGAAAACCATTTTTTCAAGACTGTTCACTCCTCTTATTTGCTTTCCTCTTCAATGTTGCTGGAGTTGAAAGCACCACCTGTCCTTAATTTTCCTACCTAGGACTCTAATGACACTAGAGGTACCTATCAAAAGTCTGAATTAGTTCTCTATGGGTAGAGACTTATCCTGTAGTGTAACTGTAGTGGTATACCCCTTTCTTTCAGTATAGTTCACTGAACAGTATTGTTACATGTATTAGTAGAATAGCAATGTGGTAGGCACTTAGGCAAAAGGATACAAAGTTTAGCTATGGTGTGGTATCAACTTTAATAAACCATAATGTTGATGATGGATATGATACACATACATAAAATATCATAGTTCAAAATAAGATGTAAAAGCGAAGTACTGCATGAAGTCCAAAGGATAATTAAAGATTTGGAGGAGGTGCCATTTGATCCAAGCCTTAAAAGAAAACAAAGAATTTGACAGTTTGGGAAGAGGAGAAATGTTTCGGGAATTTGAACTTTACTTAACAGACAATAGAGAGCTATTGATGAATTTTGAAGAGTTTCATGCCTAGATTTATACATATGGAATGTAAGTTTGGAGTTGATATGCAGAATAGTTTAGAGGGGGTGGGAAAGAGAGAAAAAGAGGGGGCAAAACCTGTTAGGAGGTTATCATAATAGTTGATGTGATTATTCTGGTGATTTGTACTAGAATGGTAGAAGTGGGCATAGAGAGAATGAAAAATATTAATATAAAATGAAATACATTAATATTCATTTTTTATTTTGAGTCCCAAATTCTCTGTCCCTTAGGTTCTTCTTCCATCTGTTGAGAAGGAAAGCTATATGCTACCCTTCACACATGTGAAGTCCTATAAAACATTTTTCCATGTTAGCCATGTTGTAAAAAAAAAAAAGGCAAGAAAAATAAAGTGAAAAAAATTCTGTTTCCATCTGCATTCAGAGTTCATCAGTTCTCTCTCTGCAGGTGGACAGCATTTTTTTTATCATGAATCCATTGGAATTATCTTCGATCATTGTCTTGATCAGAATAGCTAAGTCTTTCACAGTTGATCATCTTTACAATATTGTTGTTGCTGTGTACAATGTTCTTCTCACTTCACTCTGTAGCAGTTCATATAAGTCTTCCCAGGTTTTTCAAGAACAATTCCCCTTCTTATTTCTTCTAGAGCAAAAGTATTTCATCACAGTAATATACCACAACTTGTTTAGCCATTCCCCAATTGATGGGCATTTTTCGATTTCCAATTCTTTGCCAGCATAAAAAGAGCTGCTATAAATATTTTTTTTGTACAAGTAGGTCCTTTTCCTTTTCCTTTAGTGTCTTTGGGACACAGATGTTGTAGCGGTATTGCTAGGTCAAAGGGTATCCGTAGTTGGGCATAGTTTCAAATTGTTTTCCAGAATGGTTCGACCAGTTCACAACTCCACCAATAACGTGTCCCTATTTTTCCACATCTCTTCCCTCATTTGTCATTTTCCTTTCCTATAATGTTAGTGTAAGGTTAATACTTCAGAGTTGTATTAATATGCATTTCTCTATTAGTGATTTAGAGCATTTTACATGATTATCAATAGCTTTGATTTCTTCTGAAAATTGACTGTTCATATCTTTTGACCATCTATCAATTGGAGAATGGCTTTTATTTCTATATTTGGCTCCATTTCCTATATATTTGAGAAATGAGCACTTTGTCAGAGAAACTTGCTGTAATCTTTTTCCCAGTCTCCTACTTTCAGGATGGAGTCTAGATTGGCAAGAGAATGGTGAGAAAATAAATGCATTGGTATAGTGTGTTTAAGAAGAGGAAGAAAGATGAAGAGTGATAGCTGAAGAATAATTTTCAAGGGAAGGGATTTTTTTAGGATTGTGGTGACCTGAGTGTGTGTGTGTGTGTGTGTGTGTGTGTGTGTGTGTGTGTGTGTGTGTGTGTGTGTGTGTAAGAGAGAGGTGGTGAGTAGAGGCAGGGGGAATCAGAATAAACAGACAGGTTGAAGATGCATGGTGAGCTAGGGACTTGCTGCTGCTTAGAAATACTTTAATTCTTTTCTTATAGCTCTTCTATCTCTTAAAGCAAATATTGATGGTTTTTTCCTTCTTGCATTAATACCTTGACAACAATTTTAATGTCCCACAATAGCCTCCTACTTCAGTGATGGGACTGAGATTAGCAAATGATCAGTATCCTTAACTCCCTTTATCCATTAAAAATTTTCAAAATCATTGCCCATTCTGTCATCTTTTTCCTGCATCTTATGAGAAAAAAAGTATCATAATTCTTTTCCATAAATCTTCCACCTGTCTCTGTTTCCTCTGTTGAAGGATCAAAGGGTCCAGGTAGAAATACAGCCAGAATAGTGAAAGGAACTGGGAGCATGAAGAGTGCTCAGACTCAAAAGACCCAAGAGTACCAAAGAAGTAAAAAAGCAAATGTAGCACATAGAAGGACTGGGAAAGGTGAGAGCAAAAGGACTTGGATTTAGAGAGTAGAAATTCAAGTTCAGGATCTTGAAGTTTTTGCAAGCCTGTATGAATGTGAGATCTAAAGCATAATAATAATAATGCTATGTGACTTAAATGGGGTGGGAAGGGAGTATTTTGAATTTAAGGAGGTTGAGGGATTATGTAATACAAGTGTTATAGGGTGATCAATATGAATACTGAAGCCCTTTAAGAATATTGGGTAATAGAAAGGAAGACTGTAAACCAGATAGTAAAGTCATTAGGGTACTTGGGGGAGTAATCTGGAAGTCAATCAATGAATTAAAAATAACAAAAATTAGGAGAGGGTAACAAATGCATTGTATCCACTTCAGGAGAAGAAATGATTATTGAATGGAGAGGTCCTCTAGATTATCTTCTTTTCAAATGACATCATGATCTTCATTCCTTGGAACACTGCAGATCTCATAATCCATAAATATTTTATAGTATTTATCTTAAGTACCCACCAGGGAAAATCAAGTGGATAAAGAATGCTTGTTTCTAGAATATTAATCACATCAAGTTGAGTTGACAATGCATAAAGATCACCTATCAATTTATTTATCTTGTACGAGCACTGCAAATGGGCAGTAAGTTGGTCCTAGGACTGAACAGAAGGAAGAGAGCAAGCTGAATTGCCTTAGGGAAGTTTCATGATTATTTTAGTGACCTTAATATTTTCTCTTAAACACAGGCCCACCTTTTAAAAACCATTTTTTTACTAGTGTTTTATGTGTAAAAATTATGGAACACTGTAGTATTGGAAGAGTTGAAACTGAATATCAAAGGGAAGGTGCATGGTGGGCATAAGACTCATAATGTAAGTAAGGACATTATAAGGAGTCATATAGAAGAGAATAAAGGATGTTAACAAAGAATTATATGACAAAAAATAGATTGATCATAAGACAAGAATGAGAGAAAACTGATAGGCTATGTACATCACTGGTATCCTTGAAATATCGAGAGAAAAAAAATGGACGACTCCAGCACATTGGACACAGATCTTCTCCCACCCCTCTCCCCCACTGCAGTGAACTAAGAGAAGCAAGTACTTGGACTAAAGTCACATAGGCTGAGCAAACATGGATGGGATGTTATGTGCATCATTGCAATGGATACCAAATCAATGAAATCAGGTATCCATTAGAATATTTAAGATTCTATAAGAAAAAATAAAGAAGCCTCTGTGAAGGGAAAGAGTATAGGGTATGATGATCCCTCCCTCTTGGATCTATAAAATTAATTTGAGTGTGAAGAGGGAGAAAAATTGGCCATCAGTGGAGAGAGTTGCAATTTTCTCAGGAAAAAGCCAGGTTTCATTTAAATCAAAGAGGTGGAAAGAAGAGCCTCAAAGACAAAATAGCATAATAGACTTGGAGAGGGTTGAACAACTGAAGTAGTCTTTGAGAGCTGATTCCATTTCGGATGAAGGAATTAGAGGAGATCACTAAGGAGAAACTGCTTGCATTGTGGATTGAAGCAGATAACTGGAATTGGGAGGTTGAATGGGGAGGCCTTTTGGCAATAGAAACTTGTACAACTAAAAGGCCTCAGTTTTCAGTTAACATGGAATCTTGGAAATTCAGGATATAACACTGAGAATTCAGTCCAAGATGTTTTTTGACCCATGCTAATTAAGCCTATAGAGTTCACAGTGAGTGGGTGATAGGTAGGAGGCCAACATGGAAACTTACCCATAGGTATTCTTTAGCTCATATTGATTAAAAATTATGAATTGGAGGGAAGCATAGCTTTTTTTCCTCTGTGACATGTTCTTTTTGTTCACTAGACTGTAGCCATCTCTAATCATCCTGATCTGTAACTTACCACTGGACCCAGATGGATCTGAAGAAGAAAGTGAGACTGGTGACTTTGCACAGGCCTCCCTCACTTAAATCCAATTAATCTGTAAGTCATGGCATCACCTTCTGGATGTCATGCTACTCTTTGAGAACAAAGGGCAAATAACAACAGGCTCTTAGTACTGGTCTTCAAGATCTCGTGATCTTTTTCTTTATCAGATTAGAGAATTTCAGAATTAGAAGGGACCATAGAAGTCATCTGGCCCAACTCATATTTGAGCAGGAATTGCTGGTTACCAATCACGTTTATTTCCTAACTACCCTACATTTATTTTGTCCTTATTCTGTATGTCCCTGTATCCTTACCTCTCTCTGTTGTCCTGAGTATCATGTGCATTCCTTGAGAATGGGGACTGTGTGATATCTTTGTCTTTGTAGTCCTAGTGCCTAATAAGAGTCTGGTGCACGTTAGGCACTTATTAAATGCTTGGTAATCAATTGAGTTTTCCTAGAGTAAGTCTTAAATTATTTTCCAATCCAGCCTGATTGATAGCTATTCATCCTTTATGATATGTCAGTTCTGAGAAATGTGCTTTAAGGCCTTTCTTTTTTTTTTTTCCACTCAGAATACACTTTTAATGCACATTTTAAAAAAAAAGGATTCATGTTACAAATTGTTTTGCAATCCAAGTATACAATAGCTTGGAAAACAAATAGTTTAAAAAACAAAAGCCAATGTAAAAAGACTGATTAAAACAACTAAAACAGTACAGGTTTCATATGGCTCTGATTTTACAGTTTTCTTACTGCATCATCAATATCAGAAATCTGTTCCTTCAGCTGGCTCCATCGTTCTGGATTTAAAGAAACACCTTTTGTACCAGGTTTCGTTTCACCTTCCTGATCCATCCAGTATTCTCTAATATCAATTAGGACTTTTCCTTTAAAGTCCTGAACACTGACATATCTCATTTTTCCAATCTGGAACATATGATCATCTCGGCTGCTGCTCTGCTTGGACGAACTTTCTCCTGTCTTCTGCTTCTTTATGGGTTTTTCTGGAAGAGCTTGCTTTTTCCTCTTTGCCTTTTTGTCAATTTCGCTGTCACAATCACTCCCAGATGGGCTTGAAGAAACAAGTTCCTTTGATTTGGGCATCACTCCATTCCTGCGGCTGTACACTCCTCTGTGAGCTCGGGAGTCAAGGCCTTTCTTCTTCTATAGCAGGGGAAGCCAGCTCATAACCGTGCATCAACATAATTAGTGACTCTTTCAGGTAGGAAGACTCATATATCACATATAATCTGTAGTATCTAGAAGGGATACTAGGGATGGTGTAGGGGTTCAATATCAAGCCAAATGAGGATTGGTTAAAAGAGCTGGAAAATGCTTAGCTCAGAGAGGAGAAGATGGTAATGTAGGGTTGGGGGTAGAAAAATATGATAACTGCTTATCATAGATATGCAGGTAGGTAAGCGATTCAATTGGTAGATCTTCAGACCTGGAGTCAGGAAGACCTGAGTTTACATCCAGTTTCAAACCCTTATTGGCTCTTTGGCTCCAGGCAAGTCATTTAACCTCTGTCTCCCTCAGTTTCCTCAACTGTAAATTGTTCCCCTTTGCCCCAGACAGCATTAATGGAAGTAATGAGTAGAAGTCACGGGGAGGCAATTTTAGGCTTGCTATAGGGAAATACTTCCAGTAATGGAATGGGCTAACTTAGGAAATAATGGCATCCTCCTCACTTGGATATGACCATTCTTTGGGTATGTTGTAACAGGGATTCTTGTTTATATATGGATTGATATAAAGACAAACAGATGAGCTTAGTAACCTACTTATGAGAGATGTGCGCTGGAGGACAGGTTGATCTCTTGTTATGGATATTCAGTATCCATACTTTCTAGATAATAAGGGATGGGGGAAGCTAATATGCAATGGAAAGAGCCAATGCATTGGCTCTCAAATCAGAGGACCTGGGTTGAAATCTAGTACTGTAATAATAAATGATTAACAAGTGTCTCTGAAAAAAAAAATGTAGCCACAACATACTTTTAATTTTAATATACATCATTAATATTTTGTCCCATCATTTTCTTAAATCTAGGTATCAGCAAAACAATAAATTAAGTCATAATTTTTAGTGTTGGCGATTTTCCAAGTTGTAAATGTTCAACACTGAAAATTTAGCAATTGGCCCTGACTCTAGAACACATTCATATCAAATCCAACCTCTGATGCTTACTATGTGACCCTTAACAACAATGGATCCTGATTTCCTCATCTATAAAATGAAAGAGTTGGATTAAATGCCCCCTGATGCACCTTGCTGCTCTAGATACTAAAATCTTTTTTTTTTTTGCTTCCTCTTGGGAAAAATCTTGAAACTCCTCTCTCCACTTGTTCTTCTCCAGTCAACTCCTCTTGGTCCTGGGTAGTTTTATTTTTTGTGCCTATTTGACTCTGTTCTACCTTGCCCTTTTTTTTTTCTTCTACATACTAACCTGACAAGCTAGCAACTTCTATGGTGTGTTAGCTGTTGTTTTTGAGACTTGCTGAAGATAGATAAAACATTTTATCATTTGCAATAGACTTTTCTCAAACAACTATGTAAGCCAGATTTGACAGGGCATATATTATCTGTATTTTAAAGATGAGGAAACTGAGGCTAAAAGTGATTGTAGTTACTATCAGTAGTTAATAAAATGTCAAGCGCTCCCCTACAAGACACACAAAGGATCAGCAAAATGTCCCTCTTCTCATAGGCATCTGACCACCTGTAAATAAGCTCATCTGCCTTGCTTATTCACTATTGTGACGATAACTACTATAGCAGGGTCTATAAGAATCCATTGACAAGAATGTATTAAATATCTATGTGCCTGGAACTGTGCTAGATGCCAAGAACACAGTGTGTTCTCTCAGGGAGCTTATATTCTTTGGGTGAGAATGTAGATTACTATATAAGAAGCTTATGCAATAGACCAGGAATGTGTACACAGGGACATTAGAATAAAAGTGAAAAACATTTGGCCGGTATAATTGTGGCACTTGGTAAAAGAACAATAACAACACCACACTATTTTCTTGAAAAGGAATAAAAAATTAATAATTTACTGTTAAGCATAGGTGTAGGATCACATACATGATGATAACTGAAGCCATGGCTCATAGTAAGTTAGGTAGGATTGTACAAAGGAAAAGAGAGGAGATCATGGGCGCCAGCAAAAATGTAAATGTCTAAACTACAGAAAAGGTGATTCATTAAAATCACAAAGTTGCTACTTAGTGAAGCCAGGACCCTGCCTCATGACATGTGTACTCTCCACTTGTCCTACATATATTGTATTGATTCTAATTTAGGAAAACAAGAATTCATATTGCTTGTGACTAATAGGATTTCATACCTTCCATACGTTCAACTCTCCATTTACTGATTCAACTTTAATTTTCCTATTGTTAGTTTGGGAAGTCACTGAAATGGTGAATAGAGTCACAGAGTAATAGATTGGCATAGCCTTTCCAGTAGCAGTGATAGTATTGATTTGATCATGATTCTAAAACTGAAAAGTGTAGGGATTAGGGTATTCATAGAGTGAAAAATGGATGATGAGAAATTGGAAGGGAAGAAAAGTAAAGTATGGCTAAAACCCCTAAATACAATAGCCAACTGAGACATTTACTAGTCTGGATAGCAGGTTTCTTTTTGTTTTGTTTTATGTTTTTTTTTGGTGAGGCAGTTGGGGTTAAGTGACTTGCCTAGGGTCACACAGCTAGTGAG
The DNA here is from genome assembly GCF_003287225.1 of Phascolarctos cinereus. Classification (NCBI taxonomy): domain Eukaryota; kingdom Metazoa; phylum Chordata; class Mammalia; order Diprotodontia; family Phascolarctidae; genus Phascolarctos; species Phascolarctos cinereus. The sequence goes on along the minus strand of NW_027556180.1, from coordinate 153,854,232 downwards.
TGATAGGTGTCTATGTGTTTGAGGACATATTTGAACTCAGGTCCTCCTGATGCTCTATCCACTGCGCCACCTAGCTGCCCCCTGAATAGTGGTTCTTCAGATGGAAGTTCAAGAGGTGAAAAGGCGTCAGTACTCCAGAATTCAGCCATTGGAACAAGAAGCAAAGCATCCAAATTGCCAACAGCTTCTATTTAGATAAAGGCCAAAAGAACCATTTATAATAGCTTTCCTTGAAGCAAAAAAGGAAATTCTCTTTGTGACATGAAATGATTATTGTTTAGACTGAAATAGAAAAATTAGCAAAGGCTTAGGCAAACTTTGTAAGTTGCGTGCAAAATGTATGTATGATTCTAGATGTTATATTAAGGAAAAAATGAAATTTTCTGTTTTGAAACAGATGAAGCTATTTTGATGGAGCTAGTGAGGTTTTTGATTGACAGAGAAGGAAATGAAGCCATACAGCTCTTCTATTTCTCTAACAACTTTCTGGAGTTTCAGCTTTATATATTACAGTGACATCCATCACCATAACCAGTGATTACATGTTCAGAGTCTCTAAAATACCTTACAGTTTTGCTGATGAAGAGCCAAAATACTTCTTGCTGCAATAACAACAACAAAAAATTCATTTTTTTTTTTGCCTAGAATCACAAGGTGTAGGCTTGGTAGTCATTTCAAGTATGTGAAGGTCTGTGGGTGTGTTTTGATTCCAGTACTGTTTTTTTCTTTTTAATATAATTTGATGTAGTTTTATTCTTAGAACTTTGCTTACATTTTAATATTCTCACAGTGAGAAATAACAGTCATTTGATATGTTTTTAAGCCTTATCAATAGAGCCAATTAAAAAGCAGTTCTTTAGTTTTTAGAAACAACTTATCATACCTTGTATTATTGAATCACTCCATTTAGTCACAAAAGCAAAAATCTGTATTTCAGCAGAACACTTCAAAGAATTCTTAGGCAAGTTTTCATAAACCATTAAATTATGACACTTTGCTAACTAGTTTGGATCACTGTTGCTTTTTTCTTTCTTCAAGTATTTATACTAGAGGTTACTTCTCTGTGCAGTAAAGACTTACCTGCATGCTGCATTTATAGCCTGTTTTTCCCATATTATGTTCTCACCTTGCTGTCTCACCACTTTTATGGGGAGTATTCCTAGAAAGCAAACTGGAATCCCACTTCTGCTGTTTATTGTCTATTGGACCCTGGAAACATAAGTTTGCCTCCCTGTGTTGAACCCTTTTTCCTCATCAGTAAAATTATGGGATTGGATAAAGTGGATTTCAGGGTCCCTTAGAATGCTAATCTAAGGCAAACATTGGATGGTTGTTAATCCAGTATCCAAATGAGTCAATTTTGTTTAAATAAATCAATCCCATGATTTAATAGCCTATAGAAAAAATGACTATATTGATTTCATATAGGCAAGATTACAGGAGACCAAATTACTGTTTTAAAAAGATTATATGGGGAATTCTAGTGCCCAAAAGAAGCTAAATCTTTCATATTTTTTCATTGTCTATGTTACTGATCCACTACTTTAATTTGGAAAATGGATTGTATTTTAGAGTTAGTCTTATACCAAGGGTTCTGATACCTTGACTGTCTCCCAGGCTCTAGAAATGCCTAAGACACAAAAAACAGAGAAAATTTAAGATAATAAAAGCCAGACATAGTGCTTTCAGGTTCTACATACTTGGCCACAGGCCTATTTCTAACCTGGAGAACATTATGACTACTTCCTGTAGTTTCCATTTAAGACTACCTCTTAGACAATTAGAACAGTAAAGACATACTTCTAAAAAGCTTTCATTAAAATGAAGCATTCTTATGGGGTAACCCTTCTACCTGCAGCTATGCCACCCCACTAGTGCAATTCCATTATATGTAGGTAGGTGATATACTGGATAGAGTGCTGGGCTTGGAGTCAGGTAGAACTGAATTCAAATTCAGCCTCAGACACCTACCATCTATGTGACCCTGGACAAGTCACTTCACCTCACTCTGCCTCAGTTTCCTCACATGTAGAAGGGAAATAATAACAGCACCTGTCTCCTAGGATTGTTGTAAAGATAAAATGAGATAAATATTTGTAAAGCAATTTACAAACCGTAGAGCACTTTATAATGTCCTTGCTAGTAAATGCTAACTATTTTTAGTTTGTAGAGTACTAGACTAGGAGTCCAGAAGAGTTGAGTTCAAATCTTGCCTAAGACATTTACAAGCTATGTAAGCCTGGACAAATGATTTAACTTGTCTAGGCCTCAGTTTCCTCATCTCTAAAATGGGGTCAGTCATGGCACTTACCTTATGAGGTTCTTTTGAGAATAAAACAAGATAATATTTTATGAAGTGATTGGCCAGCTTTGAAGCACTACATTAAAAAAGTTAGTAATTATTATGTTTATTAATTCTTACTACACCACTGGTAGAGAGAGGGCACACACAAACACTGAGGATACATTTAACAAAGGAACATGTATGGAAGGAATTTATGGAAGAAACGTGTGATTTGGGGGGGAAAATGTGAAGGTATACAATATAGGCATTTATTTGGCCAGGAAACATGAATTGAGTATATGCATGTAGGAATATGTAGCTGGGACTACACAGCTCACCAGTGTTGTACACTCATACCACCAGTGTTGTAAAACTTCCCTTGTCCTCAGAGTAAATAAGTCATAGACAAAGGATTTAAACCCAAGTCCTCTCAGTCCAAATTGAACACACACTTCACTGCCTTCTGATGGTCAGACGTATTGTCTGGAAGGCGAAGGTGTATGTTGCATATTGCTCATGATTAACATAATAATCGTGGAGACCTTCATAAAACATATGAGCAACCACAGATAAGGCATATGTCAGCCTTATTGTCCCATGGCTTTTCAGAAAATGTATAAAATGCAGAATCTATCTGATGAAGAAAATTAATCATGGTCATCTTACACAGAAAGCCTGGTATCACAGATAAAATGCTGGACTTTGAAAAACTGGGAAAATTCACTGAACCTATTCCCTTATCTATAAAATGGAGATAATAATAGTGCCTACCTCACAGAATCAAATGGTTATATTGCTTTGCAAACTTATAAGGAATGTCAGATGTTGTCATCAGATACACAGGCTCTACCTCTACCAGGAGGACATACAAAATTCAGGATGTGTTAAGTATGGAAGAATAAAGGATGGGCTGGGAGTAAGCAAACTTTTCCTCTATTATTTTGAAAATGTTTAAGAAAAATTCCTTTCAGTTGTTTTTCAAACTAGTTAGACTTGGGAGTTTTAAACACTTTGTATTAGCAGCTGATTCATTGTAGGTGCTCAGTAAATACTTGATGATAAAAAGGGGCTTACCACCTGTACTTTGGGGAAACAGCAGATCTTGTTGGATTCCAGTGTATCCTACAAATAAGATCAAACCCTTGAAGATCTATCTTCTGACTGTTAAATCCTCTTAAGAAAATAAGTCCTCTGGTATTCTAAAGCAGCCAGAATAGGATTTAAGAGATAAAAAGGCTGGGAAAAGTAAGTGTGCTGTCTTTGTTCTGGATAAAATAATCATTAGGCTATGAGACTAAGGAGGAATGATTTAATTCCGGATCTACTTTTAAATTTTAAGAATTGTGTTTATGTCATACCTACATCCTATCCAAAACTAGCATTTGCATGACACATTTATTGAGGTATTTTACAAAGCTTTATATGTCATTCTTGCTATAAATGAAACCAGAAAATGGGATGTAGTTCCATCTCAATGGAGTCATGGCTCATGGTACAAATTCTCCTTGGAAAGACAATTAAAAGGTTGGCAGAGTTGATTTCTCCCCACATCTAAAGGCAACAAGAAACAGAATTTCATAAGATACTTGGTTAGATTGAAATTCTTGTGAGACCATTTACAAAAAGGGCTTCGGGAAGATAATTGCAGTTTATATGTCAACATCTGTGACAAAGGAAAATAATTCTATCAAACACTTGCTAAGACCTTTCAAATGAATTGAACATACATTTTATGATAATAATTGTTAACATTTACATAGTGCTTTGATGTTGGTAAAGTGCTTTTCATTTGATCCCCTCTATAACCCTGTAATCTTGGTGCAACTATTATTCTCATTTTTCAAATAAGAAAACTGAGACTGGGAGACATTGACTCTGCCCAGGATCATATAGCCAGTAAGTACTTAAGGAAGGATTTAAACTTAGATCTTACTGACTGCAAGTGCATCCCTCTATTTACTATGCCACTTGGCTGTTAAAAATACTATATATTTACATATAAGTGTGTGTGTGTGTGTGTGTGTGTGTGTACATATACACATATATTTGCATAAATTCTAACAATCAATTTTAATGCAATCATTTGGTATAGGGAAGGAAAATGAAAAGTGTACTGGGAAATACAGATAAAGAACAAGAAATAAAATAGAGACAGGAGTGAAGACAGAGACAGAGAAGATAGGGAACCTACCTTCTTCAATGTAATCATGGTGTACTGAGCAGGAAAACAATGATAAACATCACACACACACACACACACACACACACACACACACGAAACTGGCAATAATTTATGAGACAGAAAATAGCCAGTTTAATTTCAGAATCATCTGTCTGTTTACAGTCAGAACATCTAACTTTTAGAGGAAAGAATAAAATCAACTAAAATTAGATCAACCATATTAGAAAAAAAAGGATAAAAATAAGCAGATTTGGCATGTAATTAAAACAGTTGCAATCTTAACTATTTAAATAAATTATTGATTCAAAAAATGATAAATGGATAAAAGAATAAAAATTGACAGAAATTACTACTTTTTTTTACTTATTTCCTAGGGAACTATAATTCATGTTAATCAGTTGCTATAACAAAGAAACTAAAAGAGCCTACACCTTAATCAGCAAGTGTTTGCTTTCCTTACCTAGTAGAGATATATGCCAACCAACAGCAATATGATTTTAGACTATATATAATGCACATAATTCGTAATTTGCACTTTAATTCATAAAATCTTACAGAGGAGGAAAATGGAAAATCATGAACAGTATTGTCTCATAAAACAAAAATAATTGGTGGAAGGGAAAACAGTTTTGCTAAATCTTACCAAGAAATCTTATTAAATTTGATTATCCCAAGGGCACTTAAAGATAAAACCCACAGAGCATCAGGGAAAGAATGTTCTCTGTGATAGACTAATGATGTTGGCATGACTAAAGTGAGAAAGAGCAAATCACATTGGGCCAAATGATCCTATTAAATAGCAGAGATCAACATCTTGAAAGCTTGACTCTCCCCAGAAAGCAATGACCTCTAGGCAAATCTCTAAGACTAGAATTTGCAGAGTAAATACCAATCTGCAGTTGTAGAGTTCTTAAAAATAAACCCCCTACATGGATGAAATCACCGGTCCAATTTTAAAAAGTACAGCAACTCTGTGAGATAAGTGGTGCAAATATTATTCTCATTTTCTAAATGTGGAATCTTAAATTCAGATGTTTCCAAGATCACACCAGAATAGCCAATCCATTACTCAGTGAAATCTTAACAAAGTTGTGCTGTCACATTTTGACAACTTTAGTGATGTCCCACATTCAAGTTCTCCATTACAACAAGTTTTATCTTGATATGCTAGAATTTTACTATAAATACATTTTTATTTTAGTGCACTTAACTGTTCTATTATTCTGTCCCACTCACTGACTCTCCTTGTTCCTGGAAGATAAGCATGAAGTATTGAGAGAAACCTAGATAGCACAAAAAGGTGTCTGTGGGGAGTGATAGTGGTAAGGGGCAGACATTAGTAGGGGAAAAGTTAGCAACTGAATGTGGTTAAAATGCTAGCACTGGGACTCCTTTGATATTTTGCAGAAGAAATTTATCTGATAACAGCCTAACTTTTAACCTTTAATTAAGGTGTGATGTTACAATCATTTCCATGTACTTTAGCTAGCTACCTTCATTGGCCAACTTGTGATTAGGTAGACAAGGTCATCTTTAAATAGAGAATCAGATTTTGGTCCTAACCTTAGTAGAGGCATGAACAGCAGCCTCATCCCAGTAAAACCATTTTTGCAGATGGGCTAAACTAGGTGGAAATAAGCGAAAGGCTTTAAACCTGTTAGCAAGTTAGGGGAATGTCTACCCCAAGTATGTGAAGACTTCCTCTGGTAGACAGGGCGGAGGAGAACAATTTGTTCCAATGGCCATGAAGGCACTGTGAAGTACTTACAGCTTGGTCAGACATGGAAGACAGCAAGGTCATCCACTGCAACTTGACCATTGCCAGTCATCCTGACTTTTGTCTTGCCACTGGACTCAGGAAGAGAGAGTGAGGCTGATGACTTTGTGCATCTCTGACTCACTTAAATCCAATTCAGGCACAAGTCAGATATCACTTTGTGATATCATTGGTCCTTTTCAACAAAACTAAAGATGAATAACAGTAGAAGCATAATGTGTGAGGGATACGGTATGGAGTGGATGGAGAGGCCAGAATGGAGAGAGGTAAAAGAACAAAGTTTTCCACCACTAAAAAATGATGTCCAGTGTCTACAGTGAAGGAAGAACAACTATAAAATATGCAAAATACACATGACTTTGCTTTTCCTTAACTCACAGCCATAAATAAATTAAATTGCCTGTAGTTCCTTATTTTAGTGCTTCACCATGTCAGCCTGCTTTCTCAGAATACAACCTTGGGCAGAATTGGAGAACCTTGTTGGAGAGCCTTCAAGTATAGGCCTGGAAGTGTACTGGATCTATTTGTTCTATTTGAGGGCTAGCCTAGAATATTTTGGAAAGGATCATCTCTAGAAAATTGGCTACAAGGTGATAATTTTTTTTTCAATCACAGTAATTTATAATCTATTGAAGTGGATTTTGCAAGTGTGCTTGAATTTCATAAGCCCTCTATTCATAAAGACTCATCAAATATATTTTCATGTGATATCAAGGTATGCAGTTTTATTAAAGTTGTTAAGCAAACAGTTTTGGCAATAGAGAGAAAATTTTAAAAAATATAAGTATGTATGTATACATATTCATTTTTTTATAAATAAATGTATTCATATGTGTGTATGTGTAATGCAACAAAAGAGGTCTTTTTTACTTCAGTAGACTATATTCACTACCCACACTTTAATAGGAGCTTCATGTATCTTACCTAAGGGTGTCAATACCCGACTCTTTCTTTATGAAGGTTAACTTGCAACTCCAGACCTCAGGCTTCAATATTATTGGTCCATTTGGAAACACATCTACACCATATGAAACCGCTTTTCTACTCATTTTTTGACTACTAATCTCATCACTTTTAATTTAGGAAACTCCCCCTTTCCTTCTCCAACATAGAATTTACAACCTCTTTCAATTAACAAATCACCTTTCAAAAGACATTTAGAAAACATTAGATTTTAATACAAATGGTAGTTTTCTTTAAGCTAGAAAACTACAAACCTCATTAAACAGATTCTTTCTGGGCTATACAGATCAGCCCCTATGATCACAACCCTGGAAGGAATTCAATATGTATTATTTAAAGACCAGTTCATCTGTAAATGCCTATTTAGCAGCTTTAGGAGTCCATGGAAGAATATGGACAGAAATAGGATATATAAGTTGGACATAGGAAAAAAAATCACAAAAGCAATCTGATCAGATTATTGGTTAGTTAAAAATCAAATCTAGGTTTTTCTAAAATAATTTCATCACATAAGCATATGATATCTATGTGTTTATAATATATATAGACATATATTTATATATGTATATTTATGTGTATACATACACATATATATATGTATACATATGTGTATACATACACATATATATGTATACATATACATATGCATATGTATATATAAGACAAACATCAATTGGTCATCATTCTGGGTGAGGAAACACTTTCTTTAGATTTCCAACGGCTCTACTTCATAAATATGTTTTAGAATATTATCTGGGGCACGAATAAATTACCTGACTTGCCAGGGTTCACAAAGCCAAGATTAGTCACATAAATTGAGACCTTTCTAACTCTGAGGCCACTCTATATAACCATGCCACACTCTCTTTTATTACACTATTGCCAGGGTTAATACTTTAAGTTTTTCTCATTTTCTCTTGTGGGATTTTTGTAGTATTTTAAGAAAAATAAGAAAATGAAGAAAATAAAAATGTACTTTATAAATAATAGAAAATTAAAATTGCTCCAACTGGTTAGCTGGTTATTGATAAGGGTATATGAGAGTAGGGAGGAGTGGGGTGAAACAATGTAAAAGAGTGATGTGTCAAACATAGGAAGGAAGGGAAATGAATGAAAGATAAAGGAGGAGAAGCAAGACAAAAAATTGGAAAAGGCCCCCAATGATTAATTTCTCACATTAATAAGATTATAATAGGAATGTTGCCTGCACTGATAAATACATGGAGGAGGTAAAGAAGGAGGGGTGAAACAAATCTGAGAAGCTGACCTATGGAAAATAAAGGGTTATAACTGAGTTTAGAAGAGAGTCCTTCTCTAACATTAGAAACAGAATTTTAAAACTAGGACATCATCTTGAGCAATAAACTATCAATAAGCAAAGACAGACACTCTCTAGGTATTCTTTCAAATGCTTCAACTTAATCATGGCCTACATTGTTTTGCAATTTAAAAGTCATTTTCAATGAAGTTAGTGAAGCATTCCTGACATTCTTGAAACATTTTCAGAGCAAAGTGGAAGTTTAGTTTGAGGCAAGTGCATGTGAAAATAATAGAGTCTTTCTTCAGATTCATTCTTTTTCAGTAATTTTGGAATTTCCTTTGGAGTTAACTATGCATTCAAAAAAAAAGATATTTATTTTCTCTCCTCTCTTAAACACATCAAGATATTTATAATTTATGACTGTCTTCAGGAAGAAAACATGTTCAATTCCTTTACTTCATGCAACTTATAATTTGTGTTTGTTTGTACTTACCTGGCAGACTTTTGAATAACACTTTTTGTAGCCTCTCTTCATACATACACAAATATACACATATGTGTGTGTGTAATCTATGTGTGTATGTATACATACACATACACACATATACATATATGCATACATATATACATATATACATACATACACATATATAGATATAGTCATCCCTTGACATTCTTGGGTTTCACATTCACAGTTTTGGTTATTCATATGCTGGCCATTGATAATTGAATGAGAATTTTTGGAGATTTGTAGCATACTGAGGAAATTCAGACGTGTGTATAAAGAAAACTAAAAAAAATTAAGACAAAAAAGCATGAATAGTGCTATATTATTAATCTGTTTTATCATCTACTACCATAAGCATGCACACATAAATTTTTATTAAGTTAAATTTTGTTGAAAGCTTCAGCACCCTAAAAAACTGGAAGTTACATGTTCTTTTTGGAAACACCTCTTTGTCTCTCTCTATCCAGACTCAGTCACTTGATTTTCTCCAGCCTAATCTTTGTTACCCTAGGTTTTTGGTAGGAGAAGGAAATCCATGAAACAGTTGCTGCAGCTATCTGTACTAGTGGCTACGAAGACTTTGCATAGTGTATGAAATACTAGCATTTCTCACGTAGAAGCTACAGCTGATTTTTAATGGGTAAAGTGTGTTGTTTCATTTCTTTTGTGTGTTAAATAAATATGACCAGAATTACTAAAAATAAAGGTTTGGCTTGGACCTAGAGTTATTGGAGGTTTTTCACATCTGCGGGCATCATGCATCCCTAACCCCTGAGAATGTAGAGGGATGACTTTATGAGAGAGAGAGACAGAGAGAAAGAGTGAGTGAGTGTGTGTGTGTGTGTGTGTGTGTAACTCATGGTCTGATATTGTTTGGCTGGTTGGCCATGACCTTATAGAGGTGTGAATCCTATGGAGCCTAAAGTCCAAAGAGAAGAAAATTGCAGGAATGAATTATGAAAAAATATTTATTAAGTGTTGCTATGTGCCAAGCCCTCTGCTGAGTTCCAGGAATACAAGTGAAAAATCAAGACAGCTCCAGCTCTTAAGGGGCTTATCCTCACATTGGAGAAGAAAAGAGCTAGAAAGAACTATTGAGTTCATTGAGTCCAACTTCCTCATTTTTATAGATTTTGAAAATCATGTATAAATTGCAAAATTTTGTAGATTTTGCTTAGGGAAGTTAAGTAACTAGCCCAAGATCACACACCTAGTGTCAGAAGTGGCATATTATTCTTTATTGTGTTTATAATCTGATACTCTATATATCCTTTATATCAGTGATACAAGTATTCCCTCAAATGGCAAAGAGGGTAACCAATTCTCATATTCTTGCATGATTTTCATCCACATTCAGCTTGAAGGGCTACATAGCTAGTGAACCAATGGAGTAGGGGATCTTTTACTAGTTATCTTGGGAGCACATTAATACTAATGAATCATATTAATTGTTCATTGATTACCTTTCCCTCCCTATACATGACTATCCCCTTCCATTTCTAGGCACTCTTCTCTCTGACGGTATCTTGTTCAATCTCTCATTGTTAATTGCTGTAGCTTGCTTAGAACCATTATGTGCCTTTCCATTTCCCTTTGGGTAATCAGCAACATCAGTTATTTATAGATGATATTCCCCTGACTTAATAATAGCAATACATCTTACATTAACACACATATATACATGTACTCCATATACTCTGTGATCCACTGACTCTAGCCTCCTTGCTATTCCTCAAAGAAGAAACTTCATCTCTTCACACTAACATCATTGGCTGTCCCCCATGCCTGGAATTCTCTCCTTATCTTAGCCTTCTGATTTCTCTGGAATTTTTAAAGTCCCAGCTAAAATCCTACCTTCTATAGGAACCTTTTTAATTCTAGTGCTCTTGTTTTATTGATTTCAAGTTTATCATGTGTGTACCTTGAATGTATACGGTTTGTATATAATTGCTTGCATGTTGTCTCCCCCATTAGACTATGAGCTCCTTCAGACCAGAGACTATCTTTTAGATTTTTTTTTAATCCCCAGCACTTAGCACAGTACCTGGCACATAGGTACTTACTAAATGTTTACTGAATGACTGATTAATGATGATGATGATGATGATGATGATGGCTCATATTTATACAATGCCTTAAGGTTTGCAAAGTATTTTACATATGTTAACTCATTTTATCCTCACAATAACCCTGTGAAGTAGGTGTTATTACTATCCCCAGTTTATAAATAAGGAAACTGGCCTTACACAGGTTAAGTGACTTGCCCAGGGTTCACAAAGCTAATAAGAGTCTGAGGTTGAACTTGAACCTACTTTTTTATTTTTCTAATTTATTTAATTTTAGTTTTCAACATTCACTTCCACAGGATTTTGAGTTCCAAATTTTCTCCCCATCTCTCCCTTCCACCTATCCCATGATGGTGTGCATTCTGATTAACTCTTCCCCCAATCTGCCCTCCGTTCTGTCACACACACCCCCATCTCCTTCCCCTTCTATTTTCCTGTAGGATAAGACATTGCCTGTGTATCTTAGCTGCATGTTGAAAACAATTTTTAACTTTTGTTTTTAAAACTTTGATTTCCAGATCTTCTCCCTTCCTCCTTCCCTATCTACCCTCATTGAGAAGGCAAGCAATTCAATATAGGTTATACATGTGTAGTCATGTAAAACACTTCCATAATAGTCATGTTGTGAAAAACTAACTATATTTCCCTCCACCCCATCCCACCCCTTGTTCATTCTATTCTCTTTTGACCCTGTCCCTCCTCAAAAATGTTTGCTTCTGATTACCTCCTCCCCAAATCTGCTGTCCCATCTATCACCCCACCTCCTATCCCCTTTCCCCCTACTTTCCTGTAGGGTAAGATAGATTTCTATACCCAATTGAGTGTGTATGTCATTCTCTCCTTAAGCCAAATCTGACGAGACTAAGGTTCACTCATTCCCTCTCACCTCCCACATCTTCCTCTCCATTGTAAAAGCTTTTTCATGTCTCTTTTATGTGAGATAATTTACCTCATTCTTCCTCTCTCTTTCTCATTCTCCCAGTACATTCCTCTCTCACTCTTTATTTCCTCTGTGTCATTGAATGTCAATTCCCCCTCCCTCATTAATTACACACAGTTTTTCTGGGTAGGTGGTTCTTGGTTGTAATCCTAGCTCATTTGACCTCCAGAATATCATATTCCAAGACTTCTGGTCCCTTAATGTAGAAACTGCTAAATCTTGTGTTATCCTGATTGTGTTTCCACAATACTTGAATTGTTTCTCTCTAGCTGCTTTCAATTTTTTTGATCATGGCTTTCAGGTAGTTGAATAATTTTTCAGTTATCTGTCCTGGATCTATTTTCCATGTCAGTTATTTTTCCAATGATATATTTCACATTGTCTTCTATTTTTTAATTCTTTTGGTTTTGTTTTATAATTTTTTTTGATTTCTCATAGAGTCATTAGCTTCTATTTACTCCATTCTAATTTTTAAGGAATTATGTTCTTCAGTGAGCTTTTGGACCTCCTTTTCCATTTGGCCAATTCTGCTTTTTAAGGCATTTTTCTCCTCTTTGGCTTTTTGGACCTCTTTTGCCATTTGGGTTAGTCTATTTTTAAAGCGTTATTTTCTTCAGTATTTTTTGGGTCTCCTTTAGCAAGCTGTTGACTTGTTTTTCTTGATTTTCTTGCATCATTCTCATTTCTTCTCCCAATTTTTCCTCTACTTCTCTTACTTGATTTTCAAAATTCTTTTTGAGCTCTTCCATGGCCTGAGACCAATTCATATTTTTCTTGGAGGCTTTGGATATAGGAGCTTTGATTTTGTTTTCTTCTGGTTGTATGTTTTGATCTTCTTTATCGCCAAAGAAAGATTCTATGATTTGACTTTTTTGTGCAATTTGCTCATGATCCCAGCCAATTACTTGAGTTTTAATCTCTTTGTTAAGGTAGGGGTCTGCTTCCAGTGTGGAGGATGTACTGTCCCCAGCTTTGGGGGTTTTGTGCAGCTGTTTTCAGAGATACCTCTAGGGATCAGTAAGTTTTCAGTTCTTCCAAGGTAGTATGATCTAAGGAGAGGTGTTTACTTCTTTCCAGTCCTGTGCTGTGTCTGTGAGTGACCAGAAGCACTCTTTTCTACCCTAGAACTGTGAAGAGGCTTCCCTCTCCACTGCTGCCACAAGCTGTGCTATGCTAGTGCACCTCCTCATCCCAGGACTGCCACCCAGGACTGTGACCCAAATCCAAGTATGAGCAAAGCAACAGAATCCTGCCTCAGTGTCACCAAAGAGATCCCTGAAATCTTTTTCTTAGTTATTCATTTTTTTATTTTTTATTTTTTTAATATACATTTGTTTATTTTTAGTTTTCAACATTCACTTCCACAAGTTTTTGAGTTCCAAATTTTCACCCTATCTCCTCACTCCCCCCCAAGATGTTGTGCATTCTGAATATCCCTTTCCCTAGTTTGTCCTCTCTTCTATCTCTCTCCCCTTCTCTTATCCCCTTCCCCTTCTATTTTCCTGTAGGGCAGGACAGACTTCTGTACCCCATTTTCTATATTTCTTATTTCCCAGCAGCATGTGAAAACATTTTTTTTGAAAACATATGTTTTTAAAACTTTAGGTTTCAAATTTTCTGTCTTCCTCCCTCCCCACCCACCCTCATTGAAAAGGCAAGCAACTCAATATAGGTTGTACATGTGCAGTTGTGCAAAACATGTCCATAGTGAAAAACTAACTCTATTTCCCTTAATCCTATCCTGTCCTCCCATTTATTCTATTATTTCTTTTGACCCTGTCCCTCCTCAGAAATATTTCCTTCTGATTACCCCCTTTCCCAATCTGCCCTCCTCTCTATCATCCCCCTGTTCTCTTGTCCCCTTCTCCCCCTATTTTCCTGTAGGGTAAGACAGATTTCCATACCCAATTGAATGTGTATGTTATTCCCTCCTTAAGCCAAATCCTATGAGAATAAGATTCACTCATTCCCTCTCACCTTCCCCTTTCCCCTCCACTGTAAGAGACTTTTCTGTTTTTTTTGTGAGATAATTTACCCCATTCTACCTCTCCCTTTCTTCTTTCTCCAAGTATAATCCTTCTCATCCCTTAATTTTATTCTCCAGATATGACCCCTTAATCTTCAACTCACCCTGTGCCCTCTATCTATCTATCTATCTATCTATCTATCTATCTATACAAATATACATATATATTTTTTTCCTCCAACTACCCTAATACTGACAAAGGTCTCATGAGTTATAAATATCATCTTTCCCTGCAGGAATGTAAACAGTTCAATCTTAATAAGTCTCTTATGATTTCTCTTTCCTGTTTACCTCTTCATGTTCCACTTGAGTCCTGTATTTGAAAGTCAAATTTTCTATTCAGCTCTGGTCTTTTCATCAAGAATGCTTGAAAGTCCTCTATTTCACTGAATGACCATTTTTTTCCATGAAGGATTATACTCAGTTTTGCTGGGTAGGTGATTCTTGGTTGTAATCCTATCTCCTTTGCCCTCCAGAATATTATATTCCATGCCCTGCTCCTTTAATGTAGAAGCTGCTAAATCTTGTGTTATCCTGATTGTGTTTCCACAGTACTTGAATTGTTTCCTTCTGGCAGCTTGTAATATTTTCTCCTTGACCTGGGAACTCTGGAATTTGGCTATATATTCCTAGGAGTTTTCCTTTGGGGATCTCTTTCAGGAGGAGATCTGTGGATTCTTTCAATTTCTATTTTGCCCTCTGGTTCTAATATATCAGGGCAGTTTTCCTTGATAATTTCTTGAAAGATGATGTCTAGGCTCTTTTTTTGATTATGGCTTTCAGATAGTCCAATAATTTTTAAATTCTCTCTCCTGGATCTATTTTCCAGGTCAGTTGTTTTTCCAATGAGATATTTCACATTGTTTCTAATTTTTCATTCTTTTGGATTTGTTACTGTGTCTTGATTTCTCATAAAGTCACTATCTTCCAATTGCTCTATTCTAATTTTTAAGGAAGTATTTTCTTCAGTAATCTTTTGGACTTCCTTTTCCATTTGGCCAATTTTTCTTTTTAGGGCATTTTTCTCCTCATTGGCTTTTTGGACTCTTTTGCCATTTTTAGGCTTTTTTTAAGGTGTTATTTTCTTCAGTATTTTTTTGGGTCTCCTTTAGCAAGCTGTTGACTTTTTTTCATGATTTTCTTGCATCACTCTCATTTCTCTTCCCAGTTTTTCCTCTTCTTACTTGCTTCTCAAAATCCCTTTTGAGCTCTTCCAAGGCCTGGGACTGATTCATATTTTTCTTGGAGGCTTTGGATGTAGGAGCTTTGACTTTGTTGTCTTCTTCTGGTTGTATATTTTGATCTTCTTTTTCACCAAAGTAAGATAATATAGTCTGACTCTTTTTGCCTGCTTGCTCATGATCCGGCCAATTACTTGAGTTTTAAACTCTTTGTTAAGGTAGAATCTGCTTCCAATGTGGAGAATGTACTGTCCCAAGCTTCAGGGGTTTGCATAGCTGTTTTCAGAGATACTTGTAGGGACCTGTAAATTTTCAGTTCTTCCAAGGTGGTATGAGTAAGGGCGAGGTGTTTACTCCTTTCCTGGCCTGTGACACAAGTACTCCTTTCTGTCCTGTAACTGTGAGGAGGGGCTCCTCTGCACAGCCACTACAAGCTCCACCAGCCAGCACTCCTCCTCACCCCAGCACTGCCGCCCAGAACTGTGACCCAGATCCAAACACAGGCAAAGCAAGCTATTCCTGCCTCAGCACTGGCAAAGAGATCCCTGCAATCCCTCTCTGATCAGCCACTGGATTCCCCCTCAGTGTATGGGCTGGAAGCTCGGGAAGCAGCTCCCCCCCCCCCGCCCACGCTCTTGGGGAATGGAGCTGAAACCCTACCTTCCTGTCTCAGCACCGACAGAAACAGACTTTTCCCACTGACCTTCTAAGTTGCCTTTGGCATTAATGGGTTGAGGAGCCTGGAAACCTCCACAGCTGCCTGAGATTCAGTCCTCTGAGGCCTGCTCCAGGTTCGTGGCGGCCTGCACTCCCAGCCCGGTGCGATACACCTTTCTGATCAATCATCCAGGTTGTCTTGGGCTGGAAATTTGTTTCACTCTGTCTTTTTGTGGGTTCTGCTGCTTCAGAATTTGTTTAGAGCCATTTTTTATGAGTATTTGGAGGGGTTTGGGGGAGAGCTCAAGCAAGTCACTGCTTTCACTCCACCATCTTGACTCCGCCTCCCCTGTAATCTTTTTCTAATGAGTTGTTTGATCCTTTACTCTCTGTGGGCTGAGAGCTCCAGAAGCAGCTGCCACCACTGCCCCAGAGTTGTGCTAGGGCCAGGGCCAGGGCCACATCCATGCTCCTCTCTTACCCAGGTTCAACAGACACTTCCTACTGACGTTTTGGGTTGTCTTTGGCATTTGTGAGTTAAGAGGTCTGGAAACCACCACATCTGCCAGTGATTCAGATCCCTGAGGCCTACTTGGGTCCTTCTAGGGCCTGGTCTGTGCTGTCACAGCCCACACTGGACCGTGCTCCTCTCCCAGTCCAGTGCAGCAGAACTTTCCTGTCAAACATCCAGGTTGTCTTGGGTTAGAAATTTGTTTCATTCTGTCTTTTTATGGGTTCTGCTGCTCTAGAGTTTGTTTAGAACCATTTTTTACAGGTATTTGGAGGGGTTTTGGGGAGAGCTCAAGCGAGTGCCTGCTTTTACTCCTCCATCTTGGCTCTGCCCTCTTGAACTCACTTCTTCCTGACTGTAAGCACTGCTGGACTCTGCTGTGCCATCTGTGTGCCTGGTGCTTGCACTCTCTTCTCTCTCTCTCTGTCTCTACATATGTGTATGTATATATGTATGCATATATATATAAAATGTGTGTATATATGTGTATGTATGTGTATGTATACACACACACCACTAGAAGAATATTGATGTTTAAAAGATGAACTTTCATTTTGAGAAGTTTTGGGATAATTAAAATGCTATGTAATTTCTTAAATATAATCCTTTGTCTTCCTATTTGATTCTGGTCTCAGAAATTTTTGTTTAAAAAAAACCGTATACAAGGAAATTGCTTAATCCCCCTCCCTCCTTCCTTTTGTTTTCTAGTGCTTTGAGTTTAATATTTCTCTAGTCATTGATAAGCTTGAGTGACAAGTGTATGGCCTATGTAGAGTACATGGCAAAGAGTTTCTTTTTTTTTGGAATTTTTTTTTTGGCTGTTGGGGTTAAGTGACTTGCCCAGGGTCACACAGCTAGTAAGTGTCAAGTGTTTGATCTGAGGCCAGATTTGAACTCAGGTCCTCCTGACTTTAGGGCCGGTGCTCTATTCACTGCGCCACCTAGCTGCCCCGAGTTTCTTTTTTTTTTTACAAGGAATTTTGTCCCTACTCATTAGGGGAAGGAAAACTGGAGATGTTTCAAAGGCCAATAGACAACTTATTGACCTATATTGAAGAGGTCTGGCTGGGTGGTAGAAGAAAAGGGGATGATTAAAAACTCTACAATGATGCTGATATTAAAGTGAAGTCATTTTACTGACTTCTCTTCCTCCATCTTTTGCTGAGAAAGATGAGAGAACATGATCATTTCTTGAATTACATTTTACTTAATTCTGAAAGTATATGCATCCTGATAACAAGGGTCTAAAGGTTAATTAAAGCAGGGAGAGGGAGAGAAACTAGGGCGGATTTGGATTTTGGGGTCACAGGGGAAGCACAGATATAAAATGGGGAAGGAGGAGAGAGCAAAAAAAGTCTTAGGTGTCCACAAGGTAAAGGCCACCTTCTTTTTTTTGTATTTTTTTCCTTGAAGCCAAGAAAAAGGGAGGAAAAAGGCTTCATTCTCTCCTTGTTGCGCAACAGCAGCATTCATGATTTTCAAAAAACAAACACTGCAATCCAAGGTGGAAGCTTTTAGGACCAGAGAGATTTGTTACATGGGCTAAATATTTATTACCTTAATTAAAACTCTTGAACAACATTGTGATGCCAAGAGATCTAAGACTGGGGTGAGGGGAGAGGAAAAGAAATTCTGGTTTTAGAGCAGGACTTTTTATTGAGTTACTGTAAATGCAAAATGTTTTGGAAAATGTAGAGGATGGTGTTGGGGACTTTGAGTTAGACTCAGAAAGTCCCAAACACTAGTTTCAGATGCCTTTACCTTACTCACAGGTCTTTTTTGAGATACTTTCAATGGTCAAGCATTAGACACTGTGATTGAAAAAAACCCTCACCACCTATCCTTGCCAACCCAGTCATCTCTGATTTTCAGAGAGCTGAGTCTGAAGGTGGGAAGGTTGTATCTGCTCCATCTGGCCAAGGAGAGTTATTTGGTTACTTGGTGAATGGCATGGGCAAGGTGCCCTGTGTTGCCTGATGTGACCCCTACTATGGAAATGCAGACATCTTTTGTTGTATAAATGGAGAATCCTTTGGTCAGCCATTCTACCTACTCAGGTTTCAGGCCTGTGAAACAAAACATGACAATCTGGTTAGTGATGTGCTACCAATTGTGGGAGGATCCCTCTTTCTTCAGGTTGGAAACCAGCTAGGTGTGCATGCTATTGATATGATCTGCCATGCCCTTTAACTCTTGCAACTACTGGCTATTCAAATCAGGACAATTCAAGACCATGGAAGCAATTCAGGACCATGGAGAGGGGAGTTGGAATCCATAGAACAAATCAGGATTTTCACCTGGGATTCTACCTTTTTGACTTGATTGGCACCTTTACAAACCATCGTGCAGGCTCCCACATGTTCACCACACAGGCTAATATTCCTGGCATATGATTGATAGAGAGACATTAATGCCATGATCAATGAAGTGGCAAACAGCCCATGCATACTTGTTGCCATCTCCACTGGAACAACCATGGTATGCTATGTCAAAAAAGGCAAAGAGTTTCCTTTGCTTTACCAGGGATGCTATTTCTTTCTACTGCTCAGGACAAGATTGATTCCCATGAGATTGTAAGCACTGGTGTGCAGGACAATGCCACTCTGCTCTGGGTTTTTCAGAATGTCTTCCATGGCTCCTGTGAAGTCAAAGCCACAAGTCTTGGAGTCATAGCACTGATAGCCATTCACCTACATGCCAGTATCCCTCAAGAGGGGGATGTGATTTCTCCAGACATCCTAGCTGAATTTGAAGAATGGTTGTAGAAAAATGGCTCCCACCCTTAACATTCCAGTTCTAGAAATGGTCTGTGTGGTGACATATTGATTACTTTTCAGCACCTCCTTATTTTTCACCCAGCCATAGCTCTGCTGTTGCCTTGCAAAATTCAGCCAATCCTGTGATGGGAAGGGTAATCTTTGTCTATGTTTTTCTCTGCAATGTGAGCCTCTGCCTTATGAATACTTTAGAAGAACAATAAAGCTTCCCTTTATCATCTTGGTAGGCTCCAACTCTCAGGCTCATCTTCTTGCTATTAGGGTCCCTCTTCCTAACACCCAAGATAAGATTGGGAGGGCCCATCTCTGCGTTGATCCACCAGGAGCTGTCCCTAGTGCTGAGGCCTGGGTGGAAACAATAGCCTCTGGAGAGCAGGTGACAGGAATACAGCAGTGCCATGGCCAGTGTAAATACTGAAAACTGAGCCTCTGCTAGTGAGAGAGTGGGCAGACCCTGGAATAGAGAACTTCCTCTGCAGGTAAGCTGAAGGCCAAAAGCACTTGGAGAGGCACCACCCTGGAAGTGCCATAGTGCCCCCTACACAACAGGAGGACCCCATGCAGGCCCCAGAACCCCAGCTCCCTTGAGGCTGCCAGGAGGGGACCATTCCTGAACAGCCATTATGTTCTTACAGCTGATTCTGAACTTGGGTTGAACCTTTCCTATTCTGTAATCTTACCTCCAGCAACAGAGCCAGCAACATCAATGTCATTATATTGATGTGAGTTCACCATCAGAGTTAAGTTTCTACTAGTGTTTAGTTAATTATAAATTTTTCTCTGTAGGCAAAAACTCAGGCAGAAGAAAAAGCACATTTTGCAGAATAAGGGACAAAAAGAAATTATTTAAACCAATTCCATGTTCTGCAAAATAAGATGGCAAATATAGTCATAGAATGTCAGAACTGGAAATAGGCACATGCACCATGTTGTCAAAAGTCCAGAGGTGTCAATTTGTAGTCTACAAAACTTTCCGGTGTGGTCAAACCAGATTAAAATGTAATTGGGAAGTGTTTAACAAAATAAATAAAAATTCAGTACAATATAGTGTTAAATTTTGGTTTTCTAAGTCATTATGCAGTCTAATTTGAGTATGACACCACTGGTATAGAGCTTTAATTTCTAAAAAGAAGAAACTGAGTCTAAGGGAAGTCAAATGACCTGCTGAAGAACATACAGGACTCTGATGAGACTGGAACTCAAGTGGTATGGTTTGCAGTCTAGCATACCTCCATCTACATCCACTACAGAGTGGATATAGATATCTCTTTCCATTACTTAATGGCACTTATAAGACTAAATATTTTTACCTCTTTAATTCACAACATGGCTTTATTGTTTTCAAGACAAAAGTTATACAGTTACTGTTCAGTGTACTAGGGGATGTATTTGAGTTGATTAGCTGTGAAATATGTTTCTGTGTAAATAAATCTTTCTTCAAGGAAGAGAAAATATTGCTGCTGGTGACAATTTTATTTTTCAGGAAGGGGATATTGTTCTTTGTTGGATTTAATTGGATTTTAAATGTTTCATTTGGTTTCATCTTACTAATCAAGATGGCTCTTTGCTGCTTTGAGCTGGTTCATGGATATTTTTCACATCTTGTTCATGAATATATGTACAGGCAACATCAATTCTAAGTATTTTATCATTTATTGGAGACTCATGTCCAATTAAAGTAGAGATATTTCTTACTAGCTTTGTTTTTTAATTTACGTTACTCCAAAGGTACTCTGTACTGGTAGTGTGAATTGAACTGTTTTGTGGTAAGCACAGCTGAATCACATTTGTGAGGCAGATGGCATTCTGCATCTGCTGTCACTATAACTCATGGTAAAGCTTTAATTTTATTAGTCTTTCTCTTAAGTGTTTTAATTTGAGAAATTCTACTATACTTTAGCTAGCAACTATAATAGAATGTATTTTTAGAAGGAAAATAAAATTATTATTTTTTAAGTCTTGTGCTGACTTAGGGAAGGAAATACAAATAATTTATAAAAATGTCAAGTGATGCAACAGTAGAAAATTAAATCACTGTGACATTTTTCGAAATGGCCCTTAAGTATCAAATTATAGCTTAATTAATCACAGGGCCAACATCTATTTACTACAAAGATGCATCAATGCAATAGTATAGCAACATTTCATTTAAATGTTTAATGTTGGTTGGCTTTTATATCTCTATGCGAATATTACCAAGAAGAAAAAAAATCCAAAAGTTTCACAAACATTTATTAAGCTGTTATAGAGAAAAAGAAATAACATACGATCATAGATTTAGAGCCAGAAGGAATGTAGAGGTCATCTCATCCAATCCCTTCATTTTGCAGGTGGGGGCACAGTTTCATAGAGGTAACATAGTTTGCCCAAGGTCACATAAGCACAACTTGTCAGAGGAAGAACTTGAACCTCTCTTCCTGACTCCAAGTCTGATCCTTATGAATATGTTATATGTCCTTAGATTCACTTCTGATTAGGTTCACTGCAAACATGCAGTTCTCATATAATTATACAAAGTGTCCCCAAAGTCTTGTCTCATGCTATTCTGGAGGCATAGCTCTTTGGTAGCACTGTAGGGATTTGTACTTGGCCCTGTTTTATTTATCATTTTTATTAATACTGTTGATGTATGCATACATGGCATATTTACCAAATTTGAAAATTAAATAAAAGATGGCAGAGATTGTACATATCACTGAATGGAAGATGGGGATTCCAGAAAAACTAGAACAACTAGAATAATGAGTCAAATCTACTAAGATAATTTTTCATTATGATAAAACTAAAGTCTTATACTTCAAAAACAGGCACAAGGCAGGGAGGATGTGTCAGTCAATAATTATTTATTAAGCAACAACTCTGCACCAGGAACTATCCTGAGGGCTGAGATTGCAAAGAGAGATAAGAAATGCATTCCTCCTCTCAAGGAGCTTACAATCCAATTTAGTTACAACATACAAACAATTGGGTATAAACAGAATATATAGAGGTTTAGTTGGGGTAGTCTTATAGGGAAGGTACTAAGATTAAGGAGGACTGGAAAAGGGTTTCTACAGGTGGAACTTTAGCTAAGACTTAAAGGAATTCAGGAAAGGCAGAAGGCAGAGATGTGGAATAGAGCTCCAGGCATGGAGGACAGCCAGTGAGAATGCTCAGTCAAGAAGATAGAGTATCTTATGCAAGGAAAAGTAAGGAGGCCATTGTTAACTGGATCTCAGAGTGGAGAAAGATGCAAGAACACTGGAAAAGCAGGGAGGTGCTATGTTATGAAGAGCTTTAAAGGACAGCAGATTTTATATTTAATGTCAAAATTTTCATGTGAAGAGCTACAAGCTTAATATAAATAAGAGTATAACATGGCAATTAAAAAAAATGCTGCTGTCTTTTGTACTGATAGAAACATAGTGTCAAGAATAGAGGAAATGGACCTTATTGTCAGAACCCATTTAGTCTGTTGCGTCCAATGCTAGGTATCACATTTTAGGAAGGACATTAATAGGTTACAACATATTCATAAGAAGTGAACAGGATAGTAAATTAAGGGAAAACCTTGTTGTTTGTGAAATGATTGAATGAGTCTAGATGAGGAAAAACTTAGAGGAGACATGATACCTCTTTTCAGCTTTTTGAAGTCTGGATGTGGAAGAGAGAATAAACTTGTTTTGACTATTCTGAGGGCAAACTAAAACTGTTTGGTAGAAAGCATCAAACAGAAGATTTTTCTTTGTATGAGAAAAAAGAATTTCTATCAATTAGAGTTGTGCAGAAGTGGAATGAACTGCCTTACAGAGTAACAGTTCCCTTGTCTCAGGTAGTCTTCAAACTGAGCTTATATGATCACTTAGCAAGAGTGCTTTAAGGGATTCATGTTTTGGGTATCTACTGTGGTACATAGCCTTTGTTTGAGCTCTCTTCCAAACCCTGAGAATCTGTGAGAGTTTTTTGCCTTATCCAAATCTTGATTCAGATAATGAGAAAAAAAACCAGCAGAATAGTTTGATAGCTATTTTTTGAGAATTTGGGAAAGCTAATACACATCCCCCAAAACCAGTGGAATACCTCCTAGTAAAATATATTCTTTATTGAACAGCCACATAGTTCTTTCAAAAGGGAATATCCTTGTTTTTGGCATTTGCTGCATCGTATGGTCTGACAGCCTAACAGAAGATGAAATTTGCAACATAAATCTGTCCTTAATGGTTTATCATTAGAAGTAAAACATTTTTATTGTTGGTTGACTTTTTTTTTTGGCTTTGTTTTTAATTAGTCATGAAGTTTCTTAGGCATTTACCTTCTTCCTACATTTGTAATGATATGTTTAAATAAACTAGAGGGAAGGAGGTGAAGCATAGTTATAGTTTTGGAGTTTTAGGGGGTAAGGCGTGTTGCTAGATTTGTGATTTCATTAGTGTAGGGCAGTTAGGGTATAGAAATTCTCTTTACCACTACAAGCAACAATTTTTCTGAAATGTATGGTCTGAGAGTTTTTATGAACACAAAGAGGTTAATTGATTTGCTCAACATCATACAGTCAGTATTCTCAGAATTGGGACTTGAATCCAGCTCTTCCTAACTTTGAAGCCAGCTCTCTCTCTCTCCCTCTCTCTCTCTTTCTCTTTCTCTTTCTCTTTCTCTCTCGCTCTCTCTTTCTCTCTTGCTCTCACTCTTTCTCTCTTTCATGATAACTTTTGTAACAACAGATATTTAGTTAATATTGATGTATTATACTTACTATAGAAAAAATTCATTATGTAATAGCTTAAGTGTTTCTATAGCATGAATTCAACTAATCATCTTTATATAAATGATTCCCAAATCTAAGTAGCCAGCAATCATCTCTCTCCTGAGTTCCAGTCATTTGTTTCCAGCTAGTTATCTGATAAACATCTCAAACTGAAAATGCCCCCAAAGCAAACATAACCCTCTTTCATAACTTCCCATTTTTTTGTCAAGTGCCCCACCATTTTTTCAGTCATTGAGGACTGTATCCAGGAGTCATCCTCAACACTTCACTCTCATTCATCACCACTCTCCCCCCAATATTCCATCAGTTGCCAAGTCTTGTAGTTTCTACCTCCATAACATTTCTTTGTCCACTTCTTTCCACTCACACAGCCATCAAGAAAAGGCAAGTAATCATCGCCTTTGGCCTAGATCATTGCAATAGACTCTTAATAAGGTTCTCTGTTCATCCTCTCTAACTTTAAAAATTTTTTTAAATAGAGGATGATATTTAATGAGGGCTTGTAAATATCTTCATTATAGTTCTAGTTCAATATAATGTTGTTGTTGTTCAGTGACACCTAATTCCTTGTGACCCCATGGACAATATTGTGCATGGGGTTTTCTTGGCAATGATACTGGAGTAATTTGCCATTTCCTTCTCCAGTGAATTAAAGGCAAACAGAGATTAAGTGACTTGCCCAGGATCACATAACTAGTAAGTATCTGAGGCCTAATTTGAATTCAGGTCTCCATGACTCCAGTATGACAAAGCCACTTAGCAGTTCAATATAATACAATTCTACAAACATTAATTGCCTTCCTTGATTTCCCTTGGTGAAATCAGAATTATTTAAAATATTTAAGATAGATTTATTTAATATTTTATTTTTTCACAATTGCATGTAAAAATAATTGTTGACATTCTTTTTTTTTTTAAATTTTGAGGTCTTAATTCTCTCCCTCCTGCCCTCCACTTCTCCTTCATAAGAAGGCAAGCAAGCAATTTGATATAGGTTATACATTTGCAGTCATCTATATTAGTCATGTTGTGAAAGAAAACACAGACAAAAAAAAACACAAGAAAAATAAAGTTTTAAAAAGTATACTTCAATCTGCATTCAGACTCCATCAATTCTTTTTCTGGAAATGGATAGTATTTTTCATCCTAAGTCCTTCAGAATTTTCTTTGATCATTGTGTTGATGAGAATAGCTGTCATTCCCAGTTGATCATCATACATTGCTGTTAATTTATACAATGTTCTCTTGGTTCTGCTCATTTCACTTTGTATCAGTTTTTTATGGCTTTCCAGGATTTTCTGAAAGCATCCTGCTCATCATTTTTTAAAGTTTATTGAAGTTACTGTTTTTGAAATTTAGTTTCACATTTTATCTTGTATTAGATTCTTTTTTTTGTGAGGCAGTTGAAGTTAAATGACTTGTCCAGAGTCACACAGCTAGTGAATGTTATGTGTCTGAGGCCAGACTTGAACTCAGGTCTTCCTGACTCTAGGGTTGGTGCTCTCTATCCACTGCACTACCTAGCTGCCCCCATCATTTCTTACAGTACAATAGTCTTCTATCACAATCAATGCCACAGCTGTTTCAGCCTTTCCCAATTCATGGGCATCCCCTCAATTTCCAATTTTTTGCCATCACTAAAAGAGCCACTATAAATATTTTTGAATGTAAAGGTCCTTTTCCTTTTTGGGTATTTTTTAACTCTTTGGGACACAGACCTAGTAGCACTATTGCTGGGTCAAAGTATATGAAAGGTTTATGGACTTGTTAAAAAATTGTTCTCCAGAATAGTTGAATCAGTTCACAGTTGTACCAAGAGGTATTGGTGTCCCAATTCTCCTGTATCTCTTCCAATATTTGTCATTTTCTTTTTCTATCATATTAGATGATCTGATTTGTGTGGGGTGGTACATAAGAGTTGTTTTAATTTTCATTTTTCTAATAAATGTTGACTTAGCATATTTTCATATACTTATAAATAGCTTTGATTACTTC
Source organism: Phascolarctos cinereus (assembly GCF_003287225.1). Lineage (NCBI taxonomy): Eukaryota > Metazoa > Chordata > Mammalia > Diprotodontia > Phascolarctidae > Phascolarctos > Phascolarctos cinereus. The sequence continues at coordinate 153,828,360 of NW_027556180.1, read as the reverse complement.
ATCTGAAAACTATCTTTGATATCATTTGGTCATTTATCAATTGGGGAATGGCTCTTATTTTTATTAATTTGAATTCTCTATATACTGAGAAATGAGCTCTTTATCAGAGAAGCTTGCTGTAATTTTTTCACAATTATGATTACTAATTGTGTGTATATATATTACTAATTGTGTGTATATATATATATATATATATATATACACACACATATAAATTCATTTATGTATATACATATACATGTATACCAGCTGTGTATTTCTCTCCATCCTATTTTGCCCCTGTTTATCCTGTTCTCTCTCTCCTCTCACCCTCTCCATCTTTAAAAGTGGTTTACTTCTGAATATCAAATCCCCTATGCCTCCCCTTCTCTTATCCTTTCCCCCCTACTTTCCTAAAAGGTAAGAAAGATTTCTCTATCCAGCTGAGTGTGTTATTCCCTCTTTGAGCCAGTTCCAAGGTTTAAGTATGCCTCCACCTTCCCCTATCTTCCCCTCCATTGCAAAAGCTCTTTTGCACCTCTTTTATGTGAGATAATTTACCCCATTCTATATCTCCCTTTCCCCTTCTTCCAGTACATTCCTCTTTCTCACCCTTTAGTTTTATTTTTTAGATATCATCCCACCACATTCAACTCACACCATGCCCTCTGTCTATGTACACTCCTTCTAACTGCCCTAATGATGATTAAATTCTTAGGAGTTACAAATACCATCTTCCCATGTAGGAATGTAAATGGTTTAAACTTATTGAATTCTTTATGATTTCTCTTTCCTGTTTACCTTCTAATGTTTCTTTTTCGTCTAGTATTTGAAAGTCAAATTTTCTATTCAACTCTGCTTTCTTCATCAAGAATACTTGAAAGTAGTCTCTCCCTACTCCAATCCATCCTTCATTCAGCTGCCAAAGTCATTTTCCTAAAGTGCAGGTCTGATTATGTCACCTCCTCCACTCAATAAACTCCAGCGGCTCCCTATCTGCTCTGGAATCAAATGCACATTCCTCTGTTTGGCATACAAAGCCCTTCATAACCTAATTCCCTCCTTTCTTTCCTGTCTTCTTGCACCTTATTCCTTACCATGCACTCTCATATAGGGACACTGGCCTCTTGACTGTTTCATAAAAAATGATGCTTCCATCATAGTAATTTTCTATGGCGAGGTTCTATTCTTTGCTCATTTTCTGAGCCCATTTCTTGGCCTTTATGTTAAAGTTAAGCTGTGCTCCTGCTGCGGAGGGGTTATTATCCCTAGATTTAGAGATTTTTGTGAGCTTTTTCCAGAGCTAGATGTGGGGGTCTACAAGTTTTGAGTTCTCCCAAGGTGGTATGCTTCTAGAATGAAATACAAACTGCTCACCATTTAAAGAACTTCCCTTTCTACCAGCCTCACTACACTAAATTTTAGACAAATTGCCCTATTTGCTGTTCCTTGTATACAATAGTCAACCACTATGCCTTTATACAAATTGTGATTCTGATATGTTCACCCTGTTGATCTCTATCTCTCGAAATTCTTTGCTTCTTTCAGGGTTCAGTGCAAATGCCACCACCTATAAGAAACCTTTCCTAACACCCTGGTTTGTTTATACTCCTTGTCTTAATGTTTTCTGCTTTTTGCATCTGTGCATTCGATGTTTCTAATTAGTGGAGTATAAATTCCTTGATAACAGGGATTATTCATGTCTGTAGTCCCTGAAACTAAGACAGTATTTGGCACACAGTAGGTGCTTGATAAATGGTTACTGCCCTGACTTTAATTTACTTGAGTTGTATAGCTACTTCCTGATTAAATCACAGTATGTGAAATATAACCAGGTATTTCTGTGTGGGCTATTTAAACAACATACTGGGAAATATCAATATTGTGACAAACTCTACAAAATTAGCAAATCTCTCATTTAGACAACACTGGTGTCTTGGTTTCTAGCCCTTGTAATTCTGTAAAGATTAATCAACTATTGAATCTAGAAGTGATAGTAGCAGAGAGATTACTGTCTCCAGCAACATTGATACTATGATTACAAGAAAAATTTTACTGCAATTTCTGGGATCTTACTTGTTCCCCTGCATCAGATTTCTAAATAGTTAATTCTTTACCATCCAATGAGATGAAGTGAATATACCAGAAATGTTAATGCTTGTTAAGCCAATTCCTCCATGTGTTTTGGGCATGTAAGGACAGATGAATGAAGTTCATAATAGTAAATATATTAAAACTAAAATTCAGTGGAAGACTATAACTATTCAAAGTCAGCTCTCAAGAAATTTCAATGAAATATATTTCAAAAAAGTTACAGTAATTTTTAGAATCATGGGATATTAGTTTCTTAGAACAAAGAGAAGTGCTGTTTTGCAACTTCATAAACTTATTTGTACTTAATTTGAACTTATTGAATTACCATGGAAAATTTGGGATTTCATTCCTGGGGTTGTTCTTCTGCCAGTAGACATATCTGTCTTTAGCAGATGGCTTAATAAAACATGGTGATAAATAAATAAATATATATATATTTATCACTTAAAAAGATTTATTATAATGTATATAAAAGCTGTAAAAATAGTTCAGCCACTAGAAGTTACATTTAATATATAATTAAAATAGTTTTAAAATCTAGACTATATGATATGCACTTTGCAGTTTCATAATTTAATAGCTTGATCATTAAAAACAGCTCAGTGTCAGCAAAGAATGTAGGCACTTCATGAGTACAATGGAATAAAAAGATTGGCTCATTAAGAACAGTAGTTGACTATAGCTCTGTCTCTCATAGCTCTTCGATTTCAGCTGTGGCATTCTCTTTCAGTTTGGCCAACACACAGAGCTTGATCTCCAGGCCTATGGCTTTGGCAAGGGGTGGAGGCACTGCACGCATATATGTATATATATATATATATACACACACACGCACACACACACACACACACACACAGAGATATGTATAAAACCCATCATCTGGTGAACAACCTTAAGGTGAGGAGCCTATCTTTACAGAGCTTTACTAGCAGATTTTCTCTTCCATGATAGAATCTGCAAGAACTTGTAGTCTTCTGGCATAGCACAATATAGAGAAACCAGGGTCACTTTCATATCATAAAGCATCATAAGAAAAGGGCCTCTCAAAATATGGGTGGATTAATTTCATTTCTTTAAAGAAAAAAAAGATACACATTGTGTTCTTCTGTACAGGTAACTGAATTATGTCTTTGCACTTCTCTAGGTCTATATCACTACTAAAACTAACTTGAACCAGCAAATACAAACAATATTAACTGTTGAAATTATGATAATTAGAGTTCTATTTAAGTAACTATTGTCAAGTTTAATAATTCTTTGTTTGAACTAAGGTATCCTTACTAAATTATTTCTGTTTCACAGCAAGAACTCTCTTTAAATTTCACAAGTATGTGTGAATTGAATTTTCTTTCATTTCCCATCATGGCTCTTGGGATCTAATGAAAAATATAATGGCAGTTTTCTGGGAGAACATGTCTTGCCATCTATACCCCCCAAAATGTGTGAAGATACTTTATTAAAGAGCTTTACTAAAAAACCAAAATGAAATAAACAGGGAAACTACATCTATAATATGCCCCTGACCCACTAGTTTAATAACCCAGTCCAAAAAATAAAAAAAAAAAATATGAGTAGTTTTGCTCTCAATGAAAATAGCCTGGTTCTTTGTAATCATTACTTCCTTTCCTGGATATTAACTAACCATATCTTTAATAAATAATTCTAAAATGGTACCAAGAGTTGAAGTGAAGCTCACAGACCTACAAAATTTTTCAGGCGCTATTCTCTATCTTCCTTCTCTCTCTTTTTTTTTTTTTTAAGAGGAACAACATTTGTCCTTCTCCAGTCCTGTGAAACCTCTCCCATTCTTTGTGGTCTTTTAATTATTGACAATACTTCAGCAATCACAACTTTAGTTCCTGTAAATTTTATCTTGACCATGTTGAATTCATCAAAGGGCAGCTTGGTGCAATCTCTTTACTTATCTTGGCTAACAGTTATTAGCAATTTATGTTTTGTTCTTTCCAGTTCTTTTTTTTTTTTTAATATGGAACGCTTCGCGAATTTGCTAGTCATCCTTGTGCAGGGACCATGCTAATCTTCTCTGTATCATTCCAATTTTAGTATATGTGCTGCTGAAGCGAGCACTGTTCTTTCCAGTTCTAAGGTGATTTTCTTTGACAGAGAAAAGAGAAGCAAAGTAAGAATTAAACACTTTTGACTTCTTTCTCTTATAATTTGTCAGCATCCCTTCAATCCTTAGCAATCTTCCATATAGCTAAAACAAAATAACAATATTTTATTTCATTCTTAGATTTCCTCAGCAGTCTCTGTTTATTCTGAGATTTAGTACTCCTGACACTATTCTTACAGGACTATGTCGCTGATTTATTCCTCCACTGTTATCTGCCCTGCCTTCCATATTCTCCCTTGCTGTTTATTCCTGCACCATGCACTTTTTAAGGTTCCAAAGAAATGGACACCATTGTGGTGGATTTCTTCAGCTGAATAAATTGCTTGGAAGTGGTCATTCTTTTTAAAATTTTCATAGAGATGATGGCCAGGCTGTGCAGCAACACTGGGAGAGACCAGGGTCTCTGGAGTACAATGAGAAAGCAGAGATGGCATGGTAGCCATTGATCTGGAGACAGAAACTCTCTAGGGGATTCATTGAAGGGCCCACTGTGAGAAAGCAGAAAGTCAGCTCCTGACCTCACAATCTCTGGAGACCAACCTGCTAAATTACTGGGCCATAAATTTCACTTGTCATCTTCCAGGAAGAGAACATTATCCCAGAAGTTAAGGCCAATAGTTGTCACTGGCCAGAGGATAAAAGGGTGAGGATGGGAGGGGAGATAGGGTGTTGAATGGGAGCTTATTAAATCATCCTCCTTTTTCTCCCAACCCCCCAAGCACCATTCAGCATTAAGGACTTTGAGGTACCCTTGTCTCAGTGTCAGCAGGAAGAGAAGCGTGGAAGTTGGAAAGGAGAGAAGTTCTGATGAACACAAAATATTATAGCTTGTTGAAGCTATGGTATGGATTTATGATGCTCTACTTTTCACTTTTGATTTTGCTCCATAAATATATCCTATTCTACATGTAAGTAAGTAACTCATTAGGGTCATAAGAAGTTGGAAAAGAAATTCTGATCCTGTGGGATGGAGATGAACATTAACCAAATGAATTATGATTGGGGGTGGGAAAGCCTTAAATCATACCCTTAGATTCTGTAAAAGCCCTGGGAGGTACTTTGTTACAATTCCAGAGAGGGAAAAGACACTTTACAAATATGCAGGATGACTTAGGAATACTGGGGACTTAAAGGTTTCTACAATTTGTACAGTTAATCAAGTTGGGAGCTCAAGGTTTGGACCACCATCTGGTGGCTTACCCAGATATAGCAATCCATTTTACAATTGTAGTACACCTCTTAGTGAAAATGTGAAGAAAATACTCTTGTGAGTAGGACATAGTACATTTTACATGTTCACAGACATTTACAGCTATGAAAAACAAACAAAACACACACACACACACACACACACACACACACACACACACACACCTTACGGGCTCTTTTATTAGATTATGTCTCCTTTAAATATTTTGTTTTCTCAACTACTCTACTTCCTTCATTACAATGCTATTCAGCTTCGTGGGGAGTTTTCTCCTTCATCTTTTTCTTTTCTTTTTAATTTTGTTGGATTTGTAAGATGCCAGCCAAATACATGCTCACCAGCTTTAATGAGGTACACTCCATCCCTGGCCAGGAGTCTGTTATTTCTTTTTTAAGACTTGGTTAAGAAATTCAAATTTTATTCTCAGGCCCCATCTTCTTAAGGCACAGGATCTTGCCTAAACTAATAAATGCTTGTCTTTTATTACAGACCAATACATAGGACCATAATTAGTGAATTTGCAGATCAATTCTCTGATTAGCCCAGAATTGATCTTTAATTGTAACATGAATCCTTGATATAAGTATAATCTTTAACTATTAAAAAATCTGTATCTGAATAGAAAATTTTCTGTAGTGAAATTAGCTTGGTTAGTCTTTTTTTTTTACTTTTCTAGGTATCTGTTGATTTACTGGAAATCCTACTTATCTTGTTGATGGAAGAAATGTGGTTTTTTTTCATTTCCTAATGAATTATCCTCCATGAATATAATCCATAAATTCAGGAGTTTGCAAATGTCTTAAATGTAGCGAACCATTCTTTATTTTTTTTTAGTGACGCAATTGGGGTTAAGTGACTTGCCCAAGGTCACACAGCTAGTATATGTCAAGTGTTTGGTCTGAGGCCAGATTTGAACTCAGGTCCTCCTGACTTCAGGGCTGGTGCTCTATCCACTGTGCCACCTAGCTGCCCCATGTAGTGAACCATTTTATTTAAAATACATTTTTTAACTCTCAGGTATAAGTGTTTCAACTGCAGAAGGTAATGTTGAAACCTATTTTTTGTTGAGGGGAGGTTATGAATAAGGAGATGGGGTCAGCCTTATTTACAATTCATTATGCTGCTTGGTGGCATAGTGGAAAGAAGGCTGGTCTTGGAATCAGAAAGACAAATTCACTCTCAGACAGTAGCTATGTAATCTTGGGTAAGTCACTTAATCCTGCCTCAGTTTCCTCATCTGTAGAATGAAAAGGAAATGGTAAGCCCCTCCAGTGTCTTTGCCAAGGAAACTCCAAATGGAGTCACAGAGAGTTCGATATGACTGAAATTACTTAACAACTACAAATACTTCCTAAGACACACAACATAAAAAGTACTGAAAATACTCTTAAATGATACAGATTACATCATTTCTAGATCTTGATAGGTGGTTTAATGACTGGTTTAATGACCATTCGCTTAATTCCAAAAACATATACTCTGTCATCTTGTGGATAGCCTTCTAGTGATGAGTCTTTTTTGAGTCCTCAGATTAAAGATACTTATGCCATTTCCAGAACAATAACTGAAGCCTTTTGGCTTGGTAGGACCTGCCACAGCCTGTGTTCCACTGGCTTAGTTCCTAGAAGCCCAGTGTCCTATCTGTATCACACTATTAGAGTAGGAAAATATTTATCCAAAGCTATATTTTACTAAAGACTTTGGGAGAATTAATCTAATTATTTGACTCATATATAAATTAGATAGTCTTCCTAACAAAGGTAGGGAGGAAATGCTATTTAAATCCTTGAAAAATAATTAGCTGTGTTACTTGAGCAAGTTATTTTCTGTTCCTTAGAATCTTCCTTTATTAAATGAGTGGGTAGGACGAAGGTCCCTTCCTGTTCTAATGTTTTATGATTCTGTGATATGGCCAATAACAAAATGTAATTCATTGTTCAGATCCAAGGATGAATTAGCCTTCTTGGATTTATTTTAAGATATGTTTTTGTTAACGCTTCAAACAGAAATATGCATTTTTAGATACAAGAATAACATTGAGCCAATCCCTTGGTTATTCAAGCTATTATTGTCGTCATTTGGTTGTTAGGCAGGATATTGGGTAAGTTGTGATTAATTCTTTCAGGATATTAAGTATCAAATTCAATGGAATATGACTTTTTTCCTATACTTAGACAACTTAGAGATTTATCCTCTTAGTTTCACTTTTCTTTGTATCTATCAAAGTTATTTTGTTCAGTGTTAAGATGAAAATAGAAGAAGGACTGAATTTTTAGACATTGAGAGATTAGTTTTCTCAGACACAGGTCTCTGCCAAAAAGAAAATATGAAAGTCAGTAAATGGGAAAGTTAGAAGACCCTGAATATTTGCTTTTCCTTCCTGCCATATTCTAGGATAGTCATTGCAAAATATGATTGAAAATACCCTTTGCGTCAGAAAAGATAAATTGTTTTGTCTTTGGAAACTTGGAGCTATTTGTTTTCAGTCACAGACATTGACCAGATTGGTAAGGATCTAGCTTATCTGCCCTAAGATGCAACTCAAAATTTCAGGGGAAATTTATGGCCTTCTTAGTCAGTTCCATCTGAAGAGGATGAAGGAGTTATCTGGAGGCATAGACTGATTAGAGCCCATGGCTAGGAAAAGTGCCATTACTTGAAGGTTAATACTAAGGACAAAGCCATCAATTGAGAAGAAATATGAGAGAAGATTAAATAGGCAGGATGTTATAGTATTATAGTGCCATCTAATGTGAGTTCTTTCTCCTAACCTCCAAGGCTTTCTTTCAGGATCTTTCAGGTCTCAGATATGGAGATCTGCTTGTGAGGGCTACACTCCTCCTACATAGAGGGCAACCACTATCCCTTCCTATCTTTTCTGACACCTTTGGCCATCTAGCTACCTACATTATCAGTCCCTCCTTTTCAAATGCCTGGGAGTGTCTAAGAACTGTGTCTCATAGACATTTCTGACTCATTGCAAGTCATTGGAGAAAGTAGTGTCCTGTGTCACAGGGTACATACAGGTCTGACTGTGTCACACAAGAAATTTTGGTGGCTGCCTATTACGTCTTTATCTTGTTATTCAGTCATTTCAGTTGTGTACAATTCTTTATGATCCCATCTGGGATTTTCCTGGCAAAGATACTGGAGTGGTTGGCCATTTCCTTCCCCAGGTCATTTTACAGATGAGGAAACTGAGGCAGACAGGGTTAAGTGACTTGCCCAGGGTCACAAAATTGTACGTGCCTAAGGCCATATTTGAGCTCAGGAAGATGAGTCTTTGTGACTTCAGGCCTGGCACATTATCAACACCCCTATTGCATCTAGGATAAAATATGAATTTCTTGCTTGGCATTTAATATGCTTAAGATATGACTCCAATCTGTCTTTCCAGCTTGATTTCCCATTTGTTCCCCTTCATGTACTTCAGATTATATGTATTCCAAACTGCCCTATTTGCTGTTTCTCATAATTAACATTCCATAGCTTTCTCTCATGCTTTCATACAGGCCATCCCCAATGCTTGGGATGCTTTCTCTCCTCCTTTTTGCCTCTTGGAATCCCAAATTTCATTCAAGGATTAGCTCAAGTGCCATCTGTTACACGAAGTCTTTCCTTATTCCCACCAATTATTAATGCTTTCCTGCCAATTTACTTTGTCTGTATTTCCTATTTACTTATCTGTAAAAATGTTATTTCCTTGACACAGGATTAATTGCTTTGGAAGGAAATTTAGATATGTCCTTCCAGTATTCATAGGAACTAGAAGGTCATCTCATTTAACCATCCATTCAATGCTTGAATCCTCTATTTCGTGTCCTCTAAAGTCTCTGTTTAAATATTTCCAGTGAATAGGAACTTCCTGCATGAATAGCCACACACACACACACACACACACTCACACACACACACACTCACACATGCACATATATGCATAGATACATATACACATATATAGATATTTATATGCATGTATTTATGTGGATATATATATGTGTGTATATACACAAACATAACTATATGTATATGTCTCTGCATATATATATATATATATATATACATACACATATACATACATATACACATACACCTATATACATAAATGCATACATAACACAAACACACACACACACACACATACACACACACGCGCGCGCGCACACACACACATAGCTGTGAATTGCAGAAAGTTCTATTTTATATTAAGTCAAAGTATGCCTCCCTAAAGTCATTGGTTCTCTGGAAATAATTCTTCCAGCTTTTCTTTCTTCATATAACATGGTTGATATTCTTCATCATCCTAACTACCAACTTGTAACCACATTCCATGTCCTTATTGATTTCCTTAAAGTGTATATCATACTGGTTATCAGATGCCCAATAGGGATGACTCAATCTAAATCCATCAGCACTCTTAGAAAACAATCCTCAAAACTCATTTGGGTCAGACACATTTTCTGAACATGTTTTCAGTAGTCATAGATTACAAAAATAACATAGACCTATTAATCTAGTGATTATTTCTAAACTTCATTGGGGTGAATATTGTACCCACAATAAATGCTGTGTTGGACCTAGTTACTAAGAGAGAATTGACTGATTTCATTTTTATCTTTTTCTGATTTGGTCACCCTATACAAGAGAGGCTAACCATAAAAGCAATATGATAAATTGGATAGCCACCCTTATGAATCATATGGAATTACCCAATTTCTCCAACTAAGAGATTTCCTTTCCAGTTGGGTATAGACTTTGAATAACTCATTTTTTAACATCTAGCCATTCAATCCTCTCTGAATCTATTGTATTCTAAGCTTCTTGAGGACAAGACCATTTCATTTTTTATCTTGATATTCTGAATACCTAGCACAATCAATTCCATGCAAAGTAGGTACTTAGTACATTTGTTGAACTGAATTGAATCAAGTCACTTCTTTCCCCTAAAACAGGGCTGGAAATCTGGTTGCACCAGTGGACCTTACTGTTTTTTGTTTATAATATTAATTTCTACTTTTCAGCAGAAAATAAGCAATTAAAAATTAATCTTCAATGTCAATTTTCTGTGGATACCTATATTACTTTGAGCTAGGAGGTAATAACAATTATCTTAGATGGAAATGAACTACTTTTACTTGTTATATCCAATTTTATTTGTTTCATAAGGCCTCAATTGTATATAAAGCTACTTTGCTGGTAGTCATGGTTTGTTTTTCTGCTATCATTCTGTGTTAATCTTAGCTGTGGCCTTACCTAAAGATTTAGTTTCATACATGCTGTTATAATCCCTTTGCCCTTCTTTGGTAACTCCACCATCTGCCTCAATGTGCTCTTTTTTCAATTCTTTTCATAGTCGTCCAAACAAATAAGTCTTTTTTCTGAAGTTATGTTACTTAGAGATCAGCTGGGAGTTAGTTTCCTGATCAATTTTTTAAAAACCAAAAACCCAAAGGAAATTGGAACAGTGAAAAACATCAGCTACATTCAAATTAAAGAATTTGAGGTTCTTTTTTTTATTTCCTAAGCAGGCCCTAAGGCTTGTTGGCATCTGGAAATTTTGTTTAGTCTATGTAGCCAGTAATATGCTTAAATTCTATTCACCTGTTCATCTGAGAGGAAAGATTTGGAACAAGATAATGCTGCCAGAAGATGTGAAATAACATTTGGTACTTGACTAGTTCATACTTTGGTATTGAGTAAAGACTTCACAAACCAAAGATGGGCTTGGTGGTACTGATCTGAAGATGCCCAAATGTATTCATCTGTCCAAAGTAGCACTTCAAATCAAAAGCATAGTTTTAAATGTATTTCATATATAATAGATTCTATTTATTTGTTCCATAGATGCCAAGAATACATGCAAAATAATGGCCTTTTGAACCATAAGTCTTTAGGCCTCCTTGGTAACTTATTATTGCTTTACTTCACTTTCATGGTACACTTGTGTTAACATTTGAAAGTTTACCATCTCTAGATGGCTTTTAACCACCTCTAGATTGCCCCTGAATTGTCTCTTTGTGAATGAAATACCTAGAATCTCATTTCTTACATAAAAGGAATAGCTTACCTTTTTTTAAGTTTTGAGAACAAAAACCAATAAAGTGCTATCTAAAACATAATCCTTCTGGGAGAGCTTTTGTCTCTAAAAGACAGAAAGTTATTTTTTCTAAGAAAAGTTTATTTTTAATCTAAAAAAGAAACACAACGTGTTTCCCTTTCTATCAACAGGTACAAGCATTTTCACTGTATATGAGGCTGCCTCTCAAGAAGGCTGGGTCTTCCTTATGTACCGAGCAATTGACAGCTTTCCAAGATGGCGCTCTTACTTTTATTTCATCACCCTAATATTCTTTCTTGCCTGGCTTGTTAAGGTATTGTATAATTTGTTGGAATAAACCTGTCAGACATAGAAAATGTTCTACTGAATTTCTACTAGGTTTCCTCTGCTGAGTCTTATGGTAAGTCTGGTTTATATATCTATTTTTTTCCTCTTCAGAATGTATTTATTGCCGTCATTATTGAAACATTTGCAGAAATCAGGGTGCAATTCCAACAGATGTGGGGATCCAGGAGCAGCACTACTTCAACGGCTACAACACAGGTAAAGCATTGGCAGCATTTTAATTAATTCTAAGAAAAATAATTTTGATAAATTTCAAACATGAAATATGCGATAACTTGGTGTTAAAAAAAAAAGGCCTGCAGATTCATCCATGTGAATATCCTGTCAGCTGAGGCAGATTACAATCCTTCTGTAACTTAGTGAAAGGTATTCATTCATTGCTAGACCAAATTATATAGAATTTGGGGTCAGTCTCCTGGTCATAATCATTTTCCAAGCTTAGCTGAGTGATAGGATCTTGGATAATAGTCAAAAAGTACATTGTCAGGCTTATGTTCACAGCCTTTCCACAGTTAATTAAAATTTTCTCTAGCTTCTCTTCCACTTGCATAGCCTTCAAGAGTCCAAGATCACACCATAGCCCTGTGAAGACCGTAAATATGAAAATAATGGAATACTAAGAATCAGGATCTGCATCCCCATATTTATCCCGCCCTCTATTGTGTGTACCATAAGGAAGACTTACTGTCCTTTCTCATGTGTCTTTTATCAGAAGACAATAAAAAACCAAGAACTTTTCAGAGATAAAGCAGCTAGAAAACTTATTTTCTTAGAAATTTTGTGCTCATCTTACCTATAATTTTTTAATGGTCACTGATTCATATCACTGATTGACACTTGAGGCACATGAATATGTAATGATATTTGCTAATAACAATAACAACTAATATTTATATAGTTTAAGGTTTGCAACACACTTTGTTTCATCCTCACAATGCTTAGAGTTATATGCTATTATTATACCCTTTTTAAGATGAGGAAACTAAGGCAAATGGAGGTTAAATGAATTGCCCAAGGTCGCATAGCTTCTGCCTAAAACTGGATTTGAACTTATATCTTTCTGCGTGGTTCTAGAATTCTATACACTGTACCATGTAACTAGAATCATTAGAAAGGAAAATACATCCCAGTCTATAAATGTGACAAAGAAGAATTCCTCCTCTCCCCACTTCAACCCCTTGCTTTCTGTAGCTTTCACATGGTCTTCTTTAGGTTTACCAAAAGTTTCCATTTCCCTTACATCTAATGATTATTACTGATGTTTATATGACACTGTAAGTTTTGCTAAACCCTTGGCATACATTATCTCATTTGATCCTCACAAAAACCCTTTGAGGTAGGTACCATTATTATTCCCATTTTGCAGATGACTAAACAGACTCAGAAAAACTGAGTGATATGACTAGGTTCACACAGCTAGTGAATTACCTAAGGTGGGATTTAAGCCCATATTTTCCTGACTCTAAATCTAGAAACCTATCCATTATGCTTGATTGCCTCTTTGCTAAAACCAACAGGAGCACGGATATTAAATGTGATGGTATTTCAGGTCCAGGCTTTTTTTTTTCAGACAAACAGAAAGAAGACCTAGAAATTATGTCATCTCCTAACATAAAGGGAAAGGAAATAGATAATATAGCTTTTTATTTTTCTTATTTCTTTTTAGCATATTTGTGTGTGTGTGTGTGTGTGTGTGTGTGAGAGAGAGAGAGAAGAGAGAAGGAGAGAGAGAGAGAGAGAGAGAGAGAGAGAGAGAGAGAGAGAGAGAGAGAGAAATTATGAAGATGTGAAAAATACAGGAATAAAATGAGCAGTACTCCAAGGGAACCATTATTTCTTATCTTGAATTATAAAATAAACTTCTTTAAGGCAATTAAGGATGACTTTTTTGTCAAAGATCCAAAGTACATTTTTTCTTTGAAATATTTCACATGCCTTCCAAAATATTAACTACCAGACACTGCCTTAAATTACTAAAAGCAGACTTTTCCTGCTTATTGATTTAGGTATAATACCATTCATGAGCAGAATTATTACTTTTACATAGAACTTTAAAAATTTGTACATGGGCAAATATTATCCAAATTGAATTCAAGAAGGTAAATAACATACCTGTCAACTTCAAAGTAAGAAGTTAAGAATGTATAATGTTTAGTGCTATACTAACCTGTCTCTGCTGTGAAGCTTAAAATGTGTTCCATTTAGGCTTTAGAATTACTATTGGGACAAACAAGATATACTCAAGGAGTTGTGTATATTTTTGCTGCATGTGCTAAGAAACAAATTGCAGTAATATTACAGTATGAACCTGCTCATAGATCTTACATTCAAATGTACCTAAGAAATTATTTAAAATGGCTGCATACACAATTGCTTAATCAGCCATAATATTATAAGGTAAATACTATAATTAGAAATTAACTGTTATCCAAAAGCACCTCTCGGCATAGGTTTTTTATTTGGAATTATAACCTAGTACACATTTTCTACAAAAAATAAAAGATAAGGAAAGAAGCCAGAGCTGGGTCAAATACTTCTGTGGCAAAGAGGCAGAGAAAGTTGTTAAATCAATTGGAAAACATCTTGAAATTCAACAGAGGAAATAATACAAAAATTTGAGGGAAATCTAGATTTAAAAAAAGCTACTGCTGTGGACTCAGTTGCTAAGCAACAGAAATACATGTATTTCAGCCTGTTACAAAAAAAACGCTATTTACACTGCCTAGCAACCAGCCCTTCCTTCCTTCCTTCCTTCCCACCTCCTTAGGAGCAGCATGGCAAGTGGTCCTCATGCTCACTACAAGGTATAGCATAGAAAAAAATGCATTTGTTGTAGATTTATTACCTCTGTGATCTTTGGAGGGGGAAAAAATCTATACGTGAGCCCCACTTAAAGCAATTAACGCTCCTTTTCACAAGCAATCAAGTTTTCTACTCATGCTAAGTCATAAAGAAGCCTCTGACAAAAACTAAACAAAACAAACAAACAAGAGAATGGTGGGCATTATCTCATAAGCCCAAATTTGTTTCAAAAATGGAGGGTGGCTTTCTTCCTCTCTTTTAGCTCTGGAGTATTTGAATTTCTGAAGTATCCTTTAAAGAATGCTTTAAGCAAATTAAAAAGGGAACCTATCAATTTGCCATCATATTCTTAACTGAGTAAACTTTCTCTGTTAGAGGCTTGTTGGGGGTTGGGAGAAGTAAATTACATATTTGTCAGACAAAGGGGACTGAGACTTTGTAGCTTAGATGTAATTGTCTTTAATGCTCACTGCTGGAGACAAAAGGTAGTCACAAGACTGTCCCTACTTTTAAAAAATATATAACAGCCATTTTTTATTCATATTCTCACAGCCAAAAACCTAGTCTTCTGTAGTCAATGATCTAACAAAAAAACTCCTGGAGGTCAGTAAACAAAACAAATAAAACAAAATAAAAAACTAGAAGAATGAGATGGAAACTGATTTTACAACACTTGGGTAGTGAACAAAAGTGATTGTTTCCTGATGAAATGAAAACAGTGAGAATGCTTGATTAATCTTCAGCAGAGATGCAGAAAGTGAGATAGGAATGATAATTGGCTATGTATAAGTAACATGTCCTTATGGGGGTAGGTCTGATGTTAAGATGAGTCTCTATGATAGGACGATTTCCTTCTTCTACCAAGAAGACCCACACTATTTATACACAGTTCAATTAAATGCTTGGTTCCTCCCATTGGGATGTAAAACTTGGACTCAGAAGCAAACTTGATATCCATAAAGTATCCCTCAAGTCACACCATTTATTCAAATGAATGAGTTAACACAACCTCTGCAGGATGGATGGCTTTGCTAGCAATCACTGAGCAAATTCATGGTAGGAATAAGGAGTCTGACGCTTCTGTGGATATGGTAGATCTTTAGGGTCAGTGTTTTACAGTTCTTTTTGGGGCCACAGGAATACCTCAGTTCAAATCCTGTGCCCAGTACTTACCGAGAACAAGTCACTTACCTGAATTTACTTGTCTGTAAAACAGGGTTACCAATACCTACTACACAAAGCATTTGTGAAGCTCAAAGAAAATACTGCATGTAAATTTGTTTACTTTAAAAGAGTTATACTAATATCTGTTATTATCTGCTCCAATTTAGAAACATACTTCAGTTCCAGTTTTTATTTATAAGGTTTGATCTACCTCTGGCCCTACACTTACTAAGCACTGCCTCCATACCCAAAATCTGGCATGGGATGTAGAGTGGCATATGATGGGTTTAGGGGTAAGGAAACAGCAATTGTTAGTAGGTTTATCACGGATAGTATATGCAGTATATTTTTCCAACAATAGAAGGGACCATCTCTGGGTCATAAGAATTAGAAGTTACATTCTATGAGAGATTCATGAGAGCTAATATAGAAAGTCTGGAAGTGGAAAGGGGAAGAAGTAAAAGAATGAGAGGAGAGAAGGGAAATGAGATTGTTCTTATTAATCCTACCATTCCCACCAAGAGATCTTGATAATGCCATTACTAAGACATTAAAATGTAAAAGGTAGTTTCTGTACCCTTTAATATTCTGTTCAACTTCAGTATAAAAGTGTAATAATAGAATAGAAAAGGGAAAGTATTTTGATAAGGAAAACTACTTCCTCCACCAAAAGGAATACGTGTACCACTTTAAGTTTTAAGACAAAAAGCTTGCTTTAAAAAATTAAAGTTTATAGCAATTTAAGAGATACGTCTCCACATGAAAACACATTAGAAATATATATTAGAAAATTACTTAATATACATATATTAGAAAACATGTTATGTCATAATATATTCTAATACTTATTATATGTATACATACATATGAAAAATATTTGAAATCACTTTAGTGAGTGCAATGACTAGGAATGTCCTTTATAGCATTCGGTGTGAGGAGAATCTAGGTTGTAATAAGGAGTCATAGGAACAGGATAATAGTTCAGTCATGGAAAGTGAAAAAAGAGAATTAAATTTAGGGAAGTTGAATATATTATTTAATATACTCATTAATTTATTATTTATATATTTTATGTTACATATTATATTGTATTACATGTTTATATATTATATTATAAAATAGTTTGGGACAGTAAAATAGTTTTTAAATATATTATTTAATAATGAAGTTGAGCTATATATCCACCCTCATTAGCTTGTGTAACTTACGACTACATTCAGTTTCCAGATGATTAATTTCTTAAAAGATCTCCAACATATTTATGACTTGAAAGATAATACACACATATAGGTATGTATATATGTGTATACATATATACACACATATAGGTATGTATATATGTGTATACATATATACACACATATAGGTATGTATATATGTGTATACATATATACACACACACATATATATGTATATGTATATGTATACACACATATACATGAGAAGGAAAATGAGATTGTTCTTACAAGTAAGAGAGAGACATGATTTTATTTCTTGCTATGAATAAACTAAAATTTTCACTTTGTATTTATCCATTTTCCCCACTATGTTTGTTTTTTCTAGTTGGCTTTCTCTTCAAGTAATCCTTCTGTACATTACCCCCACATAGCTCTTCATTATTTTTTCCCCATATATTCGTTGAACCCAACCCCTCCATCCCACCCCAAATATTTCCTAAATAGCTTTGAATTCCATCACCCATTACTATTAATCCCTAACAACTGTAATCTTTTATGTCCCTATAGGGTTGAAGTTAATGGTCCTAATAAAAGTATTCAGTGGTCATGGGATGGGTTTGGAAAATTACACCAATTTTTTTTAAAAGCACAAAACATTTTTAATGTTTGGTATATAGTACAGATATCATCAATAAACAGTTACTTCTTTTTGGCTCCATATTTAGCTTCTTATTGGACTGATTTTATCACTCTACTTTTGCAGCAAACCTGCCCTTAAGTGAAGAAGAGTTGTATAGGGGAAGGGGAGGGAATAGGAATAAGCATTTAATTAGTACCTTCTATGTGCCAGGCACTGTGCTAAGCTCTTTTTCCAAATATTACCTCATTTAACCTTCACAACAACCCTGCAAACTAGGTTGTTATTATTGCCCTCATTTTATAATTGAGGAAACTGAAGCAAACAGGGGTTAAGTGATTTGCCTAAAGTCACATAGCTAGTAAGTGTCTAGGGCCAGATTTGAGCTCAGGTCTTCCTGACTCCAGGTCCAATGCTGTAACCACTATGCAATTACTTACCTCTAATAACAACTGAGAGAATGCCTAGAAGCTGCCCAGGGCCTGCTTTGCAAACAGTTATTGCAGAGACTCTGCTTAGATGACCTTAGAAAAGCTGCATTCATTCATTTCTGCCCCAGATGATCAAAACCTCACTCTTGATTTGAAAGACGAGACAGAAACTGAACACATTTGCATGTCCTTCCCTTCATTTCACACAAAGAAGTGACCTTGGCAGCATACTATTACTGATGATTAAATTGATTTATTTGATTTTTGTCCAATGGAAAAATTAATTTAACACAGAAAATTAGTCTGCTGCTGATCAAAGAAAATAGGTACCCCAGGGATCTTGGGGCCATGATAAGAGAACACAGGATATATCAACAGAGGGTTTTTTGCTTATGATTGACAGGATTGGTTTGGCCTTTTGTCCTTAGAAGGGAACTGGAGTTTGTTCGATGACTTTGAAGAAAGAGATTTCTGGTCAGCTTATATGGTCTCAGAGTTACAGAAGAATGGGTTGTTCATGATTCTTTCCCAGAGTATAACTTGTAAATTGACTTGTTTCCTACTAAAAAGAAATGAAGCCTATGACTGGACAGATAGAATTAACAGTGTTTCTGACATATTTAGGCAGAGCTACATGATGTAAATAATTGCTATAGTTATATTGTATCTTAGCAAGTGAACATGCACACACACACACACACACACACACACACACACACATACACATACATTCACAGTCCTAGATATTCTTCTGAGGCCTAGATCATCTCTGAATTGTGTCATTCACACTTTACAACCTCTGCAACAACTATTTGCCTTTTAATACAGTCAAACTATTCAGATGACCTACTATCAGATGTTTACCCTATGTTATGGGATATGAGAATTATGGAATATCATACCTTCTCATATTTCCTCTTTTACTCCACTAGTGAATAAAGGGGCAGTTTAACACAAGGATGTAAGTATATGAGGCAGAAAAAACATTTACATTTTTAAATGGTGTTCTATAATAGAGATGATAAAATGTTAGCTCCTTTTGTTATAAAATACCTTTGATTAGTAAAATAAAAATTATTATTTCATTAGAGGACTAAGAGGAGAAAATATTGGTGGGAAAAAATGTAAATGGGTAATAATTCTTTCTACCAGGTACCTATTTAAAAGGTGAGATATTTGTTAGAAGAAGCAGTGGTTGTGGTGGGTTTAACCAGGGCCTCTAAAATTAATGAAAATGCATTTGAGACTCAATGTGTAGATTTGAGAAGCAAGAGATATTATTCCCTGGTGTTGAGAAACACAACTAAGACTAGTTGGTCAAAAGTAACTGCTTGTTTCTGAAACATGCATACAATTTCAGCTCAACAGCCCAGTTTTGGCTTATTTTGAATACTCTTTCTTTTTGCTACTGATAGCAGTGTCAATTTCCTACCTTTAAGATCAGCCTCTATACCTAATCACATATATCCCCAAAGAGACCTTAGATTTGTTCCGCCCTGTATCTCAAGAGGGAAGATTCTTTTAGGAAATTTGTGACAACTACATTTTATTGGCTTCATATTACCTGTACTCCTAATTAATGGCATTGGAACGTTCAGCTTGATTTATTTACCTTCACCTATTTTCTGCATTACTGGGATATACTTATAATAATGAGCTTTATATGTGATAGCTAAAATATAATTTTCACATTGATTTAAAATAACAGTGCTAGAAATTAAAATGGTAAGCAACATCATGATGAATATTTGCATATTCATAAATTTACATAGCGCAAAACTGAACTTATATGAAAAGATAGAGTCTTGACCTGGTATATTTACCTATTAATATGATTGTATCCTTGTTTCTCCTTTTCTTTCTTTTTTTTTTTTGCCTTGAAGATGTTTCATGAAGATGCTGCTGGAGGATGGCAGCTGGTAGCTGTGGATGTCAACAAACCCCAGGGCAGAGCTCCAGCTTGCTTACAGGTATAGTTCAATACTATTTCTATAGAATCACCCACAATTGTTAGCTTTGGTTGTAAACAACAACCCTTACTTTTCTTAGAACTCTAGATTCTCCGTACTTACTGGTTAACTAATCAACCCCAAGCATTTGGTGCTTAGTGATGAAAAGCCAAGATGTTTATGGTTATGTTGATAAAGAAAGAATTTGTGGTGAGGTAGAGGAGGAGTTAGGTGTCAGGACATTAACATTTCCAAAAGCATTTCAGCAGATATTCATATCCATCTATCTATCTACCTACCTACCTATCTACCTACCTATCTATCTATACACACACATATACAAACATATAAACATATATACTGTAAAATATACACTGAGTAAGTATAGCTTATTTGAGGATAAGGAGAGAAAAAGGAATGCAATTTGTGTTTTAAGAATTAATCACTGGGACACTAATATACTGTTGGTGGAACTGTGAACTGATCCAACCATTTTGAAGAGCTAGAATTATGCCCAAAGAGTTATAAAACTGGGTATAACCTTTGAACCAGCAATACCACTATTAGGTATGTTTCCCAAGGTGATCGGGGAGAAAGGAAAAGAACCTATATGTTCTAAAATATTTATAGCAGCTCTCTTTATGATGGCAAAGACCTGAAAATTTAGGAGATGCTCGTCAATTGGGGAATGGCTAAATAAGTTGTGGTATATGTTTGTGATGGAATATTATTGTGCTATAAGAAATGATGAGCTGGTTGATTTTAGAAAAACCTGGAAAAACTTGCATGAAATAATGAAAAGTAAAATAAGCAGAACCAAAAGAACTATGTGTACAATAACAGCAATGTTGTTTGAAGAATAATTATTGATTAATACTAAAATCAACTACAAAGTGCCTATGAAGGAAGATGCTATCCACCTTTAGAGAAAGAAATGATAAATAGAAGTATGATTTTTACATATAATTATAAAACTGTGTCAAATGATGTTCTTCTCTAGTGTAGTAGGAAGGGGTGGAGGGAGACAGATTAGAAGTTAAAACATAACAAAAAAAAAGAATTTTTTTTCCTGAGGCAATCAGGGTTAAGTGACTTGTCCAGGGTCACATAGCTAGTGAGTGTGTGAGATCAGACTTGAACTCATGCCCTCCTGACTCCAAGGCCAGTGCTCTATCCACTGCACCACTTAGCTGCCCCCAAAATATTTTAAAAAGAATGAATAATGCTATCTTAAATTCACACAATATTTTGTAGGTTTCATAGCGTTTTAAAGGGTTTTACTCTTTGATCATTGTGGTTTCCCTCTAAGTTAAGTAGGGCAAATATTATCCTTATTCTACAAGAACTGAAGCTCAGAGCATTTAAACAACTTAAATTCACACAGATTTTAAGTGACTAAACTCAAATTAGAGCTCAGATGTTCAGACTCCTTCCTGGTCCATTACCTCCACAAAACAATCCCATGTTTTGAAATAATTTGTCAGTAAAACAAACATTTGTAGAAGTAAAACAAAATCAAATCAAGTGTTATCTGCTTGAGCAAACCTTTGTTGAACAAAATAAACTTTGTTTTTGACATACATTAATAGATCCCTGAGAGATGCAATTTGGACTACAGCATATGTTTTCTAAGTATATAGGACAAGTTTTGTGTTGTTGTTTTTTTTTTTAATGCAAAGTCTTGGAAAGACCAAAAGATCAATGGCAAAGTTTATCCCCGTGGAGTTATACACACTTGTAAAAAGGTAAATGAGAGATCAAAACAGTCACTTTTAGTAAGAATTGATGCTGAACAGTTGAAGATTGTAGATAGTGAAGCCACCTTTTGAAAAGTTTAATATAAGTAGAGCAATATACTAGGTAGATAGATTTATTTAGTTAAGATTTAGATGGAGAGTAAGAATAACTTAAAACAGAGATCTGTGAGGTTATGTTTTGGCAATAGTAGTAGAGATGGAAGGATAGATGTGGGAGAGGTCTGTCCAGGAAGAAATGACAAGACTTGATAGCATAATATGTTTGGTGCATAGAGGGTAGTGAGAAGTGAAATATTACTACAAGGTTATGAGAATAGTGAACTCCTCATACTTCCCTTAGAACACAAAGCTGTCAGACTAGGAGAAATAGATTTAGTGTGCTGTTGATTTTTCGGTGTTTGTTCTAGACTATTTCTCTTCCATCATCACTCCATAGTTGTCTCTCTCTCTTTTTAAGTCTGTGATATCTGCTTATAATATCCTTAGTTTAGTTGCTATTAAAGTCCACTTATTTCTATTTATGGTACCCTTGACCTTCTAGGGTGGGGGGGAGGGGGAAGCAAAAAAAAGTTTAAGAAACTGGCTACTCATCTCTGCCTTCTGATCTTTTAAAAACGTTTTAATATCTTTTGTTTTCACACCACTTTCACATCCAAATATATACTTCTTCCCTTCCTTGCACAGCAATCCAGCTCTTTTAACAGAATTTTTAAAAGGAAAAAATAATTCATCAGAAGCAACCAACACTTTACCTGTATGACATTGTATACAATTCTCTTTCCCCACCTCCCCCCACTCAAAGAGTTCATGGAAGTACAATGACTCAACTCTTCTCTTGTTCAAGTCTTCTTGGGCATTATAATTACAGCTTTAAGTTTTGAGGGGTTTCTTTTAGCATTTCGGTAATCATTATATTATAAGCTCCTTGAGGGCAGAGACTGTCTCTTGTCTCTTTTTGTATCCCCAGTCCTTAGCACGGTGCCTCTGATATATAATTTGTTTTAGTCAGGTTGAGTCCAATTCTTTATGACCTCATTTGAGGCTTTCTTGGAAAAGATACTGGAATGCCACTTTCTTCTCCAGATCATTATACAGATGAGAATGAGGCAAACGGGGTTAAGTGACTTGTCCAGGGTCACACAGCTAGTAAGTGTCTGTGGCTGAATTTGAAATCAGGTCTTCCTGACTCCAGGCATGGTACTAACTACTGTGCTACCCAGCTGCCTCCTGGAACATAAACTTAATAAATGTTTATTGATTGATTAATCATTGTACATATTATTTCTTCAGCAGTTCATATAAGGTTTCTTATGCTTTTCTGATTTCTTCCTATTCATCGTTTCTTATGATATACTAATAATGAACTGTATTCGTGTACCGTACTTTATTTAGCCATTCCAAAACTGATACACATTTACTTTGTTCTCAGGCCTTTGCTCACATACAAAAGTGTTGCTAAATAAATAAATATATTGTTGTATATGGGACTTTCCTGTCTTTTACTTCCTTGGAATATATAAAACTCCCTGTGGTCTTCTTGAGTGTTTTTAACCTCAATCATGTATAAATGACTGATACCCTGTATTCATAATTGCGCAACTTTCCTAGCACAAGACTGTCCATTTCCCAGATCTATATATTTTCACTGGCTGTCGCCCATGCTGAAAATTCTGTCTCTTCTCATCTGTGCCTCCTGGCTTCCTAGTCTCATCTCAAAATCCCTCCTTGACGGGGGGGGGGGGAGCCAAGATGGCAGAGTTAAAGCAGTGACTTGCTTGACCTCTCCCCTAAACCCCTCCAAATATCTGTTAAAAATGGCTCTAAATAAAGTCTAGAGCACAAAAAGACAGAGTGAAACAAATTTCTAGCCCAAAGCAATCTGGTTGGTTGATGGGAAAGGTCTGTTGTGCTGGGCTGGGAGAAGAGTGCAGTTCAGCCTGGGGCATGCAGGCAAAGACCAGGCCTCAGCCGACTGAATCACAGGCAGCTTTGTGGTTTCTAAACTTCTCAACCCACAAACTCCAAAGACAGCTTAGAAGGTCACTAGGAAAGGTCTGTCAGACCTTGGTGAGAAAGGAGCTTGGCTTGGCTTAGCCCCAGTCCTGGGGCAACCCCAGAGCGGCAGCTGCTTTCAGAGCTCTTGAACCACAGACTGGGGGGGATCAAGCTGCTGTCACAGGGGGATTGCAGGAATCTCATTGTTGGTGCTGAGGCAGGATTCTCTTGTTTTGCCTGTGCTTGGATATGGATCACAGTCCTAGGTGGTGGTCCTGCAGTTATGCCTGGACTGGCATAGCTTGTGGTGGCCAAGAGGGAATCCTCCTTACAGATCAAAGGCAGAAAAGAGTGCCTATGAGCCAGGAAAAGAGTGCAGGCCAGGGGGCAGGTAGGTGGTGCAGTGGATAGAACACCAGCCCTGAAGTCAGGAGGACCTGAGTTCAAATCCGGCCTCAGACCAAACACTAGACATTTCTTAGCTGTGTGACCCTGGGCAAGTCACTTCACCCCAATTGCCTAAAAGCAACAACAACAACAACAAAAAGCGCAGGCCAGGAAAGGAGTAAACACCTTTCCTTTGATCATACCACCTTGGAAGAACTGAAAATTTACAGGTCCCTAGAAGTATCTCTGAAACAGCTGAAGATTGGGATAGTATGCTCTCCATAGTAGAAGCAAGGCCCTACCTTAACAAAGATTGTAAAGGTCAGGTAATTGGTGGGGAACATGAGCAAACAGTATTAAAAAGGCCCTCAGACTATAGACTCTTACTTTGGTGACAAAGAAGATCAAAACATTCAACCAGAAGAAGACAACAAAGTCAAAGCTCCTACATCCAAAGCCTCCAAGAAAAATATGAATTGGTCTCGGGTCATAGGAAGGCTCAGAAAAGGATTTTGAAAATCAAGTAAGAGGAGTGGAGGAAAAATTGGGAAGAGAAATGAGAATGATGCAAGTAAATCATGAAAAACAAGTCAATAACTTGCTAAAGGAGACTCAAAAAATTACTGAAGAAAATAACACCTTAAAAATAGATTAACCCAAATGGCAAAAGCGAATGGAGAGAAGAATGCTTTAAAAAAGCAGAATTGGCCAAATGGGAAAGGAGGTCCAAAAGCTCACCGAGGAAAATAATTCCTTAAAGATTAAAATGGAGCAAATAGAAACTAATGACTCCATCAGAAATCAAGAAATTATAAAACAAAACCAAAAGAATAAAAAAATAGGAGGCAATATGAAATATCTCACTGGAAAAACAACTGACCTGGAAAACAGATCCAGGAGAGATAACTTAACAAACTTTTGCACTACCTGAA
This sequence comes from Phascolarctos cinereus, assembly GCF_003287225.1. Lineage (NCBI taxonomy): Eukaryota > Metazoa > Chordata > Mammalia > Diprotodontia > Phascolarctidae > Phascolarctos > Phascolarctos cinereus. Next base: position 153,803,311 of record NW_027556180.1, on the reverse strand, counting down.
AGCCATGATCAAAAAAAAGAGCCTGGACATCATCTTTTAAGAAATTATTAAGGAAAACTGCCTTGATATTCTAAAACCAGAGAGTAAAATAGAAATTGAAAGAATCCTCTGATCACCTCCTAAAAGAGATCCCCAAAGGAAAACTCCCAGGAATGTTATAGCCAAATTCCAGAGTTCCTAGGCCAAGGAGAAAATATTGCAAGCAGCCAGAAATATTGTAGAAACACAATCAGGATAATACATGATTTAGCAGCTTCTACATTAAGGGATCAGAGGGCTTAGAATATGACATTCCAGAGAACAAAGGAACTAGGATTAAAACCAAGAATAGCCTACCCAGCAAAACTGAGTGTAATCAACGATGGGAAAAAAAAATTGATGTTCACTGACAGAGGAATTTAATACACTCTTGAGAAACCAAAGCTAAATAGAACAATTGACTTTCAAATACAAGACTCAAGAGAAGCATGAAAAAAGTAAACAGGAAAGAGAAATCATAAGGGACTTATTAAAGTTGAACTGTTTACATTCCTACATGGAAAAATGATATTTGTAACTCATGAGACCTTTCTCCTTATTAGGATAGTTGGAGGGAATATATATAGACAGAGGGCATAGGGTGAGTTGAATATGAAGGGATGATATCTGAAACATAAAATTAAGGGGTGATAGAGGCTTGTACAAGGAGAAGGAGAAAGGAAGAGGTAGAATGGGGTAAATTATCTCACATAAAACAGACAAGAAAAAGCTTTTACAGTAGAGGGGAAGTAGGGGGAGGTAAGAGGGAATGAGTGAATCTTACTCTCATTGGATTTGGTTTAAGGAGGGAATAATATACACACTCAATTGGGTGTGAAAATCCATCTTACCCTACAGGAAAATAGGGGGGAAGGGGATAAGAGGGGGGTATGATAGAAGGGAGGGCAGATTGGGAGAGAAGGTAATCAGAAACAAACACTTTTAAGGAGGGACAGGGTCAAAGGAGAGAATAGACCAAATGGGGGGGCAGGATACAATGAAGGGAAATATGGTTATTTTTTCACAACATGACTATTATGGAGGTGTTTTGCATGATTGCACATGTATAGCCTGTGTTGAGTTGCTTGCCTTCTCAATGAGGGTGGGTGGGGAGGGAGGAAATAAGAGAATTTGGAACCCAAAGTTTTAAAAACAAATGTTAAAAATTGTTTTTATATGCAACTGGGAAATAAGATATAGGCAATAATGTATAGAAATCTATCCTGCTCTACAGGAAAATAGAAGGGGAATGTAATAAGAGAAGGCCGGGGTGATAGAAAGGAGGGCAGATTGGGGGAAAGGGGTATTCAGAATGTACACTGTCTTGGGGTGAGGAGAGAGATGGGGAGAAAATTTGGAACTAAAATCTTACGGAAGTGAATGTTGAAAACTAAAATAAATTTTTAAAACATCCCTCCTTCTGTAATTATATATCTTGTTTGTTCATAATTGTTTCCACATCTCCCCCATTAGGCTGTAAGCACTCTGAAGGCATGAATAATTTTTGCCTTTCTCTGTATCCCTAGCATTTAGCACAGTGTTTGACACATAGAAGGCACTTAATAAATGCTTGTTGCCTTGACTTCCTGAATTCCATTGACTTTTATCTTCATTCTACTTAATTCACCAGCACATCCACAGCTTAGACTTCAGTCATTATTCAAAATTGTCCCACCTTCACAGAATGTCAGACTCCGGAATTTTCCCAGGTCACTTTCCCCACCCAGTTACTCTGCTTAATTAGCTCCCCATCCTCATCTCCATTTCCTCATTCCCTCAGTATCCTCCCAGTCTATCAATCTCTTTCTGGCTTCACTGTGCCTACCCTCCAAGTCTTAACCCCACATTCCACCCATTCACGAGTCCCCATTCTACAATTCCTTTACATTTCATCTTTCTCACCAGGCCAGCCCCAGGGAACTTTCACTGTCTGCTTTCTCCATTCCAATCAACATACTGTTCAGCAGACCCTGAATGATTTAAAATGACCCAAGAAATAAGTCAAAGTCTAGGTTTATAGATTTGAGAATGATCTGCTTACAGATGATATCAGTACTGTAACAGAATCTATCAGAGAGAAGCAAATTATAGAGAAAGGACATAAATGTGAGGACTTATGAGAAGAAATGAAAAATTAAAAGGAAAAATGTTTTGAGAACTGTTGTGATCACAGAAAAATCAGAGAAAATAGAATGACTCAGATTTATTTTATTAAAATTATGGATATATTGTCTTTGATATGGTGTTCATATGTTGCTATTTGGCCTTTAAAACCCTGAACTCAATCTTAAGACTATGCAATACATTTTTTTTAAATAGAAAATTATAAGCACTATAATTCAGATCATCAATCAGTGTATTTCTGTGTACTAAAGAAATACAGCTCTAAAAAGCTTTCAAATGCAAGAACAAGATATATACCTTTCTCCATCAGCACTACTATTTTCATAAGAGGATAGAGCTCTCAACTTTCACCACTAGTGGTTTTCCTACTGGTGATTTTTAACCTATAAATCTGTGAACATGTTTCTGGCCTCTGTATTAGGCCTCAAAGAGCTAGGCAACAAGTGGACAATGGTAGTAACATACATCTATGCAAAAGCATAAGTAGGTTATAACACTGTTATTGCATTGCCTTAGATGTTATTGCCATTTCTTATTAACTAGTGATTTTTCCTGATTATGTGAATACTAAAGGATTTGTGATTTTGTGTAAAGGATGGATTGGAGAAAGGATAGAGAAGAGTCTGGGAAGTCAATCAATGATCTATTGAAATAGTGCAGGTGGGAATAATAGATCTGAGCTAAGATTAGTGACAGTGTAAGTGTAATGAAAAGGACACATACAAGCAAGAAATTTATGGAAGTGAAGTTAACAAGGCTTGCCAACTTTTTAAAAATAGAAGATCAGGGTAAGATGGGGCTGAGAAAAGTTTAGAATGATTCTGAGGTTACTCACCAGGGTGACTGGGAGGCTGGCTCAATAGAAATAGGAAAATTTGAAGCACGGAGATTAGAATGCATGTTTCAAATTTTCTCAGTATTTTAGTTGTTTAAAAAAAGTGTGCATAGGTATGTATGTATGTATGTGTTTGTGTGGTGAGAGAGAATTGGTTCATCTTCCTCCCTGACTTTGTAATTTCTGAGAATTAAACATAATTTCTGGCAAATTTGGAGCCAAATAACCTTGAAATGTAAACCTGTTTCCTCTCTACACAAAGAACAATCATCACTGGCATTTTCTTATTTTTTAAAAATCTTATGATCCCTCATCCTACACTTTCATGGGCTGAACAATTGGATGTCAACTTTTTTCATAGACATGATTTTCTAGCTGTCCACTATCCTTGCTTCTCTTTATTCTTTGTTATTTTTAAAATGATAAACTGATTTTCCCCATCGCCCATATGTTATGGGTAAGTATTTATGTGTTCCAGCAGCTGAAATAAAAATATAATGTAACTAATGATAATTTTATGTTTGATTTCATTCAGTGTTTCAGATAAATAGCAAATGACGAATGACAAATAAACAAATGTCATCTACCTGAGTTTAGACAGTTTTAGAAGACACTAGCCTGGAAATAGTGTATGAGATTAGAAAAACAAACTACAAGATTTCCATTTCAATGTGTTGTACAGAGAGGTTACCCACCCACATTTACCACCCTCTAGAAGTTCCAGTATAGTGTTTAATTCATTCTCTCTCTCTCTCTCTCCCTCCCTTCCTCTCCCTCTCTCTTTCCCTTTCTCTACAGTGTTTAGTTTGGGAATGGGGATGGTGAGTCCACTGTTTAAATGAACAATAATAATAGGTCAGATTGACATTTCCCTCAGCATTCCTACAGCACTCTGCGCTCATATGGATCCACTCACAGCACAGAGGCATTTTAGTCCTAGCCTGTGATATGAACTTTGGAAATCTGTGGACATCATTTTTATCCTCAGATGCAGTGAAGGATGCTGGAGAAGGCATCCAAGAAGTGGTTTGACTTCTTCGCTAAATTTGAAACGAGGTCACAGTGGCATCCAGACTTGCCTGCCTGTTTCCTTAGAGTGCAAACTTCATTTATGCATAATCGGCAGCTTTTTGAGGAGGTCACCCAAACACACAATACATAGAGGTCTGTTAAACCACAGTGTCATATTTTAGTTGCCACTTTGACAGGCTGTCTTCTTACTGCTCTTCAGGTAGTATTCTCCCTTTGACAGTTTGATGGATGTGTCTGGGTATTTCCTGCCATCCTCCAACACACTACCAGTGCTGTATTATCTTGAAAGTAGTCAGTGACAAGAAAATGAAAGCATACATGAAACCTGACATGCCTGCATTCATTTCCTCGCTAGTAATGTTCCACTGTGTTTGCCCCATTTTCTGTAAAGAATGAGGGATAATGAGTGCATACTAGAAGTAGGTCAATTTGTTGCCAAATTACTGCTTTAGTTTTTGTAGTGCTGTATTTTTAATGATTTCGGATGATAATTTCTTCTAAGATGCAGGTTGAATTTTTTTTAGTGGAGTTTCATAGCATGTCTATTTCATGTATAAAAATAATAATACAAACAGACTAATCCTTGTCAGTTTTCTTTTTTGAACTTTCTCAGAGTCTCAGAAGTAATTTCAGGCGATGAATAGGCATATGAAAATTTGATTCACCCATTAAGTATATATTGGCTCCACCCACATAGCTGCCCTCTTTTATAAATACAATAATGTTCCATTCACCTAGTCAGTAACATCTTTCAGATAAGTTGTTATTTACCCAGGTCCAGAAAGGAAAAAATGGTTAAGTTTCATACAACTTCATGTATAAGCAAATGCTGACTCCCTTAGAGGCATACTCCTCTCTCTCCCTCTCTCTCTCCCTCTCTCTCCCTCTCTCTCTCCTCTCCTCTCTCTCTCTCTCTCTCTCTCTCTCTCTCTCTCTCTCTCTCTCTCTCTCTCTCTCTCTCTCTCTTTCTCTGTCACTCTCTCTTGCTCGCTTGCTCTCTCCCCCCCTTTCCTCCCTCTCCCTCTCTCTATCTCCCCCTCTCCCTCTATCTCCCCCTCTTCTTCTCCTCTCCCTCTTCCCCTCCTTCCCTCCCTTCTTCTCCCTTTCCCCCTCTCCCTGCCTTCTTTTTCTCTCTCTGTTGCACACACACGTGCGCGCACACACACACACACACACACACACACACACACTTTCAGTTGGAATTTTTAGCAGAAAAAAAACCTTATAAAACATAATTTGTGACTTTGAGAAACAAAAAGTTTTGGAAAAATCTGAATACAAGGACAATGAAAGAATTTTTTTTATATATTAAACAGTACTTCAGTTAAAAAATAACAGAAAGGGGAAAATTGACAATGAAATTTAACACATCAAAAAAAGGAAAAGGCAGCCTGAAAGATGTTTTTACTTATTGTCTTACCAAACATTTATTATACATCTTCTATATTCAAGACACCTTGCTAAACACCTAGCAAAGATAGACATGACATAGACCAGGGTATTTATAATGTGTTGCTCTATTTTTAAAAGATTTTCTTCAAAATCACTTACTAAAAAGTCTTTGTTGTTTTGATTGACTTTTAAAAATGTATTGATTTTCTTTATTTTAATACTATTTATTTTCAAATCTTTCAATCTCTATCTGCCACCTAGAAAGCCATCCCTATAACCAAGAATAAAAAAGAAAGCCAGGAAAAAGAGTAATTTAGCAAAATAACCAACTCACCTGTTAAATAAGATGTCATATTTAGTATTTTGCATACATAGTCAGTCCAATACTCCCTTCTTTAAATCAGATAAAGTTGGGGTTTGGGGTTTTTTTAGGATCAAACTTGGTCATTATATTTTCACACCATTGTTTACTTGTGTTAATGCTCTTGTTATTCTTTCCATTTCCATTGTTGTAGTCATCATTAATATTATTTTCCTGATTCTGTAAAGTTTGCTTTTTATTTCTTCATCAAAATCTTACCATACACCCTGTATTCTTGATTTCTATCCTTTCTTATAGTTAAAAATGTTCTTTCACATCTGTTTTTACACTTTGTTTAGCCAATCCCTAGTCAATAGTTACCTACTTTGTTTCCAGGTCTTTGCTATACCGTAATAAGTGCTGCTTCAAGTAGTTGGTTATATATTTGGATTTTTTCTATCTTTCATCACCTTAGCAGTGGAATTTCTGTGTAAAAGATGGATTGATTAAAATAAAAACCATATATACAATTATACTAGTGACTGGATTTGAGTTGGTATGAGTAAACTAAGAAAATTCAATTTGTAATTTTACTTTATGGTCTTTGTTGCCATCTCTTAATTATTTTGTGAACAAACTCCCCTATATTGTCAATATTTTCCGCCATCACAGCCAAACCTTCTTTCTTTAATTAGTTCTTGGCCTTTTGGACTGACAACACTTCTTCAGTGTTGACTGTTCGTTCACTCTCTTTTCATCCATCTCACCATTGTGGTTGTACTGTTCCCTAGCAGTGCTTCTTCAGTCATTGTTTTTCCATCATCACTCAGTAGGATCTCCTCTTTTGAAGTCTATACTACCCTGTTATACCACCCTGTTCATGCCCTCCTACACATCATTTCCCAGTCCTTGAGTATTCTTTCTACTCCTTGATGATTTGAACACCTGGCTTATGATTTTCCTCTCTATGCCACTCCTTGCTAGTGTCCTTGATAATTTTAACTTCCACATTGATCATTCATCTAATATTATGGAAAACAACCCTTGATTTTGTCATTTCCATTGATTTTCACATTTCTCATTCATCTACCCACTGGTATAGGTACACCTTCAAATTCATCATCATTTGGAACAGTTTCATCTGAACTTGGAGAATTCCTTCTCTGATCACCATTGTTTTACATTTCACTGATAAAATTTATCTATTCTTACTGAACATTTTTTGGCCCTCATCTTAACTTTTGATTATCTGACCTCTCCTGTTCTCTCAATCAGTCATCTGAACACTTACCTGCATGTCTATCTTGGACCAATGGTCATGTTTTAATTAGCATTTCAGAAACTAAAAACTTTTGCCATATTATTTTTCTTTAATACCAGCCTTCCTGAAGCCCAAGTTTAACTTCAATTTTCTGACCTTTATTTTCTCCGTCTTGAGCTGTTGAGGCTTGCTGGAGCTACTTCTCACTACAAAATTTCTAAAAAGTGTTTCTACATTTACTTACTCCATTTTCTTATCACTCACTCATTCCATAATTCCTTACAATACCTATTCCTATACTAAAAGTGTTCTCTCACCAGTAATTGCCTGATTGCTATTGTCCCTCTGCCTCCTTGACAATGTTGACTAAGTTTTCCTATGCGATTCTTTTTCTTCCCTTGGCTACCATGAATTTCACAATCCCAGTTTTCCTTCTGTCTCTCTAATGACTACTTTTTTGCCTTTTTTCTTCTTCCAAATTCCGCAATTCTTCTTTGAGCCTTTTCTCTTATGTCTTTACATTCTTTCCCTTGGTGGTCTCTTTCACTGTCATAGTTTTAAACATTATGTGTGTTGTGTGTGTGTGTGTGTGTTGTGTGTGTGTGTGTGTGTGTATATATATATATATATATATATATATATATATGTATGTATGTATATATATGACACTCTTATCTGTATTTTGAGCTCCAACTACTCTCCTTACTTCTATCCCTATGTATTTATCTGTTCCAGCAGGACCCTAAAAATCAATATATCTAAACTCATTATTGTAGCCATTTAAAATCTGTTTGAGAACTATTCATTTGAAAATAAATCTCATTATCTTTTCCATATCCACCCATCAGTTCTCCTTCCTGACTTTGTTACTTGTACCACCAACATCCCAGTCATGAAGACTGGAAACTTCATATTCATTCTTGATCCTCCACCTCCCATACCTAGTTAATACTGTAGTTAATCATGAACTTTTCTTAATATTTCCAAACTCCCTCTCCCACAGACCCCTTCCTTTATTTCATTTCTCTTTCTTCTACACTTATATGTACACTATTACAATAGCCCTTTAATAGCTCTTCCACACATCTTACCTCTTCACATTCTAATCTGTCTGAAATAGAGCTACCAAATTAACTTTTTACAGGCCTAATTTATCATTTTTGGTTCCCTGCTCAAAGCTTCGTATACATTGCTTCTTAGTTTGACAGTCAAAGAATTTGATTTGGCTTCACCAAACTTTCTAGCCTTATCTACTGATTCCTCAAAAGTAGAGATAATGTTGTATCTAAGATTTTTGTCTTTTTCATTACCTAAGACAGTGTTCTTCATGCAACAATACCCTTCTTCTTGCCATTTTATTAATGTGGAGAATTCCAGTAAAAACTTTTCTTTTTCTTGCAGATGGGCACCTTTTGAACACTTTATATTCTTAGAGAGTTTCCTGAGACACTTAAAAGTTAAGTGAATTGCCTAGAATCACAGAGACAGTTATATAACTGAGGTAGAACATAAGGCTAGGTCTTTCTGACTCCACAGGCAGCTCTCTACATGCAATGGATCTCTAATAAAAGTTTATTGTCTCCTCTACTGCTTTCCTACCTGGATAACTCAGAGGTTAAGTGACTTGCCCAGGCTCACACAGCTAGTATTAAATGGAAACCAGTGCTGGATTTGAACCCAGATCTTCTTGACTCAAAGGATAGCTTTTTCCATTTATTGTAGACTTTTAATAAATGTTTGTTGTATTGTATGCACTAATACTTCTCTACCTGTGCCAATAGGCAAATTGGACTATTTAATGTTTGTACAGAAAACACATTTATTTTTAAATTTCCATTACCACCTGTTTAAATATCTTATTCAAGGTCTAACTCAAATTGCTGCCTCCTTCATTAAGTGCTTCATGAACACTCCAATAAAAAGCCATAGCACCAAAGAATCATATTATCTGAGTTGGAAAGATCTTTGGATCTTTGTTAAACCCCTACATGAAGTGTAAATATATTTTACAAAATCCTTGAGCCTTCACGGGAACACTACCAGCGATAAAAAAAAAATCCACTACCTGCTAAAATAACACATTTTTATGTTGTGATATTGTCAATAATTTCTTCCTTATACTAAGGCAAAAGTATAGTTCCCTAGTATTTCCATCAGTTAGTCATAGTCCTGCCCACAGGGACCAAACAGAATAAATTTGATCCTTCTTCCATATGCAACCTTAGGATTTAAAAGTAAAAACTCTGGCCTGCAAAATCTCCTACACATTCAATTGCTTCAACCAATCCTTATAAAATGTGTTTTGATATCCCCATCACTCTCTTCTATGCATGCTTCAGTTTGTGAATATCCTTTCCAAAATGTAGCACCCAAAGCTGGTCATAGAACTTTGGATGTGGTCTTGATAGAATCCTAATACAGCTACCCCAAGCCTCAATATTCTAACTTCCTCATGGGCCCCACTGAACAGCATGCATGTCCTGATAATTTTAACCACACCATAGTCTCCCAGACTCAATACAGCTACTGCCCCTAATGAGCCACTGCCTCAAACTCAATATTGCTACTAGCCCCTGCCCCCATATCTATGTCACATATTTGAATAGGTGTGTCCTTGTACTCAACCACAATCACATCATCCACTTAGTCCTAGCAGGACCATAATATCTAACTATCCATCTTGACCAGACAGGACCACACGAACTAGCCAGTCAGAGGGCAGCACAACCAATATGTTTGACCACCGTAGCATAGAAGAGATGCATCTCCATTACTTAATCTTTTAACAAATCCCTCTTGCTGTTTTAATATTCATAATTTCTGTTGTTTAATCAGCATCATTATACTATAAATTTGCTTGTGTTGTCTTATTAAGTTATTGCTTCTGAGGGGTGTTAATCCTCAATAAATACCTGTACTAAGTTTAGAGGTGGTCTGACTCTGAATTCTTTGTCAAAGAATACATGAAACCACAATACTCTGACCAAGGCAGGGTACATCAGCATTCTTGCTCTGAATACTAATATATAGCCCAAGACCAGATTAGCTTTTCATTTTGTTGACTCTTTGAGCTTTCAGTCCATTAAATTCTGAAGATCTCTTTCACATTAATTAGCCACGTCTCTTTTCCTTGAGAGCAGTCAACCTGAACAGTACTTTTTTTTTTAAATTTAAATGTAAGACTTTATGTGTGTCCCTAGTAATTCCTTTAGGAGAGGTCCATAAGATATAGATCTAAGGTTGGGGGAAGTGAGATTTTTTTAGAGATCATCTTTTCTTTAACTGTGATGGTGAATGCCTGTGGTCCCTGCTGCCAAAGAGGTTGAGGTTGGCAGATCTTTTGATATTGAGAGTTCTGAGTTATAATGGGATAAGCCAATCAGATATAAGCTCTAAATTTGACATTAAAATGGTGAACCTCCTTGGAAGTGGGAAAGAGAAGCCAGCTTGTCTAAGGAGGGGTGAACTGGTTCAGGTCCAAAACAGAGCAGGTCAAGGCTTCTGTGCCAATTAGAATGGATTGGGCACATAAGTAGCTCCTGTACTTCCAGCCTAGGCAAGATAGGAAGACTCAGCTTTTTTCTTCTCTAATCTTTTCTCTCTTTGAACATTTTGCCTCATTCATATTGCTCTTATAGTTGTTTCATGTTGCTTTATATTTTGTTATTTATGTACATATTTTATCTGTTTCACTGTAAACTAGTTGTAGACAGGGATCATCTTTGTTTCCCCTGGTACAATATTCATAATGGAACCTCAAAAAATATTTGTTAAATTAATGAATCCATGAGTCAATTCCAAGGTAAATCTATTTGAAAAGTATAATTTAATTGAATTTCAGTGCTTCAATGATGAGTTTTAATTACTTATCCATTTTGAATTTCTTCTAACATTGGGTTACTTAATTTCTCTTTGATCTATGATCAATGGAAAACTTAATAGTGATAATTTGCAATTTTTCCTAAAAAGAAAATATATTCATTTAGCTATCTGTTAATGAAACTTCTTCCTAAAGAATTGCAGTAAAGGCATCGGAAACTAGGAAGGAATTTCACATACTTATACCATCTTCATTGACTACTGAAGAACTGAAAACTTTAAATGGAATAGGTGGCTATTTATTTTCAATACAGCATTTCAGAGTTTTCAATACAGTATTCTGACATAATATAAAGGAAGAGAATATCTTATAACAAATTAATAGATTGATTTATAATAGATTTGGATAGACAATAGAAATAATATCCTGTCAGAATCTGAGCCTCCAGAGAAAACGTTCTGTTCTGATATTTGTCTGTGTAATGGGACCCATGAGTAATCCTTTTGATTTACACCTTTATAAAAGAATCTAACAACTTGTGTTATCCAGCCATTAGGAAAAAAAAATACCAGTTTTTCACTTGGTGAAATGGAAGGAAGAAGATAAGAAATTATATATAATTCTTTTATGCCTCCCTTAACACACACACACTTTCTTCATTGGAGGCCAAATAGGTTGGATTTATGAAGTTTGTCAAAAACAAGACGTGTTCTAAACCTCTTTATATTTTCTCTTTTTTGAGCAGTTAGCACTGGGATTCAGATTCGTGTCCATGCCCATACTCTAGTTTGGATAAGTACTGTGAAACTTTCACACGTGTTATTATATTAATCAGTGGACATTTACTAGTTCTATGACCTGAATATACAATCAACTATTTGGAGGGTGTGTCAGTGTCAAGAGATGATTGCTATGTTCAACATTGCCATGGAAATGATAACTGTGTTCTGTTTTTCCTTTAAGACTTGATCTGTGGGGTTAAATATATAACCTCCTTTAAACCCTATCTAACCAGAACCAGATATTTAAATAGCCATGTAGTTTGCTTTCTTCTTCTCTTTCTTCCTTTCTTTTTCCCTCCCTTCCTTCCTTTCTTCATTTCTTTTTCTTTCTTTCTTTTCTTTCTTTCTCTCTTTTTTTGGAAGGAAGTTGGGAAATTGTTCTGTAAATGTTTAAAGGAGTGGCATGAATCCTTGGGTACTGAAGATTGATGACAAGATTGAATATAGTGGGAAACTGTGTTAACTTGAAAGAATACCAGCTGTTTTACCCCTTTATCCTTTAAGTGTTTCCCACTCTTTCATAAATAATTGGAATAAATTTTAAAGAGACTTTGCCCTTAAAGTAACTATGTATCGCATGCTACGGCAAGAATCCATTGGACAAGTTGAGAGTATTTAGCCTGGAGAAAAGAAGAACTGGGGAGACTCAGATAACTTCCTTTGGGTACTTTAAAGAGCTATCTTTTGGAAGCAGAATTATATTTGTTATATTGATGTAAAAATGCAGTAACTATCCTTGGGTGCCCTTTATCCTATACTTCACATGTGATTTTTAAATAATCAAGTCTAATGCTTGCCTGTTTTTTTTAATCCCTTAAAATTCCCTTTGTATCCCAGCCCCTACTGCCTCCCACAGAGCCATCTATTATAATAAAGAAGAGAAAAGGATTAATAAAATTAGTATATATTATATATAAATTTTGCTATTATTAATAATATATTAGTTTTATATGGTAGGCAACTAGATTGCTCAGTGATTAGAGTGCTGAGCCTGGAGTCAGAAAGACATGAATTCAGACCTGGCCTCAGTAACTTGCTAGCTATATGAGCAAGGCACTTAACCCTTTTTGTCTCAGTTTCTTCATCTATAAAATGAGCTAGAAAAGAAAATGGCAAATCACTCCAGTATCTTTGCCAAGAAAACTTTAAATGAGGTCACAAAGAGTCAGACTCCACTGAACAAGAAGTTTTATATAGTAGATATATCTGTGTTTGTGTGTATATGTGTGTGTTTATAGGTAATATTCCATACCCACCATCCTTTGGCAAAGAAGGGAGGGAGGAAGAAATATCTTTTCATATTTCTCCTTCAGCATCAAGCCAGGTTTTTATAAGTTTGTGGTATTCAGTTTAGCTGTTTTTTATTTTTGTTTTTGTTTGGTGTTTTGTTTTTGTAGTTTTCTACGTGTATGTTTGTGGTTTGCTAATTTGCTAGTTATGTTTATTTTATTCTTTGTATCAAAGTGTTTTACACGTCCGTATTTTTCTACCACAAAGATCCATTTTTGATTTTCTTTATTAGTTCTATACTCTTTGGTTTCCAAATTATCTAATTCTCCTCTAGTTGTTAAGCTTTCCTCTTGTGCTTATTTTGACTTTCTTTATTAGTTGGCTTCTAATTTTAAAATTGCATGGTCATTTCATCAGTCCTTACATATGTAGTTGTTTATCCATGATTTTTGTAATATAATTATAATATAATATACAATGCGTATATTTTTTAATCAGAAGACTACCTTAGATGTACCCCAGAAATTATAGCATGTTGTCTCATCAATATTATTTCCCCACAATTATTGTTTCTGTGATCTGCTATTTGATCATTTAGGATTGAATTAAGTCTCTACTTAAGTTGGTGGATTTTGTTTATAAGCATTGTTCACTATCTTTATTGTATAATGTTCTATAAAGAACATGATGAGTGTTTTTTGCTTTTTAAAAACATTTATTTCAACTTCTACTTCCTGGAAGCCAAAAAAGGTGGTTGCCCTCACCCTCCCATATCAATCTCTGAAAGACCAGAAAATATCACCTCAGGAAAAACTCTGGAACAGCTGAACCAGAAGAAAGATGGGGAGCAGCAGTCCAGTAGCCCAGGCAGCTTAAGGGATTAACAGGAAAGGCCCCTTTTGCCCTGGGAGAAGGGGAGCAGTATGGAACAGGAAGCATCCCAACAAGCTAGCAGAAAGCCCCACTTTAGCATACCAGGAGGAGATCCTGAAACCCAGATGGCGGAGCAGGCAAACAACAACACCTGGACCTCTGAGTGCCTCAGTGATGGCTGGGAAACTGGTGGAAACCTGCTTAGAAAACCACCAGGTGCCTCAGCATTCTATAGCAGTCTCCCAGTGCCTCAGCAAAAATCTGTGAAGCCCTCCAAATGGTTCCAGGTGGATAAACATCCTGCAACATCCATCTGAAAGAAGCCGAAGAAAGTGAAAGAAAAGGAAAAGCAGGCAACATCCAGGAGCTAGACTACCCAATCCTATTCCTAGAGTTCTACTGCTGCTGATTCCAGCCCAACACCAAGTAAGCTGCCAGAACCCTACAGCCTCAAGCTGCCAACATCAGGTGCCCCAGGACACAAAGACAGTGACAAGGCCTAAAGCTCTCAGTATAAGAAGCTTGGGTCAGTGCCCTCTGCTCCCCAGCAGGAGAGCTCAATCTGTTTAAAGGCCAGGAAATAAGCAAACACCATGAGCAAAAAGAAACATATGATAGATTCTATTATAGGAACAGTGAAGATCAAGGCAGAAATTCTGAAGAGGACAACATTGTCAACAAACCCACATCTACAACCTCAAAAGGAAATATGAACTGGTCTGAAGCCCAAAAATGCTTCTCAGAAGAGCTCAAGAGGATTTTAAAAGTCAAATGAGAAAGGTAGAAGAATCCCTAAAAAGTACAATCAGCCAACTGGAAAAAAAAAAGTACACTGAAGAAAACAAGTCCCTAAAAAACAAAATTGGCCAACTGGAAAAAAAAAAAACATTTATTTGCCATTTCTGTGTACATACAGTCATGAGAGAAATCAGAAGTCACTTAAATTATCTTATGCTAAGCTTCTTCACCCTTAAGATTTGGATAATAATACATGCCCTACTTTAGTCGAAGGAGTATTGAAAAATAAAGGCTTTATTAACCTTAAAGTACTATTGTAACATAAGTGTTGTCCATCATTTGAAAAATATGTGTCTCTAATATATGCAAAGCAGTTTTGTGAGATAGTTGGCATTTCTTGGTTTTAAAGGATGTCATTTGGTTTCATTGAATTATTTTATTAATAAGAAAAGAGGAGAGAAAGGAAAGTGAAAGGATGGCAAGGAGGCAAAAGAAACCTAAACATTTTTGAAGGCCAAAAGGGAAAAGTCAGTAGAAAAAGTTAGAGTTAGATAGAAGGTGCTATAGAACAATAATCCTATGTGAGAAATTGGACTGAGGTCCTGGGGCTTGAAAAATATCTGTGATTTTAAGATTAAAAAAAAATTCTAAAACTCATTCTTCAGTAACAAAGATAACTTAGAGAATATAATTCTTAAATTATGTTACTGATTTAAAGTTTTATATTTTTTCAACTTCTCTGTCCCTTTAGCATTGATATTTACCACACATATACACACACACACACACACACACACACACACACACACACAAAATACATGGAGTGGGGGCAAGGAGAGAGGTATGTTGTAAGTCAACTTAAATTCAGATCATGCTGTGGAAAGCATGTTAACCTTATTTACAAGATTAGATAAATTACATTTGAGCACAGATCAGGTTGGAGGATTGAAATAGTATCTTATTTGAAAGTTTATGTGAAATTCAGATACTCATTCCTTAGAAAGACACACCCAAAATAGTTATGTGCTGACTTGATGAAGCTGTTACAACACTCTGAAAAGCTTTCTCTTTTCTTTAAAGTGTTCAGTAACATGCTATGCACATGCGTATTTTGTCCATAAGTGCCTTGATGAAACCTTTGGGTGTAGCACAGTTAGACTAGATGTGGCACTGGTTTGGCTGGAAACTCAAGAATTATCTTGGTAAAATAATGATACATATGCACTCACCTTACCACAAAGAGCATTAACTTCCTTGCAATGGCTGAAGGAGTCAGTGCTATATGAGATTTCAAAATTAAATGCTTATAGTCTATCTACTTTTAAATGTCCTTATGGCATAGGATAGTATATCATCAGGCATCCACATTTATAAGCATCTGATTAAGAAATACTAAAGGAAGTATAAAGACAACTTATTCCGCAACAGAGGACCAGGGTTCAAATCCCACTTCTGCTGCTTGCTATCTCTGTGACTTGGGACAAGTCACTTAACTTTACTCAATCTCAGTTTCCTTATCTGTAAATTGAAGGAAGTGGAATAGTTTGTTTCCAATGTGTCTTCCAGTTCTAAACTTTTGATCCTAAGTTTTTAGTCACCTCTTTTTCAGCAGAAAGAAGGAAACATTGAGGGGCAGCTAGGTGGCGCAGTGGATAGAGCACCGGCCCTGAAGTCAGGAGGACCTGAGTTCAAATTCAGCCTCAGACCAAACACTTGACGCTTACTAGCTGTGTGACCCTGGGCAAGTCACTTAACCCCAATTGCCTAAAAGCAAAAAAAAAAAAGAAGAAGAAGGAAACGTCTGGGAATAGTTGGAACCATTGTAGAACTAAATCATTTACTCAACTATCATTTATTTTGCTATTACTATTTACCACAAACTATGCTAAACACTGGAGATATAAAGGCAAAATAGTCCCTAATTTCAGGGTGCTCACATTTTAATGGGAGGAGACAACAGGTAAATTACTAGATAAATATAAGTTATGCACAGAGTAGAAGTAAAATCATTTCAGAGGGGAACATATTAGTAGCTGTGGACCAGGAAAGATCTCCTATGAAAGGTTTCCTATGGAAGGAGAGTAATGAAGGAAGATTGGGACACTAATAGGTAGACATGAGGAAAGAGAGGATGCTAGGAATGAAGGACAGCCTGTGGGAAAACACAGAGATGGAAAATGGAGTCTTGTGTGTAAAGAAAAACAAATAGATCTGTATAATTTGATTGTAAAACTGTGGTAGTGAGTAAAGTTTAAAGAAACTGAAAAAGTAAGATTAAACCAGGTTATGAAGAGATTTAAATACCAAGCAGAAGGGCTTATATTTAATCTTGACAGTAATAGGGAAGAACTGAAATTTTCTGAGTATGAGGAGGAATGGTCAGAACTTAGCTTTAGGAAAATCACAATGGCATCTGAGTAGGAGGTTTGGGAGTAGGGAGAGACTTGAGGTAGAGACACCAAGCCCCGTTCATGTATGACAAGGAGTTGAAGTAAGAAGGTGGCCAAGTGACTGAGGAGAAAGGAGATGTAAAAGATGTTGTAAAAGTAGTAATAAGATTTAGAAACATACTGGATGTGTGAAATGAGTTGAGAGTGAGGTTTTAAGGATGACATGTAGTTTGACAAGGTAATAATAAGAACAGCTTACTCCTTTATTTATGGTATACTTTACAGTTACAAAGTGCTTCACTTAGGGGACCTGCTATTAAGTCTCTAAATAATACTATGAGGTAGGCAGCATCTTTATTATTCTCTATATGTTTCAGATGAGAAAACAGGGTATCAGATAAAGATTAAGGGACTTGTTGAAGGTAACAGAGAGCTTTGAAGTTCAGTATTGGACATCTTGAGTATTCCATGCTCCTACTCAGTTACTTCAGGAGTCCTTTACCCTCTTGGATTCCTTGAACATGTCCAGTGACTTTGGTTCTTTCTTCAGTGGTGCAGAAAAAAAGAAAAAGGTTATTTCTTCATCAGACATTTTAGAATCATTACTTTATTGGAGAAAAGTCATCATGAATAGCTAAACTAAGTCCCAGACAAAGGAAGCTGAGAATATAGCATAACATATGTGCGTGTGCGTGTGTGTGTGTGTGTGTGTATACACACACACTATATATGTATATATATTATATATATATATATATGTATGCATGTATGTGTGCATGTATCTATATATACACCCATATATATGTGTATGTGTGTGTATATATATGCATATATATATAATATATGTATACATACATATATATAATATATGTATATATACATATATAATATATGTATATATACATATATATAATATATGTATACATACATATATAATATATGTATACATACATATATATAATATATGTATATATACATATATATTATATATGTATACATACATATATATAATGTACATATGTGTATGTATACATGCACATATATGTACGGAGTGAGAGTTAGAGAGCCCAAGAGAGTGTTTAGCACATGGAACATTTGGTGAGTGGTTAAATTCATTGTTCACTTCAACTTATTTGCAAAAGGCAATTGACAGTCCCTGTACTCCAGGAGCTCACATATACATATACGTAAGTGTGTGTGTTTGTGTGCGTGGACACACATGTGCACACATGCACACACAAAAGTAAGATTTGAGCAGTTTCCTTTTTTTTAAATCATATTTTATTTTTCTCAATTGCACGGAAAAACAATTTTTAACACTCAATTTTTAAAAATTTGAGTTCCAAATTCTCTTCCTCCCTCCCTTGCTTCTCTCCTTCCTGAGATGGTAAACAATTTGATATAGGCTATATATGTGAAATCATGCAAAACATATTTCCATATTAATCATGTGGTAAAAGAAAACATGAACCAAAAAAAAAACCACAAAAAATAATGTGAAAAATAATATGCTTCAATCTACCTTCAGACTTCATCAGCTCTTTCTCTGGAGGTGGATAGCATTTTTCATCCTGAGTCCTTTAGTATCGTCTTGGATCATTACATTGCTGAGAACAACTAAGTCATTCACATTTAGTCATTATACAGTATTGCTCTTACTGTATACAATGTACGCCTCGTTCCGTTGAGCTGCTTCTTAAAGGAAGCCTTTAGACCAAGGTGAAAAAATGCAAGCTTTCTAGACATGAGGGATAGACGTTGAAAAGTCACAAGTTAAAAATCAGCAAAGAGACCAGTATCCCTGGGTCTTAGAATGTGTGGAGGGGAATAAAGTACAAGAAGTCAGGAATGGAAGGAAGGAGCCAGGTTGTAAAGAGCTATAGAAGCTAAAAGAGGATTTTGTGTTTGATCCTAGAGGTGATAGGGTGCCTCTGAAATTTATTGGAAATGGAAGGTGAAGTTGTCAAATCACTTTGGCAGTGGAGTAGGGAAAGATTTAAGGCAGGGAAACCAATTCATCTCTCCAGGTGATGAGAGTCTGAACCTAGTTAGTTGTGTGAGTGTGAGGAAAGGGGTGTTTGTGAAAGATATTCAAAAGGAAAAAAAAAGATTTTGAGAATTGATTGAATATATAGAGTGTGAGATAGGAGTCAAATATGACACTGAATTTGGCTTTGGAAAGAGAAATTTCAATTGAAATATAAAGCCAAATTGTAGAGTTTAGAATCTTCCTTTCTCAAGGAGTTTGGCTGAGAAGATGAAGAGAGATACAAGACAATATCTTAAAAGGGTGGAAATTGCAAAGAGACAAGTTTAGGCACTTGTGTGCCTTAACCTTACTGTGTGCAAGGCAACATCATAACAAGTAGTGAGAATGCTCTGATAGAATGGAGAGAGCCCTTAGCCATAAAGACTTTATATTCTATGGAATGGAAGCAATACATGCAAATAAAATAAAAATAAAACATCTTAAAATCAATTTTAGGGGATTCTTAACAACTGTGGAATCAGGAAAGGCTTCAGGTAGAAAGGGACAATTGAGTTAAGCTTTGGAGGAAGTGAGGATTTCTGAGAGGTAGATGTGAGATGGAGTACATCCTAGGCATGGGGAACAGCCATGAAAAGGCACAGAGATGGGAATTGGGTAAAAAAGAAATGGTCAGAGAGCGAGGAATTCAGTGAATCAACTATTTTTATTCATATTACACCAAGCATGTTTAATAAATGATTTTATTTAATTCATTTGTTTGGGGGACATCCATAGATCCCAGTTACTAGAAAGACTTTCCAGAGAGTGCCTGAGAATTGTCATTGTTATTGAGAATCATAGAATCTTGGAGGGACACTAGAGGTCATCTAATGCGATAGCCTATCCTTTATGGGAACATTTTCTAATATTCATGATAGATACTACAGTTTGAAAGAACTTATGCAGTTATGATTTTCCATGTAGAACTTCAATAGATTCTATTTCTTATGGCCAAGTGCCAATTTGGTGTTTGGGTCCTTTTCATAGCTTAAATGTATTCAGGTATGTTTAAAAATTAAAAGATGAAAAACCATATGCATAAAGCCAAAACATCAGAGCACTTCAGAGGAATACTGAATATGTTTATAAGAGGTCAGAGCTATGAGATGTAAAGGACACTTCACAGCAATATCTATTAGTTGAATTTTGTGAACCTCAAAGTATTTGTTATTTTGTGGCCCAGTGACTTAACTGTAAACATTCATGTGGGTGTCTTTTTGTCAATGCAAAATATTAAGAAAAGAAACCCAACATGGACCTTACCAGGTTAGTCTTGTCTTAGAAGCTTATGTAGCAAACTGGACATGATGTGAGTCATTCCATGTTTAAAAGATTTGGGTTCTTTTTTAAAATCCTTTAGTCATTAGGGTGCCAGATAAACACATGGTCTGTAACTTCAACATTTGAATCCAGGTACTAAAAAGTTTTTATCTGAGATCGTTGGTGGAATTTCTTTTTGTTTTTAGTGTTTTTATTAACTTCAAGTCTCTTTGAATATTTGAAATTTGTTACTTTGGACAAGGCAGTTGAGTAGGTGATTATAGTGTATCAAAATCCATTGTGAGAGATTACTTTAATGACTCCATCAGCAGGGAAATGTAGACACTTGGATAAAAAGCAACATAATTATGATGACAGCATGAAAGTAGAGTAGTGACACCCAGAAAACCCAACTAAAAATGCTTTTGACAATCGTGGCTAGAAGCTTTGTTTGGATCTTTAAGTAATAACTGTTTATTTATAAAGGAAACTTCCTCAAGCAAAGAATGGAAAATGAAAGCGTGAAGCTCTTTGGCACGTGAAATGAAGATTTCTTTTAAGTTCTTAATAGAATATTGTGCTAAGAAAGTATAGAAAATGAACAATTCTGTGGCTACGCATATTTTCACTTGTTTCATAATGGATAAAAAAGAACCAATAGCCATAAAAATCAAAATGAGAATAAAAAATTTGCTAGTTGAATGGCTAATCAAATACTCTGGTTTTCTGTAAATTACTCTATGATATACATTGAAATATGTTGATGGAAAGAAATGAAATTTGAATTTTATTTTACCTTTAAATGACATTAATATACTTAGACACATTTGTGAATTATTCTCTGGAACTTTGTCAATCTAGGTATTTCTTTTGTTTTTGTTTTTGTTTTTTAATAGGTTAGGTTGTCAGTGAAAGTCCTGAGTCCTCACTTTATCAGTCGTTTCAGTCGTGTCTGACTGCTTTCATGACCCAATTTGGAGTTTTCTTGACAAAGATCCTAGAGTGGTTTGCCATTTCCTTCTCCAAGTCATTTTACAGATGAGGAAATTTAGGTAAACAGGGTTAAGTGACTTGTCCAGGGTTACAAAGTGTCTGAGGCTGCATTTGAATTCAGGTCTTCCTGACTTCAGATACAAAGCTCTATCAACTGCACCACTTAGCTGCCCATGAATCCTCACTATTGTACCACAATATTTTTATCTCTTGTTGATTCCCTCTTGAGTTCTAACAAAGACTGTTTCAAAATGATTCCTTTCTTTTGAGGTTGTCAACTCCTTTCTTCTCTTTAAGAATTCTTTAAAAAAAAAATCACCTGCTTTGCTGAAAAAATCAAGACATCCATGACTTCCCTCAACTTCCTTCCTCTTCATCACCTCAGAATTTCTCTATAATTTCATGTTTGCCTTTCTCTTGTCTCTGGAGAATAAATATCCCTCTGCCTGACCCAGGCTAACTTCTACACATATTAATGTTTCATTCCTTTCCCTTCCAGTTTTCTCCAGGACTGTACTCCATTATCTTGCTTCATGGATCTTCACTTTCTTAATCCCTTGAGTTCTTTACCTTCAACCTACAAAACTGTGGTGCGGTGGCTAGAGTGCAGGGCCAGGATTCAGGAAGACTAATCTTCATGGGTTCAAATATGGCCTCAGACACTTACCAGCTGTGTGATCCTAGGCAAGTCAGTTAATCCTGTTTACCTCAGTTACTCATCTGTAAAATGAGCTGGAAAAGGAAATGGCAAACCACTTCTTAATTTTTGCCCAGAAAACCTCAAATGGGGTCATAAAGAGTTGAACATGACTGCAAATGACTAAACCAAGACAATAATAACAAATGTTTGGTTTCCTATATCCTAAAAACATAATGTAATATGCCTTCACACACACAGAGACACACACAGACACACACACACACA
Organism: Phascolarctos cinereus; assembly: GCF_003287225.1. NCBI lineage: Eukaryota > Metazoa > Chordata > Mammalia > Diprotodontia > Phascolarctidae > Phascolarctos > Phascolarctos cinereus. The sequence continues at coordinate 153,781,308 of NW_027556180.1, read as the reverse complement.
CACACACACCCCACCTTCCTCCTTTATGCTGCTCTCTTAAGCTACTAAGACAGAGTGATATGATAGAAACAGTATCGAAGTCAAGAGACCTAGACTGGAGTCTCAGTTCTGCACTCACTAGTTTTGTGACTGTGACCAAAGCACTTAACTTTAGCACATAACAAAGCACTTGCCTCTCCATCTGTAAAATGGAAATGTTAAAGTTTGTGCTAAACTACAGGGTTGTTTTTAGTAAACTGCTTTGTAAACTAAACATAAATTTATTATAACTATTACTACCATTTTATCTTTATTACCATAAATTTATTCAAGTAATAGTTTACACTCTCTTTAGACCTACATGTCCTCTGTACCTCTTCATTACTTAAATCTTTCAATCTGACTTGCATCCCAACCTGTCTACCAAAATTATTTTCTTAGAGGTCAACTATGATCAGATGGCCAAATCCAATCCCATTTTGTCAGTCCCTATTCTCCTTGACCTCCCTATATTACTGCATGTGTTGATCAGCCTTTCTTCCTTGAAATTCTGCCTTACCTTGGTTTCATGATGCTATAGTGCTTTGGTCCCATCCTTCCTCTAACCAGTCCTTTGGTTTTATTTTCTGACTCTACTTCCACCTCCTAAGTCCACAAAATGATTATCTCCGAGGACTTTATTCTCAACCTTCTTCAGTTTTTTCTAATTATTCCCTTAGTGATCTCATAAACTCCTATAGTTTCATTTCTCCTCTCTATTAAGAGGACTATCACATCTGTACATCCAAACCCGACCTCTGTCCTGAATCCCAATTTTATATTTCCAAATGTCTGATTGGTATTGCTCCTTAGATTTCTTCCTAGTACCTCAAATTTGACGTGTCCAAGCCAGATGCATTATATCCTCCCCACCAGAGTTCCACTTCTCATTTTTCTATTTCTATTAATAGTTCCACCATTTTCCAAGGCTCATTTATCCTCAATTCTTGTGTCTTTCATTTATTGATTAGTTTTAGTTTACCCTGTATATATCTTATTTGTGCATAGTTTTTTAATATAATTTCTCCTCTATTTGACTACAAATTTCTTGAGAGTGGGGACTGTCTTTTGCCTTTCTTTGTGTCCCTGGTGGTTAACACAATACCTGGAACATAATAGTTGCTTAATAAATGTTTGTTGATTGATCCATATATAATCAGTTGCTCTTATACTGTATGCATGTAAATTATATATATATATATATATATACATATATCATTTATTTTATATATTTATATATAATTTATATATATATATTTTATATATACACACACAAATACATATGTGTGCGTGTGTGTATTGTCACCTTCTTTTACTTTGCACTACTACGACAAAATAGCATTAACCCTCGCCTGACATAATTGGCTTTCCCATTTTTTCTCCTCTATTCCTGTCTGACCTAATACTATTGGGAGACTTATCTTTCTAAAGATTTCTCATTGTGGAACCACAATGGGCTTTGATAGACCAGATTAGGCAAATTATGTTCAGTTCCAGCCCCCTCCCTTCATTTTCTGAACAATTCCAACCATATATAGCATCCCACACATACACACTCCCACTTCCCAGATCTTCTTTATATATTGTCTTCTATTAGAATGTAAGCATTTTGAGGACAAGAACTGTCTGTCTTAATTTCATTTGTATCCCTAACACTAAGTAGGATGCCTGGTATGTGGTAAATCCTTGATAAATGCTGTAACTTTCCATCTGTCTCTGTATCTATGTATCTCATGTCAATCTTTAACTCAGAAAGCTTCAAGGATCCTCTGTTGCCCACCAATTAAATTTCATATTCTTTAGCCTAATATAACTTCATATTCTTCCCCCAAACTACATTTCTAGCCTTATCTCCCAATGCTCCTTTATGTATACCCTCATGTTCTTTCTAAACAGACCATTCATTCTCCAAACATGCTTACATTCCCTCAAGTTTTCATACTGTTCCCTCTGCTGTTCCCACCTCACATACTAAACTGAAGCCAAGTTTTTATACTGAATTCTCTAGACATTTTGTGATAAATCTCTTAAGGTACTTGTAATATTCAGGCTTATATTACAGTTATTCATGTATTTCTTTCTTCTACAATATGGAGCAGTGGAAAGAAATTATTTCTTTGAAGTCAGAAGACCTGGGTTTGAACTGCAGCTCTGCCATTTATTACCTATATGACTTTGAAAATATTTTTAAAACTTTCTGGGTCTCAATTTCTTCATCTCTAAAATATGAGGGTTAGACTACATGGAACCCAGCATCCCTTCCACTTGTAAATCTATCATTCACACCATTCTTTACTAGAGTGTAAACCCCAAGGTGTTACGAAATATGTCTTCATATTTACATCCATCCTTTTGGTGCTTTTTACATGGATGTGAAGCATTCAGTGAATATTTGGTGAATAAATTAATGTGCTACAAAGGAAAGTCATTCATAAATAAGGTATAGTCAGGGGCAAAAGATAGAAACCTGAAGCACTATAATGAAGTAGTTATATAGGAATGATGGTCAAGTAGACGAACAGCAGGAGCTGATATAAAGCAGTAAACAGGAGTCAAGATCAGGAAAATGGCAGAATAGACTGCATTCCTCCAGCTGTGAAAGCACCATGGAATAGAGAAAGAATACCGGCTCTTGAGTAAGAGGACCTGGGTTCAAAAACTCAGATTCCCCCTGAACATCCTTTTAAAGAAATTGAGCTACATGGCTGCTGAGGTCTGTGATCCTGTGAAGGCAGGATCACATATAATAAGGAAAACTTTAGAAATCACCAATAGTCAAGCTAGTGGCCTAGAATAAATAAAATTTAATACAAATATCACCACTAGAAAGGTACCTGAACACTTTCAAACACCTGCTTATATCTTTTGTTTTTCTACTTTCACTCAAATCTGGGTTATGATTTATTCTATGTTCATCTAATTGGATGGTTCCTATAAAAACATATTTTTAAGAATAGGTTAAAATAGTTTTAAATTTTGATGTGTAGGAATATGAACGTCCTCTCCTACTCAAGAAGCATTGATCCCAATTGGCATGACAACCATTTTGTTTTCTTCTCATTTGTCATTCAAAAGAGTAATTTTAGGAGAGCCTCTGATGGGTATTAAGGTAAATTGCCTTCCAAAAATGCCTCAGTACCTATCAGGAGAGTAAGTAACCCTAAGTCTTTTCCTGTTTGTCAAAAGTTTCATGTACTTCTCTGTAGTTTTTTTTTTAATTAAATGTACTTCTTCCTTTTCTTTATTTCACATGGCATACACACGTCTTATTCTTTGATACCAGATTTCAGACAGTTTCTCTATCTGCACAGGAAGGAGTGCACGAGGCAGATAACCAACATCTGTTTAAACATCTACTCTTTAGAACAAAAATTGCTGGAGGGATAGAGAGTGGAACATTGAATCAAGCCCACCATTGGCAGCAGTTTTCCTTTTGAACACACTTCCAGAAGATATATTTTTTTAAAATATGGCTTTTCTAGATAAGCACTCTGTGGAGAAAGGCTCCATTTAGCTATGCCTTGCACATCAAAAAGTTACTCACCATTGAAATTAAACTCCATTTCAGCAAGCAATTATTAAATGCCTGCTGTGTGTAAGTCATTTTGCTAAATGCTAGGAATCAAAGAAAAAAAATTAAATGGACCTTTTCCTATAGGAATTTGCATTCTAATGGAGAGATGAAATGTTATACAATTAAAACATATATGTGTGTATATATACATATGTATATATGTATGTATGTATATATATGTATATATGTATGTATGTGTATATGTGTATATATGTATTTATGTATATGTGTATGTATGTATATATGTATATATGTATATATGTATTTATGTATATATGTATGTGTGTATATATATATGTATTTGTGTATATATGTATGTATGTGTGTATATATATATATATATATTTATATATTTATATATATAAAACTATTCAAAGTGGAGAAAGTGAGAGCTAATTATTGAAGGGATTGGAAAAGACTTCCTGTAGGATAAAGCTTAAGAACTGAACCTTGAACTAAGTTCAGGGATTCTAAACTGGGAGGTGAAAAGGGAGTGCATTTTGGACATGAGAAACATTGAGTAAGCCAGTTGAATTGGAATATGGAATGTGTGAAGGAGGGTAATGTGTAACAACCTGGAAAGGTAAGTTTAAATTGTGTCATAGAATTGTTCAAATGCCAAGCAGTACAGTTTTTATTTTATCCTAGAGGCAGTAAGGAACCATTGAAATTTCTTAAAGACATTGAAATTTCTTAAAGAAGGGATCAAAATGGTTAGAATTATCTCCAGTGACTGTTATGTTGGCAATTGTGGAGGATGGATGGGAAAGGGGAAATTGGAAGCTGGCAGGTCCATTTAGAAGTCTGTCCAGTCAAAAAGTGATGAGAACCTAAATTGTGATGATAAAAAGGTGTGATTAAAGAGGAGGCTGGTGTGAGAGATGTGCAAATATAATAGGGAGTGAAAACTGATTACATGTGGGTAATGAGAGATTGAGTGGAGACTAAAAGATGACTTCACTCTTATGAACCTGGTTGACTTTCAAAAAATTAAATGGTGATGCTCTGACAGAAATGAAGAAATTTAAAGGAGAGATAAGCTCTTAGAAGAAAAAAAAAGAGTTGTTTTGAGCATGTTAAGTTTAATATGCTTATAGGAGGCCCATCTGCCAAGAAGCAGTTGGTGATGCAAGACTAAAGCTAAATATATAGCTCTGAGTCATCCATATTGTAATAATAATCACAGAATCTTCATTTGTCAGGGGCTACAGAGATGATCTACTCCAATGCATCCTGAGAAGGAATCTCCTTTAAAACCTCCATCAACCCACATTTGGCCTCAGTTTAACGACTTTGGGTGATTGGAAATTCATTAAAGCATAAGAGCTCATACTGTGAAAATAGTGTATATTCAGATACTCTTCCAAAAGTAAAAGGTCTTCTTGTTGATGAAAACAGTCTCTTACTTTGACATATGCTTTTTTTCTCTCTCTTCAGAAAATGATGAGGTCATCAGTTTTTCATATGTTTATCCTGAGCATGGTGACTGTAGATGTCATTGTTGCTGCTAGCAACTACTACAAAGGAGAGAATTTCAGAAGACAGTATGACGAGTTCTACCTGGCAGAGGTAAGCATATTGATTGTGACATCTAGATATTTTTTCAAGTATGAAAATGAAGAATTCCGTGGGCCAATTTAAACTATAAAAACTCAGTGCTCTGGCTGCAAAACCCATCCTTTCCCATGAGGAAACTGATCCACGGCCATTGTATTACTTTATTTGCGGGTGGGGAGAAGGAAGAGAATTGTTCATCTTTGGCTTAATGCAATCAAGTCAATTGAATCTCAGCGTCCCACCCACACCATAGTCTTTGCTCTGAATCTCAAAAATAAACAAGAAAAGACTGTCTGTATAATTGGATGTTTTGCCTCTGGCATGAGTCTAGTTTCTATTTCTCCCACAAATAGAATGCATCTCTGACCCCAGAGCACTTCCCCCAGTAACTAGTTCCAGAAAATGACCAATTTTAATTGTCATTTTCTCATCTAGATTATTAACAGAGCCTCCTAACTGGTCTCTGTGACTGAACTCTTATCACTCCAATCCATCCTACACATTTCCATCAAACTTAATTTCATAAATACAGACCTTACCATGTAACTCCCCTGCTCAACCAGCTCTAGTGGCTTCTTGTTGTCTATAGAAATAAAATATAAATCTCTCTGCATAGTTTTTAAAGGTCCCTTTAAAAATCTGGCTCCAACCTATCTTTCCAGATTCATTGGAAATTATTCCCTGACTTATACTATATAGTCCAGCCAAACTGGCCTTCTCCCTATCCTACACACACAAGATGTTCTATGTCCTATCGCCATGGCTTTGCATTGGCCATCCCTCATAGCTTTAACGAATGCCTGTCTTACCTCCACCTCATAGAATGCCTCTCATCCTGTACAGTACAATTCAAGTACCACCTTTGGCACGAATCCTTTCCTGATTCCCCACAACTGGTAATGCCTTCCCTCCCAAAGTACCTTCTATTCAATGATTTTGTACGTTTTCATATTTATTCACTTTGTATTTATGTGATAGACATGTTATGTGTTTTTTATGTCTGCTGTACTTGAAATAAGTTCCTTGCCAATAGGGATTATTTTATTATTGATAGTGTATGCTCAGTGCATAATACAGTGCATGGCTCCTAATTGGTGCTTAATAAATGATTATTGGATCCTAGATCAATGTCATTGTTGTAGGTTATGATACCAAGCTCATCTCAGCCAACTAGGAGGCCTCCTGGTTAATGTAGGATTTTGTTTTTTGCTTTTTTGCATGAGCAGATCAAGCATTTTCGCCATCTAATTAACTGTATTTCACCCCTAACCTCTCATGGCCACAGGTATGAGTAAAGGTTCATTAGATAGGCACCATAGTGTTGCCAGAATATATTTCTTCACGTAACACATGGTACAAACATTATCAGTAAGTAACAGAAGTACTAGTTTATAGAGCACTGCTCAGAATATTATGAAAACTTCAATTTCCTATAGCTTCTCTACCATATGCAGTACTGTATATTTTGTTTAATAATTGGTTTACTGAATTTATTTACTGAATATTAGTCAATGTGTCATTAAATATATATGGTTTTAAAATATATATAATATATATGTATATATATGTGTGTGTGTGTATATATATATATATAGATATATAGATATATAATAATTTTGTGGGTTACATCTTTCTGGATGAACATTTTTTAGAAATCTTTGATATAGGTCAATGGAAAATAAGTTATGTATAAAATATAATTTATAAAATCTTCCTTTAGATAAACACAGCTCACAATTATGTAGCATATTAAGTTTTTTTAAGCAATTTCCTTACAAGCATGTAATGTAGCCAGTGGAAGTATCATCCCTATTTTTCTTTTTTTTCCTTTTTTGGGGGAGGGGCAATGGGGTTTAAGTGACTTGCCCAGGGTCACACAGCTAGTAAGTGTTATGTGTCTGATGTCACATTTGAACTCAGGTCCTCCTGAATCCAGGGCCAGTGCCATCCCTATTTTTTGATGATGTAACTGAGGCTTAGTGACTTATGCAGCTTCAGGTAACCTCTCTGTGAACCACCAGATTGCTGCTATTTCCCCTATTTCATACCTCTCCTACAATAGCATTTATTTTGTGAATGTACCCCATTTAAAAAAATACAATATTTGAAAGTATTTTGGTTTTGAATTTGAACTTTCATTAATTTATTAAACTCGTGAGGATGGAACTCCCTCTATCAATGCAAATCAATGCCATTTCTGTCACTTACAGTTGTAGAGAAGTTGTTTTGGTCACCAAGAGGTTAAATGACTTGCCTAGGATCATAGAGTCAGTATGTGTCCATGGCAGAATTTGAACCCAAATATTCCTCACTTCCAAAGTCAGCTCTCTATCTAATGACATAATGAAGGCTTAATAAGAAAATGTAAACTTTTAAAAATAAATGAATTTGAAGTTATTTACATTATAAAGATATCTTACATTCTAAAATATAATTTTCCTCAGGGTTCTTCAAATCTTGGTGCAGTTGATTTTGATTTCCAGAAATGCAACTTGCACAATTTTTCAGGAAGACATAAATTTCTTAAAGCAAGGTGTACCTGTAGGATATAAATACCTATGTGAAGGTCAATTCATGGTTACTATGTCACCTTTTAATTTCTTCTTAGAATCCTTTCCTTATTGTTCAGGTTCTCTCTGACAGTATGTAAAAAACTGTCAACCATCCTTCCTAAAGGTAGTTTCCTGAAACAAACTGTCATTGAAAATGAACTTATGTTGGAGTAGAGCTTCTGCAGGCAAGGTGGTAGAGCTGCCAAACTGCTTATTTCCTATTAAATTTCTTATCTGTGTAACCAATATCAAAATGGTGCAAAAATCTCCTTGCTTCTCTGAAAGTTCATTCCCATTAGATTGTCCTATTTTCAATTGATGTCAGCATCAATCTTTCATGTCTCGTAGCACTAGGTGTAGTGAAAAACATTTTTATGACAGTTTTTCAGGTTTCAGGAAAAAGCTATAAATGGATTTCCCAATTTTTAAAATTTTCTGATGACAGAGAATATCTAGCAGTAATACATATGCATGTATATGTGTGTATGTATACATATATATACATACATACACACACACACACACACACACATATATCTTAGAATAAACCCTCAAGTTGATCCTTTGCCCCATGTATCTCCCTCATACAAGTTATTCACTTCCCAGTGAAAGAAGGGGAAACGGATTTTGTTTCTAAGCCTAGACCTCTGTCACAGTGCAGTAACTTTATGTTTATCTAACAGCCTCTTCTAGCAGCATCAGCCCTTTGTATCACATCACCAACTTGAGCAAGAAAGAAAAAAAAAGACTGAAGAATAGCTGTCACAAAGACCCTGAACTAAAGCCATTCACGTTATTCCTTTGTGTCTAACTCAGAGACTTGCTGATTTGTTATTTGATATACAATTCATAAAAAGTTTTATTATCTGGCTTTTTAGACTACAGCAGATGAGAAGCTAAAGGCAGAAAATGAAAGTCCTCAGAATGTCAGCTCCCTCAGCTCCTCCTGTAGTTGCTGATATTTATTATGAAAAATCTGTGTTTAATGCTCCCAACATTCCTAGATGATGGCCTGACATCGACAATCATAAAGTAGATGCAGAACTGTTTTACTATATACTATGATAATGGTGGTTTGTAATGATGACCTTTAGTCATCAGGCTTGAGCAATTTGTGTTATTCTTTAAATAAATGTAGAAAAAAAATTGCTGAAAGCAGTGTTTTGGTATGTAAAGTAATATGTTTTTTATCTGGAAAATTTCCTTGTATGAAATACATTGTTTCCTGACAATACTAGATCAATTAGGGCCTTTGACAATAAAATAATACAACACCTTTGAAATAAATTTCATTAGATAATTTTAAAAAAAATTATTTTATTGGTAAATACAAACAACTTGGATGCAAATGTGGGAAATGTTATATTAATACTTAAAAGTAGCTTTTTTTGCAATTAATAAAAGCATGTACACGACATTTTACAATCCTACATTTCCACTGCCAAAGTAGCTATATAATGAAATGCATAGGATCCACATTCTTTTCAATTCATCCTCCATAAATTAGTATTTGGCTACACAAAAAACTATCTACAACACTGAGTTTTTTATCAACAATTTGTGCATGAATCAAATAAGTATTTCTAAGTTCACTAGGAACTAATAGATTAGCAGCTGGAAAATAGTCATTCTATACATTTTGTAAAATTGAGTCTTAACAAAAGAATATAAGATAATGAATCATTCTATGTTGAGCAAGATAAGTTATATAATTTATCTGAGATGGCTGTCTTTGAAGTATCAGAGCAAATGGGTTATTACTGCAACTCTGACATGTTCCATGAATAATATGGTCAACTTGAGAAGAAAAGACCAAGGAGTGAATTGTGGTGTAGTTTATACTACCACGTATTTTAAGGTACTATATAAATATCACTTATTTTAGTTAAATGAAATAATTCAAATTGAGACAGCTATTCTATTTTAAAATAAAATTAGATCTTATAAAAAACTTTTATTGAATTACAGAGTCCAGACATAAAAGTTATATTACTTAATTTATCTTTGAGTAATGAGTTGGTTAGTTAATTGTTTAACTTTCAGATATTAGCTGTGAAATTAATATTTTAAGATTTTGACTTGCACCATCTGAAAATGAAACCCAGAACTGAGTGATGGAGAATGAATGTTGTTCTTATAAAGGAAAAATGAATGAAACTGAAACTTCTGAAATAGTAATATACTTTATTACTTTAATCATGACAGATCTATTTGCCTTACCTTGCTTACCATCTACACTTTTATATCTACAAAGTGCTTGGAAGCAATATATTTTTATTAGCATTAGTAAACTGTTAATACTTTTACATTAATTTCAATATTAATTTTATTTTTTTAATTGGAAGAGTTTCAAGGTAAATTAAATAATTGACATTATAGTTAGAACCATTTGAATATTGCATAAGAATATTGAAGTATAGGACACTAGGAAGCATGGGTGTAGTTTTCCAGCACCATTAAAAGTTCATTTAATTTTTAACAACCCACATAGTGTTTGTTGTTTTAATTCTGTGGAACACACAGTTCACTAAATGGAAGTTATATATCTAATCTACCATTAGTGATTATTAATTTGTTTTCTTCAATATTGAGGAAATTATTTTATTAAAAGCAGGAGTAATAACATGTTTATAGCACTTGAGTTTTACAGAAAAGTTCCCTTCATTTCAAGCAACTGAAGAAGATTGCACCAGTATTATTATCCTTTTTATACAGATGAGGAAATTGTGAGTCATAGGGTTAAAGAATCATCATGCTATGCCATGAGTAAATATTTAATTTACTGACACACTAGCAGATGCACAGCTATGACACTATTTATATGACACAAATGGAGTTAATGCAATTTTAATCTTCCTGTAACTGAAACTAATTTTATATTAATTTTTTAAAAAGCTATGAGTGTATGTACATATGTATGCATGGACGTAGTTATATGTGAAGGAGAGAAGTCTAAAAAGTCATAAAATCAGTTTGGCTTTAGGTTACAGAATGCTAGAACAACCCAGTAAGTAATCAATTACCTATATGTAAAATGCCTTGCTATTTATTAGAGGTAAAAAGACAAGATTAAAAATAGTCCTTACTATCAAGGTCAGTGTATCTATTCCTTATCCCCAAAGAGGATAAACATTTTGTAGAGTAAAAGAAAAATTTAACTGAAGTTAACTAGCAGTTTGCATTATTTTAATACTGCCTAAAATCCATATGTTCTGTGGTCTGTGCACTAAAGGCAGAGGGTAGCGTGGTTGACAGAGAAGTGGGCCTCAAGTCAGGAAGAATTGAATTCAAAATTTCACCTCAGGCATTTAAAAGCTTTGCAGCCCTGGACAAATCACTTAACCTGTTTGCCTCAGTTGCCTCAACAATAAAATGGACATAATAATAGCATCTACCTCTCAATATTGTTGTGAGAATCAAATGAGATAATATTTTTTTAAAACATTTAGCACAGTACCTGACACATTTTAGGTCCTGTATAAATACCTATTCCACCTGCCTTCTCTCTGTGCCTTTTACATTTCTTTATCTCCAAAGTGTTAGTTTTCTTTTTAGTGATGACAAAAGATCCCCAGGCCTATAAAGGGACATGTAATGAAAAAAATTGATAACACCAGTTAAAAACATTTATTGTCTGAAAAAAAGGCTTGTAGGGGAGAAAATATCCTTCAAGGGATCAGAGAGGGAGAGAGAGTTCTCAGCCACTCAAAGTAGAATGGTAAAAGTATGAGATATTGTAATTTCTAGAGGCTTTCATGCAGGGAGCAGGGGATTAAGGGAGAAGACATCTGTAGACACAATAAGCCAGGCAACAGTATGTTTAGAACCTTCTGAGCAAGGTCTTGAGTCTGTAGCTCCTGTTCAGGTTGTCCCTTAGCTGATCAAGGCTGGTTCTGTGGTTTCTGGCAGCCATAGGCATCTCCAAATTCAGCTAGAGTTCGCTTGCAAAGGATCACTGGTATGTCAAGCAGCTTTGAGCCTCAGAAATCTTTCTAATTAGCTGGTTGTTGTGTAACTCCATTGTCCTTCCCGGCTGTGAAGAAAGGAAGTTCTAACATACAGTATAGTTATTACAGAGCCCATGTTAACACTAGGAAGGAAACCACTTATGGGGGCAGCTAGGTGGCACAGTAGATAGAATACTTGGCTTGAAGTTAAGAAGATTCATCTTCCAGAGTTTAAACCTGGCCTTAGATACTTAGTACCTTTGGACCCTGGACAAGTAATTTGACCCTATTTGCCTCAGTTTCCTCATCTGTAAAATGAGTTAGAGGAGGAAATGGCAAATCACTCCACGATCTTCACCAAGAAAAACCCAAATGAGGTCACAAAGACTCAGACCCAACTGAAACGATTGAACAACTAAAACAAACCACTTATATTACTACGTTATCAGTAAATGGTTACATTGTCTTATGGAGATACAACTTTCAAAGAGCATTAATTAGGAACATCAAGAAAGGCTTTCTGTAGGAGATGGCACATGACATGTGTCTTGAAGAAAGCCCTGCATTCTAAAAGGAAAAGGTGAAGAGTGAGTATTGAGGACAGCCTGAGAGACATGCAAGGAACAGTGCACAAAAGAGAATAATGAGAAATAAGCATGGGCAGTTAGGCTTGGTGACATTGTTAAGGGCTCTAAGATTAGAGGATACTTTCTAGTTACTCAAGTATGAAGAATCAGAGATCTTTAAAAGGTTATAGACTCTAATATTAAGGGTTCTTAAACAATATATTCATGTAACCTTTTTAGAAAGGTTTTTAAATAGATTCCCCACAGGTAATAAAACAATTCACATTCTTTATAAATTATTTTGTAAGACTAAAGAAAATCATTCTAACGTCTAGGAGTCAGTGTATAGTTAGAGTTAAAAAGTCTCTTAAGTATTAAAATGATATGCTTGCTATTTTCAAATTGTTTTGTTTTCTTTGAACTTATTCATTTAAATTGAGAACTTGTTTTAGAATAAAAAAAGAAAAAGGCTTGCCTGTCTCATCCAAGATAGAAATAAGTGAAAGAAGGCATAGACTGTTCATTACATGATCTTTAGTGCCTCAGATAGAGACTGTATAAAATTATATTACTTAATATAAATGTTATATTACATAATTCTGTGATAATTAAATTATAATTACAATTATGTATTCAAATAATCTTTTGATTTTGTTTTTAATCCCATTTCCAATTAAATTTTAATTTTAAAATACACAAGCATATTTCTTAAAAATTATCAAACCTACTTCTCTTGTTCCAGAAAAATATTCAGATCACATAGAGTTTTCGTGGTGCTAGAGTCCTCCTGCTGATACTTAATAGCTACGTCCTTGAGAAAGCAGGTCACTAAAGCTTTCTGAGACTCAGTTTCCTTATACATGGAATGGAATGTCTGTAGTATTTGCCTCCCATATTTATTTGAAAGCTCAAAGGAGATAATGTACATAAATTGCTCCACAAAGTTGATGGTGCATTTAAAATAAAAGTAAAGTATAATTATTTGAATTAAAATAACTCAAATCTCTCTTTTTACAGTGATTTTTAAAATAACATTAGAAGTTAATAGGGAAGAGAACCTTGATTTCTTTGGTATGAGGAATTGTAAGATGGGGAATATCTCCTCATGCAGGTTGGCACATTTTCTGTATATTAGTCTTAGTGAGTTGCCTAAAACACTGAAAGGTTAAGGATTTGCCCAAAGTCACACAGCCAATACAAATCAGAGACAAGACTGGAATATAGATCTTATTGGCTGTGAGCATAGCTCTCTATCCTTTATATCACAGCAAATTAAGATTAGAGGGCTCATAATAGTCACCATTATTTTGAGGAAATTCAGAGTACACATAACAACGAATTTATTTCATTTAGCTTTGACTGATGGATTGGTGAGTATATGATTGACAATTTGACACATCAGTAAAATTCACTTTTTAAAAGTGTTTAAAATGAAATATGTCTAAGTTAGAAAAAATTGTGTTTACCCAAAAGGACAGACAATTTAAAGAAGAAAAAAAAATAGACTCTTACTTAGTAGGAATTGACATTATTGTTTTAATAATGATTTAAATCCATAGTTTCAATAAATTCATTTAAAATACAATGTTGTTAAAGAGAATATTTTGATCTAACCTATCATAAAGAGATATCAGAACAGTATGTGAAAGGGCATATGATAAAAATGTTCATAAATTTGATTTATTATATAACCAGCCATGACATGCATTTCTCTGATTTTTTTCTTAAGTAGGTGAAAGCTCATAAAGTTACTTTTCCAGTAAAGCCATACCAAATCGATAAGTTAGGTGAGAACTGAAAGATGCATAGTACAATTAGTTTTTGCTTGTCATAGAAACAATGTGATCCTGAATTTAGAAATGGCATTCACTCTTTAAGAAGACCTCAAGACACTGTTCTACCCTGGAATAGTTCATTCATTTTCCGAAGGTGCTCAACTTCCTTTTATAAAATAGTTTACATGTGAGTAAACCGGGGTATATTTCTATACACATCTAAACTGAAACAGTTAAATAACAACAAAACATTCTATAATTGAGGAATTAATTAAAATTCATTATGGAAATCAATAATTTCTTTGGCAATATTAAAGGAAATTATTCTTTAGATCTATATACCTTTACCAATTATATTTGCCTTCATAATATCTATATATTGGAAACTTCTTTATTTAAGAAGTAATTTCTGTACTTTCTCTTTTAATATGTTTTGTTTCATGGTGTTTGTTAAAATGAGGTAACAAAAGGATTCATTAATTTCTGCTTCTTTAAAACTTGATCCAGCCCTCATTTTGGTCTCATTAATTACATGCAGTGTCCAAATTGAGAGAAGTCATCCCACCTCATTTGAGCTTCTCTCTTTGACATTATCATTAGGATTAATTAAGTTTTCTTTGAAACATCGGTTAAGAAATTTCTTCTGACAGTCATATAATACAAATATCTAGATGACTCAAGATTTCTGGTTAGGGATACTGAATTCTAAAAGAACCAGACTATCCTAACATTAAAAGCAACCTGTCAAGCCTCAGGAAGAATGTGTAATGGAAAGAGAAGTGACACTTGAGACAAAGGACCAGAATTCAAGTTCCCCTCTCTAATTGCTTGCTACCTATGTGGCCACAGGCAAATCGTTAGGCTTTACTTTTTCTAATCAGTAAAATAATGGGGTGACCTCTGAGATGCCTTCTGGGTCTACATCTGTGATGGTATGCATGATCTTCAATCTCCAAAGTCGTCTTCCTGATAGCATACTCAACTTGACTTTTTGGTTAGGAATTGATGGCTAAATGACTCTAGAATGATAGAGAACTTTTTTTAATCTTAACTTTTATTTAAAAAGAATTAATGACTATTGAATAATTACTTCTAGCATTTTGTAAAAATGTCTAAATTAACTTTCTCATATATACTGACCCAGCATAAGTTATCAATATTTTCTATGAATTTTATGATAGAGACTAGTATTTGTATTTTTGAATGATAGATTCTAAATAATTTGCAATATGTGAATGATAAACATTTTATATGATGGCCAACAAATTTGTGGTTTTCCATTTGTCAATTATCAATCAATTACTTATGGAATTTAATTGTGTCACAGCTTTGCCATGTTTTTTTTAATTGAATTGAATCATGTAATGTATATTAAAATGTTACTTCTCTTAATTTTTAAATTTTTTTTCATGTATCTCAATTTTTGGCTACAATCTAATTATTACTATGCCCTCAAGCTTCACAAATCAATACAATGAATTACTTTTAGAAAACAAACATTTAAGTTAATTTCTCAACTTCTTTTGCTCTAAAAATGTTTTCCATATGATCATATTACATGGAGAGCAGGTAAAAATCAATAAATTCTTCAGTGCTAAAATTTGTCTTACTGTGTATTGCACTCAGACCATACAGGTTTACCATTATCTGGTCCATATGAATAACCACAAGTTACTCATATGACGTGAACTTTTTTAGTGATGATTCTTTCTTCTTCTATAAGCTGAGGAAAGTAATCTTACAGAGCTACTATGCTACATTTTCTTTGGAATTTTGACTTCAAAGTGAGGCAGAGGGTTTTGGAGGATGAAGATAAACTTTTCAGACAATCAGATGCTTCTCTTATCTTTCAGGTTGCTAGGTGATGCAGGGACCAGAGCGTAGGGCTTGAAGTCAGGAAAACCTGAGTTAAAATTGTGCCTTAGATGCTTGCTAGTTCTGTGACCTTGGATAAGTCATTTAAGCTCTCTGAGTTTCAGTTTCTTCATCTAAACAAAGAAGGGGTTTCAGTGGCCTCTAGGTTCTCTTCCATATCCAAGTCTGATCTCATGATTATTAAAAAAAAAATACTAAGGATTTAAGAAGGCTGTTGAGGGAGAATGGAGATCCTCTGAAGGGAGAACCCATACAAGTCATACTAAACTGTTACTGTTTCCGTTACAGTATAGTGGACAAAAAGCACAAAATATAGGATCAGAAGATCTGAGATTTAAGCCTTGTATCACCACAGAGTGCCTATGTGAAGTTGTTTCATATTCCTGAGCCCCACTTCCTCATCTGTTAAATGGGTATAACTATTGTGGAGATTCTGTAGAGAGGAGGATATTTTACAATGTTCTCGAGAGGGTTGTTGTAAAGCAAATATACTTTGTTGCCTGTGAAGTCCTATCTGAAAGTGAGATCTTAGTATTATGCATTCCTCTTTCTGAGTCCTCACATGCATGGCACTATTTCAACCAAAGAATATCATTATGTATTTATAAATCACAATTTTCATCTGCCACAAATGTAATGAATTCTCTATATATTTTGGGAAATGAATAGGGAAGTGTTTTTTGGGAAGAGGTAGCAATCTTGTGTTTCTAAAATAAACATAATGATTGGAAAATTTTACACCTTCAGAGCAAGTTATAAATCTTCTGCCTATATTGGAAGTCTATAACTTTTCCCCATTGCCTGAGTTAATTCTAAATATTATTCAGATATCTAGAGAAATACATTTTTTACAACAAAATCAGACAGTGGATCTGTTTCCTAATGTCTCCTATTATGTTTCATAAGTCAAGAAGGACCAATAACCATCTTATAAGTGAAAAGGCAGGTGTTTAATGTTAACTAAATTTTATGCAGATCATTTGATATATTTTTAAATTTTTAGTGTTGTGGGTGTCTTTGAAAAGTATAAAGTTTTTCCCACAGAACAAATAAAAATGCAGATGTGTTGCCTATGTATTTTAACTGTGGATTAAAATTATTCATGTAATTTCATTTATTCCTGTTGATTGCATATCTAAAATTAATAAAGTGAATAGGTACATTACTATATAATAAAATTCATTATAATACATTGAGAGGTAATTCATAGCTTTATTTGAAATTTTAAATGTAAAATGAAAGAAGAGAATGTGAACTCTACAGTTAAACATGTTATGCCAATGAAAACAAGTAGAGAATATCTCCAATTGGGACAAGTTGGAGTGAGGAAAGCCTTCCTAATTTTAGGAGTGTTAAAATTATAAATTATTCTTCTGCATTTTTAAAAATATGTATTTCTAAAAATTTAAAAAGTTTACTTTTTTAATTTAAAAGTTAAATATGTTATGGTAATGAAATCTAGGAGAGGATATCTCCAATTCAGAGAGGTTGCAGCAGGGAAAGCTTTGCTAAATTTTAGGAGTGTTAAAATTGTAAATTGTTTTTTTGAATTTTTTAAATGGGATGTTTCAAAAAATTCTGCATTGAAAAGCCTAGTGGATTTTTCTGCTTGACATGTGCTGGTTTTAGATATCCTTCAAGATCCAAGCCAAATGCAATCTCTTTCATGAAGTCTTTCCTCATTTTCCTTGAGCCAGAAGTAATCTCCCCATTATCTCTATTACTATAAATTATCATAAATACTTCTCTCAGTTTGCATTTTACCCTAGGATGGTAGTTATTTTTATATGTTTTTTTCCCTCATACTAGAACATGGAGGTCATGCAAACAGAGATTTTAAAAAGATATGTTTCATATAGCAAAGTACCTTAAGCATTAACACTCAATTAATGGTTATTGAATGAATAAATTAATGAATTCATGGGGAGACAAGAACTTCAAAGTCATATTCCACATTACTGGAGATTTTTAGGGTCTTTTTGAAAATCTGGTGTTTAAGATTCTGTAGAGAAGAAATCTAGGAAGACTGTAACTAGGCTCTCTCTTCCCTTTTAATTGTGGTTTAAGGCTCTAATTTCTCAATGAAACATATCATGCCTACTAAATTAAGCTATTTGCATTTTGTACTTTTTTATCTGGTGGCAGTCTCACCACCCAGTTCACTTCTCTAATCCTTCCTCTTCCTTAAAATGGAATCATACATTCCACAGGGCTGATAAAAGCAAAAAATATATAATGGACATATATTCTTCAATACCAATACATACCAAATAGTAAGGTATTTTTTAAAAGTTAAATAACAGTTGTCCAAGAGATAAAATAGACTTGCCTATGCAAGTTTTCCTGCCCCCAATATGTTTCCTATTATTTATGTAAACAAAGGAAGGCTTTGGAATAGTTTACCTTTAAAGTTGTTTCAATTCTATGATTCCAAATATCACAGTTTCTCTGTTTAATCTTCTTGTCCCAAAGAGTATGTCCTGATTTTACATAACTTTTAAAATTATATCTCTATTCCCAATTGTCTAGTACTTTGGGGAATGTTTAAGGAAACTTGAGCTTTAGCAAGAATCAAGCATATGTATATACAAGAATCTCCAATCACAACAGTTCTTTTATTGACAATGAAATGATTTTAATATTTAAAGTAGATACTTAATAAATTACAATATAACTTTCTGAAATCTTAAAACTGACATATTGGTTGATTGGTACTCTAGGTTGATTCAGTCTATTAAAGTTTATTATCTATCCAAATAATATATCTAAACTTTTTTTTCTCTTTTAAAAATTAAAATTCAAGGTCTTTGTTAAGACTACCTTGGTTTCAGCTTGTACTGACTGAAGTTCATTCATTCTAAATGCTTAAGTTGTATTGCTATAAGTCATAATTCTAGATTCAGATGTTGGTATTTCTTTTCCTTCATAAATATTCTACCAGGTGGCCTTTACAGTCCTGTTTGATTTGGAAGCTCTTCTGAAAATCTGGTGTTTGGGATTTACTGGCTATATTAGCTCATCTCTCCACAAATTTGAACTGCTGCTGGTAATTGGAACTACTCTTCATGTTTATCCAGATCTCTATCACTCACAGTTCACATACTTTCAGGTAATGAAAATAATTTCTAATATTTTCCTCCTTATGATATTCTTGCTCAGCTTTCCTTTCAGTACTTTACTCTGTATGATTTTCTTATCCATACGTGATTTTGATAAACACCTAATTATGGTAGCTAGTAATTCAAGAGTACCTCTATTTTATAGACATTTAAGGCCCAAAAATTCACCAAATGGAGGCAATCAGTAAGCATTTGTTAAGTGTGTACTATATTCCAGGCATGGTGCTAAGTGTGGAGAATAGAAAGGCTAAATAATCCCTGCTCTGTAGAAACTCAAATTCTAATGGAGGAGGCAACTGGCAAATAACCAGCAATACATACATACATACATACATACATACATACATACATACATACACACACACATATACATACACACAAAAATAAAATATATGAAAGGCAGTCCCATGGGACAACAGGCAATCAGGAAAGGCATTCTGCAGAAGTTGAAATTTGAACAAAGTCCTAAAGGAAGGTAAGGAAATTAAAAGTTGGAGGTGAGTTGGAGAAGATTCTAGGAAAAAAAGACATCCAGTTGAAAAATCTGAAGAGATGAGAAACTAGCTTATCCTGTTTGAGGAGTAGTATGTAGTTGAGTATGGCTAAATCGTAGAGTATGTGGAGGGGAGTATAGTGTAAGAAGATATAAAGAATGGTAGAAAAGGGCTAGATTATTTTTAAAAAAAAGTTTTACATGCCAAACAAAGGAGTTTCCATAGAGGACTGGAGATAATATGGAACTACTGGGCTTTTTTGAGTAAAGGAGTGACTTTGTCACACCCTGGGACATTGCCCAGGATTCAGGAAAATCACTTGAGATCTGACTGGATTATTGACTGTAGTAGGAAGAGATTAAAGGCAGGGAGACAAATTAAAAAGCCTGAACTAGGGTAGTAACTGTTTAAATAGAGAGAAGGGACCATAGAAGAGGGATGTTATGAAGGTAAGCATGACAGAATTTGATGACAGATTGCATGAGTGGTATAAATAGAACTGAGGAGTTGAGGATGAAACTCAGGTTATGAACCTAGGTGACTTGGAGGATGGCAGTACCCTTAACATTAAGGGAAGTTCAAAAGGAGAAGTTTTGGGAAAAGATAAGTTTTGTTTCAGTAATGTTGAGTTTAAGATACCTATAGGATAGCTACTTTGATATGTCCAAAAACTAGATGACATGGAGCTAGCCCAGGACAGACTAGGGATGGATATAGATGCCTGAGAATAATCTGCCTAGAGATGATAATTGATTCCTTGAAATGGATATGACCACCAAATGATAGAGACAAAAGAGATGAAACCAGAGGATAATGCTTTGAGGAACACTCTCACTTAATGGGTATGACATGGATGAACATGTAGCTAAATAGCCTGAAAAAAAATGGTCAGACACATTGAAAGAGAAACAAGAGAATATATTGTCTCTAGATATAGAATATATCTAAAGAAGAGAGAGCATATATTTGGTAAAGGTTAAAAAAAACTGTCAAATGCTTCAGGAAGGATAAGAATGAGGATTGAGAAAAAACCACTACATTTGGCAATTATGAGGTCATTTAGTGAATGTTCTTGCCCCATTAATAATGCAGATTTAAGTATAATGATTTTGTTATAGATGTGACGCTCTACGACGATTGTGTCAAACTCAAATAGAAACAAATCCCGATAGGCTGCATACTGACTTGGAAAACCACAAATTAACATTATTCATGTTGTGTTGTATTTTTGTTTATTTTGTTAAACATGTCCTAGTTTTATTATAATTGGGTCCAGCTCACTTGGGAGTTTTAGCAGCCTTTAAGCTATGAGTTTGACACCTCTGCTGTACATAAACTCTAGAAGATAGGAACCTGTGGTCATGTGTGTGTTGTTATTATATATATATTGGGTCCATGAATAAAGAACAAAGTTCAAAGTTTTTGACTGGCTTACCTGGGTTCAGTTCTTCTCAGGATAGAGTCTCTTCATAATTTAAGAATAAAATACTAAATGATATTCCATTTTCTACTCACCATCTAGCTTGTAATTATCTACTGTATTATAGCATTTAATTCAAGCATTTAGTGACCATTTGGTTTTAGAGTCTTTATAGGAGGGAGGATGAGGAAAAATTAAACACTGTTCTTAAATAATATTAATCTTGTTAATTATTCAAGATCTGTATTAATTACAAAATTCTTATCAATTTTGAATAAGAAGTCACATCTAGAATATTATTAACTATTAAATAGGATATTATATTTCTATGAACTACTATTCTATTCCTATGAAATTACTGAAGTAACACTTTCTCGTTTACTTCTGTAACTTGTAGTTCTCTAGGACCACAAATACATACAGAAATTCACAATATAATAGATAAAAAGAAGCAGTCATCTCTGATTTATAATATATGGATATAGATATAGATTTAGTTAGCTAGCTTGCTAGATATTTGTACTATATATAATAAGAAGATATGTTCACTTGAATAACTCCAGAAGATGAAAGTAGTATGGAAAGAATTTAGGAGAACATTAATAAAGACAAAATTAGGAAAATATCATTGACATTATAGATAGGGAGTAAATATATGCAAGTTGGGGGAAATAGCTCATGAATATATTGTAGAGTCTGGGTTGAAGTTCCCCAGTGCTTAGCACACTATTTGTTGCATAAGTGGTGCTTTATAAATGCTTTTTGACTGATTGAATGTTTGGACCGCTCATTCTACCAAAGGCAGTACAGCAAAATAAATTCCTAATCTCCTTACTCATCCTAGGCAGAAGAAAAAAAGATGGAAGAAGCAGCCAGTGGAATTATACTTCTAAACGTTATTCTCATGGACAGGGAGGAATTTATTCCTAAAATAAAAATGATAGTAAGCTTATGAGAAGTGAGGGGAAGGAAATACCGTAATAATACAGAAAGAAAAACAAAGAGCAACGTGACATGCATCCTAGATTTGGGGAGAATAAATTGAGTTTATAACAAGAATAGATAGCATGCCATAACTAAAAACTCTATAGGAAAAACTGTCTTGGGAGAGATGGGAAGCTCCTTCAGAATGAATTTTTTTAAACATTTATGTAGTATTTTGGTTTTGCCCAGTTACATGTAAAAATAATTTATAGCATTTCTTTTTGAAACTTGGAATTCTAAATTCTCTCCCTTCCTCCTTCTCTAACCCCCTTCATTGAGAAGTCAAGCAACTCAATATAGGTTATAAATATCCTGTTATGCAAAACATTTCCACATTTGTCATGTTCTGAAAGAAAACATAGACCAAAAAAAAAAAACTCAAGGAAAATAAATAAAGAAAAAAAGGATGCTTCAATCTGTATTTGGACACCATCAGTGCTTTCTATGGAGGTGAACAGCACCTTTCATCATAAGTCCTTTAGATTTTTCTTAGTTCATTATATTGCTGAGAATAGTGAAGTCATTCACATCTGATCATCTTACAGAATTTCTGTTACTTTGCGCACAGTACATTTCACTTTGCATCAGCTCATGTAAGTCTTTCCAAGTTTTTCTGAGAGCATCCTGCTCATCATTTCTTATAGCACAATAATCTTCCATTATAATCACATACCAAATTTTGTTCAGCCATTCCCCAGTTGATGGGCAACCCCATAATTTCCAATTCTTTGCCACCAGAAAAGAGCTGCTATAAATATTTTTGTACATATAGGTCCTTTTCCTTTTTTTTTTTTTATCAATTTTGGGATACAGACCTAGTAGTGGTATTACTAGGTCAAAATGGCTTTATAGCCCTTTGTGCAATGTTCCAAATTGCTCTACAGAATGGTTTGATCAGTTCATAACTTCACCGGCAGTGCATTAATGTCTCATTTTTCCCACATCCCCTCCAACATTTGTCATTTTTCCTTTTTTTTTTCCTATTAGGCAATCTAATTGGTATGAGGTAGTACCTCAGAATTGTTTTAATATGCATTTCTCCAATCAATACCGAGTTAGATCATGTTTTCATATCCTTTATGATACAGATACAGATATATCTATAAATAGATAAATAAAATTGAAGTTTTCAGATGAAGTAATTTAAAGCTAGGTATAGCTTTAAATTACTTCATCAGAAAACTTTATTTTTGTCATTTATCAATTGGGGAATGGCTCTTATTTTTATAAATCTGACTCAATTCTCTATATGTTTGAAAAATGAGGCCTTTATTAGAGAAACTTGCTTCAAAATGTTTTCATACTTACTATTGCTTACTGTATTTCCCTCCATCCTATTTCTCCATGCTTATTCTATTCTCTTTCTCCTTTCACCCTGTCTCTCTTCTAAAGCATTTTGCTTCTGACTGCTCCCTTCCCAAATCTGCCTTCCCTTCTATCACCCCTCCCTTCTCTTATCCCCTTCCGCTCCTACTTTTATGTAGGGTGAGATAGATTTCTATACCCAATTGAGTATGTTATTCCCTCTTTAAGCCAATTCTGATGACAATAAGGTTCACTCAGTCACTCTCTCATTTCTGCCCTCTTCCCCCTCCATTGTAAAAGCTTTTTCTTGCCTCTTTCATGTGAGGTAATTTACTTCATTCTACCTCTCCGTTGCCCTTCTCCCAGCATATTCCTCTCTCACCCTTAATTTTTTAGATATCATCTCTTCACATTCAACTCAAATCTATGCCCCCGTCTATATATATTCCTTCTAACTGCCCTAATAATCTGAAAGTTCTTATGAGTTACAAGTATCATCTTCCCACATAAGCATATGAACAGTTTAGCCTTATTAAGTCCCTTCTGATTTTTCTTTCATGCTTATCTTTTTCTGCTTCTCTTGAGTCTTGCATTTAAAGTCAGATTTTCTATTTAGCTCTGGTGTTTTCATCAAGAATGCTTGAAAGTCTTCCATTTCATTGAATACCTATTTTTTCCCCTGAAGGATTATACTCAGTTTTGCTTGGTAGATGATTCTTGATTCTAATCCTAGCTCCTTTGCCCACCAGGATATCATATTCCAAGCCATCCAGTCCTTTAATGTAGAAGCTGCCAAATCTTGACTGTGACTCTATGATACTTGAACTGTTTCTTTCTAGCTGCTTGCAATATTTTCTCCTTGACTTTCAAGCTCTGGAATTTGGTCATAATATTCAGGGGCTTTTCTTTTTGAGATCTCTTTCAGGAGATGATTGGTGGATTCTTTCAATTTCTATTTTACCCTCTGGTTAGGATATCAGGGCAGTTTTTCTTGATAAGTTCTTCAAAGTTGATGTCTAGGCTCCTTTTTTATCAAGACTTTCAGGTAGTCCAATAATTTTTTAAATACTCTCTCTCCTGGATCTATTTTCCAGGTCAGTTGTTTTCCCAATGAGAATATTTCATATCATTTTTTTTTTCATTCTTTTGGTTCTGTTTTATTATTTCTTCATTTCTCATAAAGTCATTAGCTTCCATTTGCTCAATTCTAATTTTTAAGGAGTTATTTTCTTCTGTGAGCTTTTGTGCCTCATTTCCCATTTGGCCAATTCTACTTTTTAAGGAGATTTTTTTTTCCTCCAGTGAATTTTTGTGACTTTTTTCCCATTTAGCCAATTTTGCTATTTAAGGCATTCTTCTCCTAATTGGCTTTTTGTACGTTTTACCATTTTGCTTGGTCTGTTTTTTATGGTGTTACTTTATTCAGGTTTTTGGGTGTCCTTTATCAAGTTATTGAGTCACTCTTCAAGATTGTCGTGCATCACTCTCTTTTCCCTTCCCAATTTTTCCTTTACCTCTCTTACTTGATTTGCAACATCCTTTTTTTTTTAGGCAATTGGTGTTAAATGACTTGCCCAGGGTCACACAGCTAGTGTCAAGTGTTTGGTCTGAGGTCGGATTTGAAATCAGGTCCTCCTGACTTCAGGGCCAGTGCTCTATCCACTGCACCACCTAGCTGCCCCTGCAACATCCTTTTTGAACTCTTTTATGGCCTGAGACCAATTCATATTTTTTCTTGGAGCTTTGACTTTGGATATAGGAGCTTTGACTATTGTCTTTGACTTTGTTGTCTTCTTCTGAGAGTGTGTTTTGATCTTTGTCACCATAGTAACTTTCTATGGTCAGAATTTTTTTTCTTTTGCTAGTTAGGTTATATCTACATAGATGGCTAATTTAATCATTTTGACTAAATGGAGCAATCATTTTAGCCAGGTAGTTATTATCCACACAAACCAGCATGTATGAGTAAAGTAACTGGTTTACAAATATAAATTTGAAAATTTGTTAACAAATTCATTCAAACTCTATGCATGTAAATATGCCTTTATTTATCTGGCGTAGTCCTAGGGATACTTGAAATGTGACCCATAGTAAGTTTGTATATGGATTTATTTGTAGTGGCAGTGGTTGAAAAATTCAAGACAACTAACATAAGAAAAATGATTATTCGCTTATTGTATATATTTATTTTTTCTTAAAGGAATGAATACACACATGTGGTATAGATATACTATAAATCTGAATTTCATCAGATTGCTGGAACACCTTTTCAAAAGTGATCAACGTGTATATAAGCATACAAAATGTATACATATGTATATATGATAAATATAGAGATAGAAATATAAGGTGGCATGACAGAAATCATTATATAGATTTCTATATTGGCATAGGCAATGTTCTATATTAAATTGACTGGTGGACTTTGAGTTAGGAAGACCTAAATTCAAGTTCCTCTCTGAACTTCACTAATTGTGTTACCATAGGCAGCCTTTCTGAACCTCTAGGAAACTAGAAATTTTCTAAGATTAAAAATTACAAATAGATTGTGGTACCTCATCATCGATAGGGATGTTTCACACTGGGTCTTTGATATACTGATGTACAGTACATAAAATAATAAATGAATAATTGAAGTTATCTCAGAGTGTTGGCAAATCATTTTTATATATTAGGACCTCTGTGATTAATTCCAATTCTATATTTGTTGGTAATTTTACTCCATGACCTATGAATATATCATGTGCCAGTATTCGTTCATTTTGAAGGTAATTATTGAGCATTTATTATACAAGTTTGTAAGGAATCTTTTATTTGTGAGAAGATCATAGTCTAAACACAGTGTAGAATGTTTGTCTATATAAAAGTCTACATGCATACATGCACATATACATGCTACATCAGTACTTACATAGGTACATATACACATAGAAAGATTCTAAGGGACAATAGATTACTTATTTAGTGTCATAGCCAGAATGTGGCAGAGGCAGGATTGAAAGACCAGTCCTCTTGGTCCTGAAGCCAGTTCTCTCCTCTATTATGCCATTCTGCTTCTGTATTATTTTAAGTATATTTAATTAGCTAAACACAGACTTTGAAATTTGTTATCTTGAAAAATAGTATCTGATACTTCTAACTCAAAACTTTAGCATGCATTTATTTTTTCACAGATTTTAAGCATTTTTATTTAACATTTTGAGTTCCAAATTCTATCTGTCCCTCCTTCCCCTCCACCTCCACGAGATGGTAATCAATCAGATACCCATTATACATGTGCGAATATGTAAAACATTTCCATATTCATAATTTTGTAGGAAGAAGGCTAGGAGAAAAGAAAAAATGAAAGAAAGAAAGAAAGTGAAAAATAGCATGCTCCAGTCTGTATTCAATCAATATCTGTTCTTCTCTGGAGGCAGATGGTATGCTTCATCATTAGTCCTTTGGGATTGTCTTGGATAGCTGTATTGCTGAGAATAGCTAAGACATTCACATTTCTTCATTGAACAATATTGCTATTACTGTGTATAATGTTCTCCTGGTTCTGTTCACTTCACTATGCATCAGTTCATGCAATTCTTTCCAGGTTTTTCTGATGGCATCCTGTTTATCATTTCTTTTTAGTGTACTTTAAAAAGTTATAACTCACTATATTCCTATCCCCTCTACATTGATATCTAATGAACTAAATGATTCTTTTATCATTTTGTTTTGTTTTGTTTATCACTTTTATCATTTTGTTTTGTTTTCACAAATATCAGGATACACGTTGTTCTATAATTCTCACAATTAAAAGAAAAGGAATAGTTATATGGGGACACATAATAGTGGTAGGTTGGTATTAGATGTTGAGCAGTGTTCATATGAAGAGTGTTTGAGAAAGGAGTGCTTTTTCCAGACCAGAATTCCATTAAATTTATTGCATAGGCTTTTGATGGCAAAGACATATACCTATTTCAAAATTAATTGCATTCACTGTTTCATTTTCACAGCTATATTAGCTTATCAACACCCTTATATCCATTGTTTCAATACGTTTGGTGCACAAGGTATCAGGATACACAGTCAGTGACATTTTGGCATTTTAATATTTTGTTGACCTTTAGAATTATAATTAAATAATTTTAATGTAGGTTATGGTTAGGTGGTTTGGCATATTTATTACTTTGCCAAAAATCACTTTGCTTCTTTTCTAGTGAAAAAATTAGGAAATATCTAGGTTCAAAAACTTTTTTAAAAGTACCTGTGACATTTTAGTGTATGTCAAACTAGGGACAGGGACAAGATCTGTGATTTCATTGGTTTGAAAAACTTCCTCTATTCTTGTAGTTCAGTACTTTCTCTGAAATTATAGTCTTAAAGCAAGATTTCTTAACTTTTTGGCCCTCGGTAAATACATATTTACTAAGTAGCTCCTCTGTGCCAGGCATTGTACTAAGCTTTGGGGAGTGCAAATGCAAAAAAGAAGATGTTCTCTGCCCTCAGGGAGCTTACAATCTGATGGAGATAGACAGTACACAAAAGGAAGCTGGAAAGTATGTGAAATGAGGAGATAGTCTGACCTGAGTTCCCTTTTTAATTGGAAGTTTTGGAGTTCCTGTTTCCACCCTTCAATCAGAGAGATAGAGAGTGGTAGGCAAGTGGAGTACCAAGACTGATGGCACCTTTCATAGTGATGAGGTTTTCCAAGTAAGAAGCTTCCTAGGTCATGGTGTCATAGATCTCTTTGGCAATTTGGTGAAGCCTATAGACTCTTTCTTAGAATAATGTTTTTACGTGCCAGTCTAAAAACATTTATTCTCCTATGTGCCACTCACTGTGCTAATTGCTAGGAGTACAAAAAGAAGTCAAAGGTCCTGCCCTCAAGGAACTCACATTCAAAGTGTGTGGGGGGAGGGGATGACGACACAAGCAATCAAATATGTAAAAAACAAGCTATATAAAATACATAGGATTACAAAGGCATCCAATTATTTTTAAATACAACTATTAAAACAATTTTTAAAGCAAGTTCATCAACACTAGGATAAAAACCCCTATCTTAACGGGTTGCCTAAAGCACTGATCAGTTAACTGACTTGCTCATATTAACATAACTATTATGGCAGGGCTTGAACCTGTCTTTCTTGTTATGAGGCCAACTTTCTTTATAGAAGTTTCTCTGATAAAGGCTTCATTTCTCAAATATATAGAGAACTGAGTCAAATTTATAGAACTAACAACAATTCCTCAATTGATAAATGATCAAAGAATATGAACAGGTAGTTTTCAGATGAAGAAATCAAAGCTATCTATAGGCATATAAAGAAGAGTTCTAAATCACTTTTGCTTAGAAAAATACAAATTCAAACAACTCTGAGATAACACCTCACAACTATCAGGATTGGGTAATATGAGAAAAAAGGAAAATGATAAATATTGGAGAGGATGGGGGAAGATTGGGGCACTAATGCACCGCTGGTGAAGTTGTGAACTGATCCAACCATTCTGGAGAGCAATCTGAAACTATGCCCAAGGGGCGACCAAACTGTGCATACCGTTTGATCCAACAATAGCACTACTGGATCTGTATCCCTAGGAGATCATAAGAAATGGAAAAGAGCCTACATGTGCAAAAATATTTATAGCAGCTCTTTTTGTGGTAGCAAAGAATTGGAAATCGAGGGGGTGATCATCAATTGGGGAATGGCTGAACAAGTTGTAGCATATGATTGTGATGAAAAGACTTACGTGACCTGTTACAAAGTGAAGTGAGCACAACAACCAGGAGAACACTGTACACAGTAGCAGCAATATTGTATCAATGATCAATTGTGAATGACTTAGCTATTCCCAGCAGTAGAATGATCTCAGACAATTGTGAAGGATTTAGGATTAAAAATGTTATCCATCTCCAGAAGAAGAACTGATTAAGTCAAAATGCAAATCAAGCATACTTTTTTCTTGGGGGGGTGGTCTTTTGGTTTTTGTCAGTTACTGGCCTCTTGGCTGATCCTTTAATAGCACACTCTACTTCTCAACTTCTGACTTTTCAATGACTATCCATCATGCCTGGAAAGCTTGCATTTTTCACCCTGGCTTACTTTAAAAATCAGCTCAAAAAAACCAGGAGAACATTGTACACAGTAACAACAATATTGTATGACTATCAAATGATCTCAGAAATACAGTGATTCAAGACAATTCCAAAGGGCTTATGATGAAAAACGCTATCCACTTCCAGAGAAGGAACTGATAGAGTCTGAATGCAAATTGAGGTATACTTTTTATTTTATTTTATTTTTCTTTTGCCTGTTTTCTTTCACAACATGACTAATATGGAAATATGTTTTGCATGTTTGCACATGTATAATTTATATCAAATTGCTTGCCTTTTCAAGGAAGGGGGAAAGCCAAGAGGGAGGGAGAGAATTGGGAACTTAGAATTTAGAAAAAAAACAAATGTTAAAAAATTGGTTTTTTACATTTAATTGGGAAAATAAAATATCTTAACAATAAATGCCAAAGACTGGCATTTTCCTATCGTATTTTTCCCTCTTGGTTTTCAGAAGAGTCATTAGTTCTAATAGGATATCTTGACTAAAAAAAATGTGCTTCGCAAAGCTTCATCTAAGAATTTTCTAAGACTCATCTTTGATAATAAATTCTTTTTGCCTGGATTTGGTATACACAAACAAGATGAAGAGATGAGTAGGAAAACATGGTTGGAGTTTGCCAAAGCACATTTCATTTATGTCATAATCTTTGTCTTGATTTCTAGGTTTTTCAGATGTTTTTTAACTTTGTAAAGCAACTTGTTAGTAATAGAATTTCAGTTCATTTTAAAAGTTTTAGAAGTTTGAAATTATCCCCTAATTTGGTTTTATTATGGAGTTAACTAGGATAAAATTTAGGAATGGTCTAAATAAAAAAGAGAAAATATTTGGAATGCTTAATAGAGGGCTTATATTTCTAGGACTTCAGGATCATGTTTCACTTTTAATACAACTGAGCATGTCCCTTAAAATTGTCAATTAGTTTAATTTTTATGTAAATATAAAGTAAAAGGGTTTTTTAAGCCAATGAAATATTGGTTTGTGAAAATTTAACAGATGTTCACAGAATGCTTTTTATTGGTATCTGGGATGAAAATCAAAATTATTTGGATCATCTTGTAATTATGATATTAATATAAATAGACGGGAATGTATGTAGTTTCAAAGTTTGAGCCATAAACCATATTTGGACTGCTGGTATAAAGTAGCCTGGACACAGATTTTTTTTCATTTGTTAGTGACACATTTATGTCAGAGAATACATAGATTCAATAAAACATGAATGTGTTCAGATTATTAATCTACAGACATACTGAAAGTTCAATACTTCTTAACATAAAAAGTCATTGTTTGGGAACATGACTTATGTGCAATCTCTTCACCACTAGAAGTAAGAGGGTTCTTAAGATTTTTGCAGGGGAACAGAATGTTTAAGATTTGAATATGTTTTTTAAAAAATTTAAGGAGGGAGAAGGTGTATAGATCAAAATCAATCAATTTTAACAAATTTGTGGTTTTTGTTTACTTGATCATCTAAAATTGATTAAGTACTTTTTAACTTTCTTTAGCCTCTTTTATTTAGTTTAATAAACCATGTTGCACAGTTTCAGTGAATCATATCAGTTTTGTCCATCAAGTTGATGACATCAGTGATAATTTTTTTCTTTGAAAAATTGTACTTGTAAATATTATTTTGCCTGAAATTATATAAAGTGGTACTACAGATCTTACCACTTAATTACATGTTGCCTTGTACTGTTCTAAAATTGTTTCGTGTGAGTTTTGCCTCTCTAATTATATTGCAAGTTCTTTGAGGGCAAGAATGATGCTGTATCTATATATGTTTTTTCTTATTCTATACTGTATATTTGGCACAGCATTGGTCAATATGTTGTGAACTCATATTTTTTTCTTAAAAAGCTGGAAAGGTAAAGATTCCTTGGTAGAGGTAATTGGTAGGGTTTTTTTTTTATCTTAGTTGCCTTTTAATAATTTTGATTAATTTCCTTTAGTGCAAATATTATGTGTAGGTAAAAAAGGCTTATTTTGTTAAAAAAAAAAAGTCAGTGAACTAAATCTTTTCCACTTTTATCTATTGAAAAATATGGAACTTATTTTAATAACACATAATAACTGAAATTATTTTAATAATATATAGGCTAACTGAGCTCATTTTAATATTGCATATGCTAGCTGAGCTCATTTTAATAATACATATGCTAACTGAACTTATTTTAACAATACATATGCTAACTGACCTTTCAGCATTATTTCTATCCTATAGGTTCCTGAATGCAGAAATGCTTTGTTGTAAAAGAGCTAGAAAGAGTAAAATTTTCCTGTGAATATTGAAATGACCTTGCTTATCAATAGGATAATTAATATGTTTTTCTGCTGTTCTTTTGCAGGTTCTTCGAGTAGTTCGGCTTATTAAGATTTCTCCTGCTTTAGAGGACTTTGTATACAAAATATTCGGTCCTGGGAAGAAACTTGGAAGTTTGGTTGTGTTCACTGCCAGCCTCTTAATTGTGATGTCAGCAATTAGTTTACAGATGTTCTGCTTTGTAGAAGAATTGGACAGATTCACGACTTTTCCAAGGGTAGGTTAAAAGAAAAAAAGGAATGGATGCAATGTCTTTCTTTGGTTTTAATACAGAATAGGAATGTTAATAAGATACAAAGATACGTCTTTAGTTTTGGTAGTGCTCCTAACTATGATGACTTAGGATAATATGAATTTGATGGAAAATACTTGCTGTTCAGTGTTGTAGGACATGGTTTTAAGCATCTTCTGTTCATTGTAAAATTTGCCTGAATACTCCTGAATATTTATGGGAAGAATAAATCAGAATGAAATACTGAAATTGAATGAAAATTGAGGCTAACATAGAGTAGCATGCTCCTAGGAACTAATTCCCTTTAAGATGGAGTAGGCTGGTTGTGTAAGCATTGTTTTCAGTGACCATTTACATCATTTATGAACTCTTTCTACTCCAGGGCCTCAGGCTCTGGTGGCTTACCCATTGCATTGGGGTGGCCCTGTCTAGGTTGTGCCTGTTATGCCAGGGGGTCTAGGGCTGGCAATCTGCCTTCTGCACTAGGACTGCCTCACAGCTGGCCTGCTGTGCCACTAGCCTGCTCAGCCAGGACCAAGGGGCCTTGGTTGCTGATCTGTGGTTTGGCTATGAGACTCCAACAGGATTTTGCAGACCCCATCTCTGCTGGGCTGGGCTCCCCTTTTACTCAAGTGAGACAGACCTTTCCTAAAGTCTTTCTAAATTATATTAAGTGAGAAAATTGTTTCTCTCCATCTCTTTGTAGCTTCTGTCATTCCAGAATCTGTTTAGAGACTTGACTTAATGTTATTTCCAAGGGAAACTGGGGAGAGGTCAGGCAACTTCCTGGCTTTTCTCTACCATTTTGGCTCTGCCTCCCCCTATTTGTCTTCCTTTAATCAGGATAAGGGATCTTTTTTAGAACAACTTAAAATTCTGACTAGACAACTTGAACATAATTATTTGGAGAAAATTCTATTTAAGAAAACCTTTGGTTTTAATCAGACTGTATGTCTGCATGTCATTGTGATTCTTAGTTGTTTAACATAAAATTGTCTTAGGTGCATGAATTTATTTTATTGTGAGAAACACATTTAGCAAGGATGGCTAGCCACAAATTGAAGTACCTGGCTATGAATAGAAGAATTTCCTTTTCTGAGTGTCTTTAGGCTTTCCCTGAGTGGAGTTGCTCCTATACCTTCTCAATTGTAGATATTATTTTAATGTCTCTGTTACTCTTCTCTTTCCAGTACACTATTCTTTTGATTTAATTTTCATAAGTTATTCTCAGGACATCGTTTAATTTTCTAGACTAGATGTAGGACTAGGCTTCTTTTGGAACCAGTTCTCCATAATAACAAAAAGATAAAGTTATTGCTTCCCAAATTCTGAAGTGAACTGTGTAGTCAGCAGAGAGAACTGATCTCTATAGAATGAGGCAACTTTTCATGACTTCTGATAGTAATACCTTTTTCTTCTTAATTCTCTTCTTCTATAGAGGTTATGGTAAAAATATTTAGCTAGGTGATACAGTGGAAAGAAAATAGATCTGGAGTCTAGAATACCTGAGTTCAAATCAACCATAGAGGGCAGCTAAGTGACACAGTGGATAGCGCACTGGCATTGGAGTTAGGAGGACTTGAGTTTAAGTTCATCCTCAGACACATGATGCTTACCTGCTCTGTGACCCTATGCAAGTCACTTAACACCAATTGCCTCACCAAAAAAAAAATCTGCTTCAGGTACTTACTGGCTGTGTGACATTGGTCAAGTCACTACACCTGTTTCAACCTGCTTTCTTTATCTTCTATATAAAAGGGATAATAATGGCACCTTCCTCCCAGGGTTTTTGTGAGGGTAACGTTTTGTATGATATCATTCTGTAAACCTTAAAGTATTGTATAAATTATTTATCATCATTATTGCTACTACTGCTTCTAATAAAACTGCATCACCACCAATGGTTTTTACAACTTCGGTGTAATCAAAGAGAATCATACTCCACTTTCCTATTCTGAATTAGGATGGAACTGGAGCCCTGATCTGCTTGGAAAATCTAAGTAACTGGAGACTAAGCTAAGGACTTAGGACCCTACCTAGAAAGGAGTGGGGCTAAAATAAGAGTTTTCATTCTTGCAGATCCTAAAAAAGGCACACAAAATAGCTGATATCCCAAAATGCACTCTGTCATTGATTAAGGCATATGATACATAGCTGTTTGTTTGAGCTCTCAATTAACAGCACAAACCCAGGAATGTTCTTTACCGGGTATGATGGTAGACTTCTATTACTTCTTCCATTTCCTTTTTCAAATTAACTGATAGAATTTTACAGTCTGTTCAGTATAACTGATTTTTCTTTTAATTTTCTAGTTTTCCATTAACTTTGGTCTTCTTTCATCATTTGATTTCATTGTGTATATATAAAAATAACTAATAATCTAATTTAAATTTATAGATAAAATTAAAAGGGTATTAGTACAAACAAAGAAAATAAAATTTTATAACTTTTCTGTCTGGCTTTCATACAAATATTTAAAATGTTTTCATTTCCCCTGTAAAGAATCAAAAACTATAGTTTATAAGTTTTGTTTGTTTTTACCATATGTTCAACTGTATGGCACCTAAAATAATCAAGGGAAAGTTTATGAAAATGCTTTTTTAAAAATCCAGGTATTGTTCATATTAGGCACTGGCTACTTAAGGACATATATTTTAGAAGGAGGAGGAACCTTAAAGGTCTTTAAGTCTAACACTTCATTTTACAAACGAGAAAAGTGAAGCCCTAAAAAATTAAGAACCCCCTCCAAAAAAGGTCATTGACTTTGCAAATGGCAAAGCTGTTTTGCAAAATTTGACTTTCCAAATGCCAGAGTTGTTTTGAACCCTATTCCTCTAACTCTGAATCCAGGATTCTATCTAGTGGTTCATGCTACCTATCATAGAAGTTTATGTGAATTCATTTCAGATTACAGTATGTTAGATATATAACTGGGAGGAGACCCAGAGACCATTCAGTCCAATGTTCTAACTGAGGCTTGCTGCCTATCCTAGTGTCTCCATCATACATGTTGTGCTTAAGAATCCAGAATGTGAAATAAGGCAGCATGCATTTGTTCAGTGTCTACTATGTGCCAGTCACTGTACTAATTTCTGAACATACAAAGAAAGGAGGAAAAACTAGCCCTGCACTCAAGGAACTCACATCTAATGGTTAGATACAAAATGCAAGTAACTATGTACAAACAAGACAAAGAGAGGATAATTTTTTAATTTAATTTATTTCATTCTGAACTGAAGAAATAAAACAAGCATTTCTATAACATAGTAGATTAGGAAAAAAAGATGATTGTACATGAAATTACAAATCTATTATATACAGCTTGCTATTCCTTTTATATGTAATAAAGCTATCATATAACTTCCTTTTTCCCCTTTTTTTCACTTCAGCCCCCCATAGATGGCTACCATTAGATAGAAATATGTATATGTATATGTGTATATACATATATACATGTATAGTATATATAGAGTGTGTGTATACATATATGTAAAATCATTCTATACATACTTCTGTTTATCAATTCTTTCTCTGGATGCAGATAATATCTTCTTTTAAAAGTCCTTTGTAGTTAATTTGAGTATTTGTAATAGTAAAAAATTACTTAGTTGTTCAAATTTGTTCTGAATACAATATTTCTGTTACTGTATACAGCATTTTCTTGGTTCTGTTCATTTTGCTCTTCATTACTTCATGTATCTATCCATATTTTTTTTAAGGAGGGATAGGAAAGAAAGAGAAGCTGAGAGTCTGAGAATGACAGACAATAGTGAGGGAAATACACAAAAATAATTATACCTTTGAATGTGAATGAGATAAACTCACCCATAAAATGGAAATGGATAGCTGAATGGATTAAAACATAGAATCTGACAACATGTTGTTTAGAAGAAACACATTTAAAAATAAGAGATACACACAGAGTCAAAATAAGGGGTAGGAGTAGAGTTTATTATGCCTCAGCTAATGTAAAAATCAAAAAAAAAAAAAAGCAGGGGTAACAATCCAGTTCTCAGACAAAGTTAAAGGTAAAATAGAATTAAGTTAAAAAGATAAACAAGGTAACTACATTTTGTAAAAGGTGCCATGGACAATGAAGCAATATTAATACTAAACCTATGTGCAACAAATACAATAGCATCTAAATTTTTAAAAGAAAATATGAATGAATTACAGGTGGAAATAGTAGTACTATAAAAGTGGGAGACTTCAATATTCTCCTCTCTGAACTAAATAAATCTAGCCAAAAATAAACAAATAAGAAAGAAGTCAAGGAAGTGAATAGAATTTTAGATAAGCTAGATATGATAGAAAACTAGAGAGAATTGAATGGAAATAGAAAGGAATACACCTTTTCTCAGAGGCTCATGGTAACTTTACAAAGATCAACCATATATTAGGAGATAAACATTTTGTAGTAAAAAGCAGAAATATTAAAAGCATTGCTTGCACCCATACACTCTATCTGAGTAGATTACTTCTAACTACTCTAGTAACTATAATATTCTGAGGGGTTATATGTGTTATCTTCTTACATGGAAATGTGAAAGTTAAACCTTGTTAAAACCCTTATGATTTCTCACTCATGTTTGACTGTTTATGTTTCTCTTAAGTCTTGTGTTCAAACGTCTTATTTTTCTATTCAGCTCTGGTCTTTTCATGAAAAATGTTTGAAAGTCCACTTAAAAGACCATTTTTTCCCATATTGGATTATACTCAGTTTTGTTGGGTAGGTTATTCTTGCTTAGAATTCTAGCTCCTTTGCTTTCCAGAAAATCATATAGTAAGTCTTCCTTTCTTTATAGTGTTAGGCACTAAATCTTGTGAGATCCTAACTGTCTCTTGATGGTATTTGAATACTTTCTTTCTGGCTGCTTGCAGTATTTTCTCCTTGACCTGGGAGCTCTCAATTTTGGCTATAATCTTCCTGAGAGTTTTCATTTTGGGATTTCTTTTAGGATGTGACTCGTAGATTCTTTCGATTTCTACTTTCCCTTCTAATTCTGAGATATTTGGACAGTTTTCTTTTATAAATTCTTGAAATGTGATGTCTAGGTTCTTTTTTTTAAATCATGGCTTTCAGGTAATCCAATAATTATTCAGTTATTTCTATTATTGATTTATTTTCCAGGTAAGTAGTTTTTCTGTGTGGTATTTCACATTTTCAGCCTTTTCACTTTGTTTTATTGTTATCTCTTGGAGTAGTTTTGGAACTTTCTGAGGAGACCCTGAAGTGTCTTGGAGATTAGTACAATCAATTCAATGTCATCTATAGAGAGGATTTTCCTATCTCCAGGAAATTACTCTTCTCTTTAATTTGAACTCTGCAC
The DNA here is from genome assembly GCF_003287225.1 of Phascolarctos cinereus. Lineage (NCBI taxonomy): Eukaryota > Metazoa > Chordata > Mammalia > Diprotodontia > Phascolarctidae > Phascolarctos > Phascolarctos cinereus. Next base: position 153,744,142 of record NW_027556180.1, on the reverse strand, counting down.
AGGACTTCTTCCATGAACATGGTGTACCCCTTTTGTAAGCTTTTGTATGTCTTGCTTGAGTTTAATATCAGAGATTCTTATCAAAGTTATCTCTGCAGTTGTATCTATCGAATTTGATAATGTGTATGTAACTCATTTCTTTGAGGGAAAACCATGGTTTTTTTTCCCCATAAGTTGTTTTCTTTTAAAAATCACCCATTAACAGCATCATTTTCTTTGTAACCCTACACATTTCATTTAGTTGTGTAATTATAAGGATGTGGTCAGCTACAAAAATAATTTTCAAAAGTTTACTTATTCTTTTATCACATTTCATTAATTATACACTCAGACCAAAACAAACAAACAAACAAAAAACACCACTTTAACAGTGGTAGTTTTAACCGGACTTATTTGTTTAAGTCAATCAGGTTTGTTTTTTTCCTGATACTTAACAACTTTGAATTAACTGGCTATTTTAGCATCAAGTGAACACAGCTGTGTAGCAGAGAGAAATCATTTGTATTCAATGTCATAGAGTTGGGGAAAGGAAATTTTTTTTGCTTGGGAACTAGGCCATGAGTGAATTAAGGGGAATCACTAATTATTTAGCTGCTATTAGGACAGAAGTGAGGAATATTGGTTCTATTGTCTTTTGATTTTCACAGTATTCCTCCTCTAGAATATGGCCCTGCCCAAAGACATATGACTAATTACATATAAGATGAAGGCAGCTATACAGTAACATCAGACAAATCATGTTTTTGTTGAGATTGACATATGATAACAACAAAGGAAAGAAAAACTTTGGACTTGAGACTATTTTTTTCCACTGAAATTAGAAAGGACTTAATGGCAAATGAGATACAATGACACAAGTGAGAACAGACCACTGTCTTTCTATAATGGTTACAGATAATATGTTTTCACATTGCATGAAAAAAACTAATAAATACAGATTAAATTTTGCTAGGATTACAAGTTTGTAAGATAGTGTCATTGCTTAAAATAGAACTTCTTGGTGGGACAGGTTAAAAGGGTTAAAGAAAATTCTGAGTTCAGTTATAGAAGTATTGAATTTGAAGTACTAGAGATACATCCAGATCAGACTGTCAAGTAGGTGGTTGAGAAAACATGACTGAATTCTAGAGAATGGTTAGAGTTAGGTATATAGATTTGGTTAGTATCTACCTAAGGAATATTTCAGAAGTCAGTAGAATTGATGAAATCACCAAAAAAGAAATGGATCTTAGAAGAGAAACTTGGCAAAAGCACTATGGTTAAATGGTGAATGGATCAACTAACCAAAGAAATGGAAAAGGGAGCTATCAGAGAGAGAGGTCAGAGACAGTATAACAGTGGAAATAAAAGTAGATTTGGAGCAGATAACTTGGGTTGCCACTTAGTATCTTTGTGACATAGAGTGAAGATCCCAGTTTCTTTGTAAAATGAGGGGGCTAATTAAAACTGGTCCTAAGGTCTTTCCAGATCTAAATCTATGGTTTTTTTAGGTCTGTCATTTTGGTGTTATGGAAGCCAAATTAAGAGAGAGTATCAAGTAGGATGGTGCAGCATATAGTGCATATAATCACAAATGTCACAGAGCAGCCAAGTATAAAGACTTACAAAAAAGTTTCATACCTTAACCTATAAACTATAAAATTAAATTTTTTACCTCTAATTGTTTCCTTTCCTTTTTATTATCTTGATACCAATTTTTTAACATTTAACCATAATTTTAGTTCAGTATGAAGAAAATAATCATACATATGCTATTCACCTTTATATAATACTAATATTTTAATTGTGTACATATATATATGTACATATATGTATATGTACATATATATATATAAATGTAAAGTGAATACACACAAATAGTAGTTTTGTCCACATATCAGAACACTGGCTAGCAACGATAGCTATTCCCTGAAATTTTCACACTAATCATAACAAAAACATCTTTACTTTCCTTCACATTCTCCTGAAAGGTAAGGTTATGTTTTGAGACACTGATAAGGCTTCAATGTAATTTAGTGGTTTCTCCTTTCCATCATGGTTTTTCACTATCCCATCTTAACTTACTTTAATGTTCCCTTAGATATCAGTTCTCCTGTGTCCATTACATAACCATCCAAAATAAAGAGGAATAATGAATAAAGACTTTTATAATACATTTTATCTTTCACACATCTAGACTCCCTAAGGTGAATTCATGTAATCAAGGATGATCAAATGTTAAAATTATAATATTGTTAAGAATCTTGCTTGACTTTTACCTAAAAAAAGAAAATATTTTAGGTAGGTATTTATTTTCCCATCTTACATGGAGACTTGAAAGTTCAGAAGATTGTCCATATAATGGAAAATTAAGAGTGTTGTTTGGGGGGGGGGGGGAAGAAACCTGATTTGTAACAATGAAGTAATTATGCATTTTCTCATGTATTTTGTAGAATCAGTCTTTTTATAGCCATACCAAGTATGTTAAATCATCATCATCAAATATATGTTAGATTTATGTGAAAGGACTATGTTATCCTCTAAATGGGTATTTTGACAAATGCCTGACTTTGACATCTGTAGGGAAAAAAAAGAGCAGACAGCTATGTAAAAATGGCATAATCCATAATCACAAACTTATCTGAAAAGGTAGAGAAACAAAGGTAGCATGTTACCATCACAAATATATATATATATACATATATACACACACACACACACACACACACACATTTTCATTTTTAGTGAATTTTTAAGATCTGTTACCTTTCTGTGAGTCACAAAGAAAAGACACTAGGAAATATGTTCTTAAGATGGCTTAGAGAAAGAGCAATTCAGTCTCTTTTTATTGACAAGCCAAACTTGCCTTCTTTATGGGGAGAAATTAGCAGGCAAAGCATTGATTTCTTGAATATAATTTTCCCAATAAAATGTAAACAGATAGCCTGTCAGAAATGTCTTCATGTGTCATGGCATCAGAAGCTGCTACACAGCATTTACTGAAAGTCAGGAACGAAACAATGCAGCCAGGGATGCTTTTATACTACAAAGTTTTGCTATTATCTACTCCTTGATATCCTACTCCTACTCCTGTTAAGCTAAATACTTATGTGGGGGGGTTTTGAGGCATGTCCATTTGTGTGTATTTCTAATTATGCAGAAAGAAAGAGGTTGCTACTTTCACCTGATTTTTTTGCAGTATCTGAAAATGAAATAGATTTTCCACATTATGAAAATTTAGCATAAGTAACATTAGCAAAATAGCTAATTAAGAAACAGGGCATACATACTCAAAGAAACTTGACAGTCTTTTCTATGAAGAAAATTAATTCAGAAGTCCCCTATTTGCATAAATCTCTAGGTATCATTTCACAGCTCTTGGTTTTGTCAGCTAGATGGTTGCATTTCAAAATTATTTTAAAATAAACAGTGGGAAGTGTACCTTTCAACTAAAAATAGCTTGAACTGAAAGACATATTATAGGAAGAAAAATACACAATCATTCAGCACCTCTTGATTCTCCCTCCCCTCCCCAACCCTTAAAACAAATACGTTTATGGGTCTCCTTATATTCTTTTACTCTTTAAGTACATTAATTTTAGGTTTTATGAAAAAGTAAAAAGTTGCTGCCTTTACTCTTGAAAATGTTAATGTGTAGCACTTTTTTTTAAAAGATACAGAACATTAAAAACATGTCTTATTAATTGTTAACATTTATAGAGTTCTTGTATGTGCCAGGCATTGTGCTAAGCATTTTGCATATTATCTCATTTGATCTTCACAACACCCATAGGAGGGAAGGTGCTGTTATTATTTACATTTTTACAGATGAAGAAAGTGAAACAAACAGAGATTAAGTGACTTGCCCAAGATTGTACAGTAAATATCTGAAGTTGAATATGAACTCAGTGTTTCTGACTCTAGGTCCAGTACTCTATACACTGTACAGCCTACTGCCTGAAATGTGTCTTGTGCTATTCTGCATAAAGGTGATTAGAATTGAAAACACTTCTTAGAAATAAGGGAAATAGAGTGGATTTAAATAATTCAAATCATGAGAAGAGAGATGTAAATATTTTATATCAGAGGTGACATGGTATAATGGATAGAAAGCCAGCCTTGGGTCAATAAGACCTGTGTATCTTACTAATGAAATATATTAGCCATGTGATCATGGACAAATAATTTGACATTTAAGTACTCCAAGACACTTTCTTAAATTATACATTATACAAAATGAATAGTCTGAAAAAGAGTAACAGTATATACTTTTATGTGCACATTGCTTTTTTTTACTGGAAAATTTGTTATACCTGTTGATAATTTTGGCTAGTTGCCCAGTTTACAAACTGTGTCAGTGCCATTCTTCTTTTAAAATCATTACTAAGGACTTCTGGGAGGCAAGATGGTGGAGTAAGCAGTAAATCACTGTAACTCCTCCTATATTCACCTACAAATAACTATTAAATAGTGCCCAAAACAGATCCTGAAACAGTAGAACCAGCAAAAAGACAGGGTGAAACAATCTTTAAGTCCACAGAATTTGGAAGATCAGCAGAAAAGGTGTATCTCATTGAGGTAAAAAAAAAAAAAAGGGAGTCCAGAACAGAAAGCATCCCAGCAAGCCCCCAGCAAGGCTCACATTAGCAAACCAGTGGGAGATCCTGAGCCCCAGTGTGGTGCAGCAGGCAAACACTAACACCAGAATCCCCCATGTGCCTCAGCCTAACCAGATGAACAAGCAGAAATCAACTCTGAGAACCACCATGTGCTTCAGTGTAGCCCTGGGAAAACAGGCAGCCTCCAGCAGCCAGACCACCACATGCTTCAGCATATCACTGAGGAAATGCAGAAGTGCTCTACCAGTCTCAGCCCACACCAGAGACCAGCACTAGAACCAGAGCTCAGCACCAGGTAAGCTGCCAGATACCTATGGACCCCAGCCACAACAGCCACCCCCCCACTTCACGCCATCAGCACAACACAACACATGAGGGTCTCCCATGGGCCTTAGGGCAACATCAGTGAAGCCAACAAGTAAGCAAAGCCAACAGTGAAGTAAATAGCCAGGGCCTGCAGCCATGGCACAAGAAGCCTCAAACAGTGCCTTTTCTACTCTGGGAGCACAGCTCAAATTTAAAAGAAGGGGGAAAGGCCAAAAGAAAAGGATGAGCAAAAAACAATTAAAGAATCTGACCATAGAAATTTATTATGGTGACAGGGTAGACCAAGAAACAAACTCGGAAGATGACAACAACGTCAAAACACCTATGGGCAAAACCCCAAAGAAAAACAGGAAGTGGTCCTGGTTCCAGAAAGAACTCATGGAAGAACTCAAAAAGGAATTCAAAAATCATATAAGAGAGGTAGAAGTAAAAATGGGAAAAGAAGTGAGAGTGATGCAAGAGAATTATGAAAAAAAAATAATCAACAGCTTGGAAAAAGAAAACAATTGCTTAAAAAGTAGAATTGGCCAAATGGAAAAGGAGATACAATAATTCATTGATGAAAACAATTCCTTAAAAAGTACAATTGGCAAAATACGCAAGTACAAAAGCTAATTGAGGAAAACAACTACATAAAAGTTAGAACTAAGCAAGTGAAAGCTAATGTCTCTATGAGACATCAAGAATCAATCGAACAAATTCAAAAGAATGAGAAAATGGAAGAAAATTGGGGAAAAAATGGAAGAAAAAAGGGGAAAAAATTGACTTGGAAAATAGATCCAGGAGAGAAAATGTCAGAATCATTGGACTACCTGGAAGCCATAATCAAAAGGAGAACCTGGACAGCATCTTTCAAGAAATTATCTAGGAAAACAGCCCTGATGTCCTGAAACCAGAAGTAAATATAGGTATTAACAGAATCTACCAATCACCTCAGGAAAGAGATCCCAAAATAAAAACTCTAAGGAACATTATAGCCAAATTTCAAAACTATTATATCAAGGGAAACATGCTGCAAGTGACTATGAAGAAACAATTGAAATGTCGGGGAGCCACAATCAGGATGACATAGGATTTAGCAGCTGCAACATTAAAGTATTGAGGGAATTAAACTTGATATTCTGGAAGACAAAGGACCTAGGACTACAACCAAGAATCACCTACCCAGTAAAATTAAGCATAACTCAGTAAGGAAAAATAATGGCTATTCAATGAAATAGAAGGATTTCAAGCTTTCATAAGAAGACCAGAATTAAAACAAAAATATATGTAGACAGAGATTGTAGGTATAAGATGAATTTGAGGAAATGACATGAAAAATAATTAATGGATGAGAAAGAGGAGTTCACTGAGTGCAGAAGGAAGGAAAAGGTAGAATGGGGTACATTGTTTTACATTAAGAAGCATAAAAGACCTATTACAGTGAAGGGGAAGAAGGAATGGTGGGCAATGGGTATTGCTTGAACTTTAATCATCTCATCAATATTGGCTCAAAGAGAGAATCATATACCCAATCAGTTGAAAATAAAAATCTGTCTTACCCAACAAGGAAGTAGGAGAGGAGGAAATTAAGTAAAGGAAGTGGAGAGGACAGATCAGGGAAAGGGGTACTGATAACTAAACCAGGAAGAGCTAAAACAGAGAATATATATATACACACATATATATATACATATATATATATACACACACATATATACGTATATACACATACATATATATACACACATATATATATATACACATACATATATATATGTGTGTGTATGTATGTGTATAACAATATCCCTAATGAATATTGTTATAAAAATTTTGAACAAAATACTAGCAAGGCAATTACAGCAATATATCATAAGGATATGACCTGCTAGGATTTATACCAGCAATGCAGAGTTGGTTCAATATTAAGAAAATTATCAGCATAATTGACTCTACCAATAAACAAACAACAGCAATTATATGATTATCTCAATAGATGCTGAAAAAGATTTTGACAAAATACAGTACCCATTCCTATTAAAAACAATGGAGAGCATAGGAATAAAGATAGTATTCCTTAAAATGATCAGCAGTGCCTATCTAAAACCATCTGCAAGCATTATTTGTAATGGAGATTAGCTAGAAGCCTTAGCAGTAAAATCAAGGGTGGAGCAAGGATGTCCATTATCACCACTATTATTCAATATTGTACTAGAAATCTTATCTACAGCAATAAAAGAAAAAGAAATTGAAAGTATTAGAATAGGCAACGAAAAAACGAAACTATCACCCTTTACAGATGATATGATGGTAACTTAAAGAATCCTAGAAAATCAACTAAAAACCTACTTGAAATAATTAACAACTTTAGCAAAGTTGCAGGATACAAAATAAACCCACATAAATCATCAGCATTTCTGTATATGACCAACAAAGCCCAGCAGTAAGATACAGAAAGAGAAGTTACATTTAAAATAACTGTGAACAACATAAAATACCTGGGAGTCTACCTGCCAAGACAAACCCAGGAACTATATCAACACAATTACAAAACACTTTTCACAAAAATAAAATCAGATCTAAACAATTGGAAAAATATCATTTGCTCATGGGTAGGCCAACCTAATAGAATAAAAATGACAATTATACCCAAACCAATTTACTTATTTGATGACATACCAATCAAAGTACCAAAAATTATTTCATAGAGCTAGAAAAAAAATAAGAAAAAAAATTCATCTGGAAGAACAAAGGTCAAGAATATCAAAGGAATTAATAGGAAAAAAACATAAAAGGAAGGAGGCCTAGCAATACCAGATCTCAAACTATAATATAAAGCAGTAATCATGAAAACTATCTGGTACTGGCTAAGAAATAGAATGATGGATCAGTGGAATAGATTGGGTACACCAGACACTGTAGTCAATGACCAGAATAATCTGTTTGATAAACCCAGACACTCCAGTCTTTGGGATAATAACTCACTATTTGACAAAAACTGCTGGGAAAACTGAAAGCAGTGGGACACAAACTAGGTAAAGACGAATATTTCACACCATATACCAAGATACTGTCAAAATGGATACAAGATTTAGACATAAAAGGCGACACCATAAGCAAATTAGGAAAGCAAGGAATAGTTTACCTCTCATAGCTATGGGCAAGGGAAGAATTCATGACCAAGGGAGAGATAGGGGGCATTACCAAATGTAAAGTGGATAATTTTGATCATATTAACATAAAAGCTTTTGTACAAACAAAACCAAAGCAACCAAGATTAGAAGGAAAACAAAAAGCTGGGAAACAATTGTTATAGCAAATGCCTCTGACAAAGTACTCATTTCTCAAATATATAGAGAACTGAGTCAAATTTATAACAATACAAGCCATTCCCTAATTGATGAATGGTCAAAGGATATGAATAGGCAGTTTTCAGATGAAGAAATCAAAGCTATCTATAGGCATATGAAAAAGGGCTCTAAATCACTTTCTTATTTTTTAATTTATTCATTTTTAGTTTTTAACAATCACTTCCATAAGCTTTTGAGTTTCAAATTTTCTCCACCTCCCTCCCCAAGATGATGTGCAATCTCATATAGGCTATACATATACATTCCTATTAAACATGTTTTCACATTAGTCATGTTGTAAAGAAGAATTAGAACCAATAGGAGGAACCACAAGAAAGAAGAAACAAAACAAAATGTAAGGGGGAAAAAAAGAGCAAATCTGCATTCAAACTCCATAGTTTTTTTCTCTGACTGTGGATAACATTTTCCGTCATGAGACCTTTGGAGATGTCTTACATTCTTGCATTGCTGAGAAGAGCTAAGTCTATCAAAGTTACTTACCATACAATGTGACTGTTACTATGTACAACATTCTCCTGGTTCTGTTCATTTCACTCAGCATTAGTCCATACAAGTCTTTCCAGGTTTTTCTGAAGTCTGACTGCTCATCATTTCTTATAGCACAACATTCATATACCACAACTTGTTCAGCCATTCCCCAATTGATAGGCATCCCCTCAATTTCCAATTCTTTGCAACCACAGAAAGAGCTGCTATAAATGTTTTTGTACATGTGGGTCCTTTTCCCATTTTTATGATCTCTTGGGGATACAGCCCTAAAAGTGCTATTGCTGAGTCAGAGGATATGAACATTTTTATAGTCCTTTAGGCACAGCTCCAAATTGCTCTCCAAAATTGTTGGATCATTTCACAACTCCACTAACAATGCATTAGTGTTTCAATTTTCCCACATCTTCTCCAACATTTATCATTGTTTTGTTTTGTCATGTTAGCCCATCTGAAAAGTATGATGTGATACATCAATCATTTTGATTTGCAATTCTCTAATCAATAATGTTTTAGAGCATTTTTCATATGACTATAGATAGTTTTAATTTCTTCATCTGAAAACTGCCTGTTCATATCCTTTGGTCATTTATCAATTGGGGAATGACTTGTATTCTTATAAATTAGGCTTAGTTCTCTATATATTTTAGAAATGAGCCCTTATAAGACATACTGGTTGTAAAAATTCTTCCCAGTTTTCTGCTTCTCTCCTAATCTTGGTTGCATTGGCTTTATTTGTGCAAAAACTTTTCAATTTAATGTAGTCAAAATTATCCATTTTGCATTTCATAATGTTCTCTGCCTCTTGTTTGGTCATAAATTCTTCTGTTCTCCATAAATCTGATAATGTAAACTGTTCCTTGCTCTCCCAAGTTTGCTTATAATATCAGCCTTTATATCTAAATTGTGTACCCATTTTGACTTTGTTTTGGTATATGGTATAAGATTTTGGTCTATGCCTAGTTTCTGCCATACTCTTTTCCAGTTTCCCAGCAGTCTTTGTCAAATAGTGAGTTCTTATCTCAGAAGCTGGAGTCTCTGGGTTTATCAAACAGTAGATTGCTGTAGTCATTGACTACTGTGTCTTGTGTATCTAACCTATTCCACTGATCTACCACTCTTTCTTAGCCAGTACCAAGTAGTTTTGACGATTGCTGCTTTATAACACAATTTAAGATTTGGAATGGCTAGGCCACCTTCCTTAGCATTTCTTTTCATTAGTTCCCTTGCTGTTCTGGACCTTTTGTTCTACCAGATGAACCTTGTTATTATTTTTTCTAGCTCTATAAAGTAATTTTTGGTAGTTTGATTGGTATGGCACTGAATAAGTAAATTAATTTGGGTAGAATTATCATTTTTATTATATAAGCTCAGCCTACCCATGAGCAACTGACGTTTTTCTAATTATTTAGATCTGACTTTATTTATGTGAAGTGTTTTGTAATTATGTTCATGTAGTTCCTAAGTTTGTTTTGGCAGGTAAACTCTTAAATAATGTCTACAGTAACTTTAAATGGAATTTCTTTTTCTGTCTCTTGCTTCCAGGCTTCGTTGGTAATATATAGAAGTGCCAATGATTTATGAGGGTTTATTTTATTACCTACAACTTTGCTAAATTTGTTTGTTATTTCAAGTCAGTTTTTTTTACTTGATTCTCTAGGGTTCTCTAAGTATATCATCATATCATCTGCAAAGAGTGATAGCTTTGTTTCTTCTTTGCCTGTTCTAATATCTTCAATTTCTTTTTCTTCTCTTATTGCTAAAGCTAACATTTCTGGTACCATATTTAGCAACAGTGGTGATAATGGACATCCTTGTTTCCCCCCTGATCTTGTTGGAAATGCTTCTAGCTCATCCGCATTACATATGATGCTTGCTGAAGGTTTTAGGTAGATGCTACTGATCATTTTAAGGAAGAGTCCATTTATTCCTATGCTGTCTAGTGTTTTTAATAGGAATGGGTGTTGTATTTTGTCAAAAGCTTTTTCTGCATCTATTGAGATAATCATGTGGTTTCTGTTAGTTTTGATGTTGATATAATCAATTATGCTGATAGTTTCCCTAATATTGTACCAGTCTTGCGTTCCTGATATAAATCCTACCTGGTCATAGTGTATTATTCTCATGATAAGTTACTGTTATGTATTTGCTAATATTTTATTTAAAATTTTTGCATTTATATTCATTAGGGAAATTGGTCTATAATTTTCTTTCTGTTTTGACTCTTCCTGGTTTAGGTATCAGCACCATATTTGTGTCATAAAAAGAATTTGGTAAGACTCCTTCTTCACTTATTTTCCCAAATAGTCTATATAGTATTGGAATTAATTGTCCTTTAAGTGTTTGATAGAATTTGCTTGTAAATCCATCTGATTCTGGAGATTTTTTTCCTGGGGAGTTCATTGATTGATTGTTCAATTTCTTTTTTGGAGATGGGGTTATTTAAGTATTTTACTTCCTCTTCTGTTAATCCGGGCAATTAATATTTTTGTAAATATTCATCCATTTCACTAAGATTGTCAAATTTATTGGCATACAGTTGGACAAAATAATTCCTACTTATTGTTTTAATTTCCTCTTCATTGGTGGTGAATTGACTCTTTTCATTTTTGATACTGGTAATTTGGTTTTCTTTTTGTTTTTTTAATGAAGTTAACCAAAAGTTTTTCTATTTTATTATTTTTTTTCATAAAACCAGCTCTTAGTTGTATTTATTAGTTCAATAGTTTCCCTAATTTCAATTTTATTAATCCTTCCTTTGGTTTTCAGTATTTCTAATTTGGTATTTAATTGGGGATTTTTAATTTGCTCCTTTTCTATTTTTTTTAGTTGCAAGCCCAATTCATTAATTTTATTTTTCTCTATTTTATTCATGTAAGCATTTAAAGATATAAAACTGCCCCTAAGAACTGCTTTTGCTGTATCCCATAAGTTTTGGTATGTTGTCTCATTATTATCATTCTCTTGGATGAAGTTATTCATTGTTTCTATGATTTGTTATTTGACCCATCATTCTTTATGATTAAATTATTTTGTTTCCAATTAATTTTTAGTCTTTCCTTTCATGGCTCTGTATTACATATAATTTTTATTACATTATGATCTAAAGAGGATGCATTTAATATTTCTGCCTTTCTGCATTGGATTATGAGGTTTTTATTCCCTAGTACGTGGTCAATTTTTGTGTAACTGCCAAGTACCACTGAGAAAAAAATATATTCCTTTCTATGCTTATTCAGTTTTCTCCAGAGGTCTATCATATCTAACTTCTCTAATATTCTATTCACTTCCTTAACTTCTTTCTTGTTTATTTTGTGGTAAGATTTATCTAGTTCAGAGTAGGGGAGGTTAAGGTCCCCCACTAGTATAGTTTTAATGTCTATTTCTTCCTATAACTCCCTGAACTTGAACTTCTCCCCCAAGAATTTGAATGCTTTACCACTTGGTGCATATATGTTTAGTAATGATATTACTTCATTATCTATGGAGCCTTTTAGCAGAATGTAGTTTCCTTCTTTATTTCTTTTAATAAGATCTATTTTTGCTTTTGCTTTGTCTGAGATCAGGATTGCTACCCCTGTTTTTTTTTTAATTTCAGCTGAAGCATAATATATTCTACTCCACCCTATTACCTTTACCCTGTGTGTGTCCCTCTGTTTCAAATGTGTTTCCTGTAAACAATATATTATAGGATTATGGTTTTTAATCCATTCTGCTTTCCACTTCCGCTTTACGGGAGAGTTCATCCCATTCACATTCACAGTTATGATTACTATCTGTGTCTTTCTCTCTATCCTATTTCCCCCCTGTTTATGCTTTTCTTTCTCCTTTTTTCCCTTTCCCCCCTCACTAGTGTTTTGCTTTTGACCACTGCCTCCCTCAGTCCCTCCTCCCTTTTCTTCCTCTTTACCCTTACTACTTCTTCCCTCCCTTCTATCCTCCCTCACTTTTCTTTCCCCTTTTTCATCCTACTTCCTATGGGGTAAGTTAGATTTCTATGCCTAACTGATTATGTTATTCCTGCTTTGAACCAAATCTGATGAGAGTAAGGCTCAAACAATGCCCATCTCCCTCCCTTCTTTCCCTCTACTGGAATTGGTTTTTGTGCCTTTTCATGCAATGTAATTTACCCCTGTCTGCCCCTTCCTTTCCTTTTTTCCCAGTACAATCCCTTAATTAGATCTGATTAATCCACTTAGATCCATTTAACCCACTTAATTAGATTTTTTTTACCATCATATCAAAGTCAACTTATAACCACCCCCTCTATGTACACTCCTTTAAAATGGTGTAATAACAATACAGTAGTCAAGAGTTACCAGTGTCACACATCTTCCCTTGTAGGGAAGTAAACGTTTTGCCTTTATTAATATGTTGTTGTTGTTGTTGTTGTTGTTTTTCTGTCCTATTTACCTTTTTATGTCTCTCTTGCATCTTACATTTGAAGATCAAATTTCCTGTTGAGCTCTGGTCTTTTTATCAGGAAGGTTTGGAAGTCCCCTATTTTGATGAATGTCCTCTTCTCTCCTGACAGATTATGCTCATTTTCGATAGGTGCTTGATCCTTGGTTGTAATCCAAGCTCCTTTGCCTTACAGAATATCATATTCCAAACCCTATGGTCTTTTAATGTAGAAGCTGCAAGGTCCTGTGTAATCCTGACTGTGGTTCCATGATATTTAAATTGTTTCTTTCTAGCTTTTTGCAGTATTTCCTCTTTGACCTGGTGATTTTGGAATTTGGCTACTATATTCCTTAGCGTTTTCTATTTGGGATCCCTTTCAGGAAGTGATTGGTGGATTATTTCTATGACTATTTTACCCTCTGGTTCTAGGAGCTCAGCGCAGTTTTCCTTGATGATTTCCTGAAAGATGCTGTCCAGGCTGTTTTTCTTTTTTTCACAGTGATTTTCAGGTAGACCCATAATTTTTAATTGTCTCTCCTGGATCTGTTTTCCATGTCAGTTGTTTTACCAATGATATATTTTATGTTTTCATCTTTTTTTTATTCTTTTATTTCTGTTTTACTGATTCTTGCTCTCTCATAGTCATTAGCTTCCACTTGCTCAATTCTGATTTTTAATGAATTGTTTTCTTCTATTAGATTTTGTACTTCCCTTTCCATTTGGCCCATTTTACTTTTTAAAGAGTTCTTCTCCTCCATGAATTTTCATGCCTCCTTTTCCATTTGGCCAGTTCTGCTTTTTAAGGAGTTGTTTTCTTCAGTGTACTTTTTTCCCTATTTTGCCAATTATACTTTCTAAGAACTTGTTTTCTACAGTTAATTTTTGTTCTTCCTTTTCCAAGCTATTGATTCTCTCTTGCATACCTCTCTCATTTCTTTTCCCAATTTTTCTTCTACCTCTCTTATTTGTCTTTTAAAATCCTTATTGAGCTCTTCCAAAAAGGATTTTTGGACTTGAGATGGGTTCATATTCCCTTTTGAGGTTTCAGATTTAGGTATATTGACAATGTTCTCCTAATGTGAATTTCTGCCTTGACCTCCCTGTCTCTACTGAGGCACTCAGGGGTCCTGGTGTTGGTGCTTGCCTGCTCCACTGCCCTCAGGTTCAGGATATCCCCCTAGTATGCTGAGGTGGGACTTTCTGCTAGCTTGCTGGGATGCCTCCTCTTCTATACTGTTCCCCCTCCCCCAGAGCGAGAGTGGCCTTTCCCATTAATCCCCCAAGCTTCCTGGGCTACAAGACCACTGCACTCCATCTTTCTGCTGGTTCAGCTGTTCCAGGGTATTTTCTGGGGCAATATTTTCTGGGCTTTCAGAGGTCAATAACAGAGGGTGAAAGCAACTTACTTCTTACTCTGCCATCTGGGCTCACAGAAGCAGAACTCTCTCTCAGTCACTTTTGATTGGAGAAATGCAAACTAAAACAACTCTGAGGTACTACCTCACAACTCTCAGAATTGGCTAAGGTGACAAAAAATTAAAATGATAAATGTTGGAGAGGATATGGGAAAATTGGGACACTAATGCACCATTGGTTGAGTTGTGAGCTGATCCAACCATTCTGGAGAGCAATTTGGAATTATGCTCAAAGGGCTACCAAATTGTGCATACCTTTTTATCTAGCAATAGTACTACTAGGTCTGTATCCCAAAGAGATCATAAAATGGGGGAAAGGACATAACATGTGCAAAAATATTTATAGCAGCCCTTTTCATGGTGGCAAAATATTGGAAATTGAGGAGATGTCATTTGAGGAATGGCTGAACAAGCTGTGGTATATAAATGCAATGGATTACTGCTGTGCAATAAGAAATGATGAGCATGCAGATTTCAGAAAAGCTGGGAAGACTTGTACAAACTGATGCAAAGTGAAATGAGCAGAGCCAGGAAACCATTGTACACGATATCAGCAACATTATGTGATTACCAACTATGCATGACTTAGCTTTTCTCAGCAATACAATAATCCAAGCCAAGTACAATGGACTCACAAAGAAAAATACTGTACACAGATAAAGAATTGATAGACTCTAAATGCAGTTAGAAGCATATTTTTTCACTTACTTTATTCTTTTTTGTGGTTTACCCCCTGTTTTGCTCTGTTTCTTTTTTCACAACTGTGACTAATATGGAAATATGTTTCATGTGATAGTGCATGTATAACCTATATCAAATTGCCTACCACTTTCAGAAGAAAGGAGAGAAAAAAATTTGGAACTCAAAATCTTGTCAAAATCAATGATAAAAATTGTCTTGACATGTAATTGGAAAAAAATAAAATACTTTAAAAAAAAACAATATTACAAAGGGGCACTAGGTGACCAAGTGTATAGAACCTCACCCTGGAGTCAAGGGGACCTGAGTTCAAATCTAGCTTCCAACACTTACTATCTGTGTGACCCTGGGCAAGTCACTTAACCCCAATTGTCTTTAAAAAATTATCATCAAACATACTATTTGCTCTCTTTTTGTTTTGTTTTGTTTCTTCTTTCTCATGGTTCCTACCATTGGTTCTAATTCTTCCTTACAACATGACTAATGTGAAAATGTTTAATATAAATGTATATGTAGAACCTATATCAGATTGCATGACATCTTGAGGAGGGAGCAGGGGAGGGAGGTGAAGACAGTTTCAAACTTAAAAGCTTATAGAAGTGAATGTTGAAAACTAAAAATAAATAAACCTACTTTTTAAAAAAAATTATTAAGTATAAGCACAATTCAAAGTAATTTGTGTTTTACAAATGCAGATATGCATTTAATAACTTTTTTGGTAAGACCTGTGATTTTACTGGTAGTGAGAATTTCCAATAAGGAAACTCCCTCTATTAATAAGGAGCAACACTTCTTCTGTATCTTTTAGCCGTAGAGAGTAACCTGAGTCATTTAGGCATCCTGTAACTCATCTGGGGTTGGTCACAAAGCCAAGATTCATTAGGGGTGGGGTTCAAAGTCAGGTATTCTTGACTCTTAGAGCACTCTGTTGCCCAGACTATGGTATTCAGTTAAACAAACTAAGAGATTGTGTTAATCAATATATCTGGATACATAGGAGCAGTAAGTTGGGGTAAGGTAAGAATTAAATAGCATAGAAAAGTGAACTGATTGCATTCAGGAAGTTGCAAAGTTTATTTAATGATCCCAAGCTTCTCCTGAAAGTGAAAACCCATGTTCTACCGGTTTTATTGTATGGTTATGAGTCATAGAACACTAACATCCATAAAAATGTATTTAGTATTATTTTTATATTGCCTTCATGTGAGAGCTTGTATATGAACCTCAGAATTAGACATTCAGAAAGAGATTCTTCTTGCTCCATAACTTGATGGATCTGTGATCTCATTAGTGTTGATAAACCTTCAGGAAAGGGCATTGGAGTTGACTGATGGAAGATATAAGCAGGCTGCAGCATATAACAAAGAACTTCAAGGAAAAAAATGGAGTTTAGTATGTAGTTTGGGAAATGGATGAGTGAGAAAGATTATATCAATCAACTAGTAAACAAATGTTTATTAAGTACTTAGTATGTGACAGCATTTATATCAAGTCCTAGGAATACAAAGAGAAAACAAAAATAGCCCTTGCTCTGAAAATGCTTACGTTCTAATGGGAGCAACAATTCATACATAAATAAGTACATACAAAATAAGTAAAGAGTAGATAGAAGAAATTGGTGGATAGGAGGAAAGATTACATGTGGAAAGTCTAAATGTTCCATTATTACACTCTTGATTTTAGGAGAAGAGGCCCAGCAGCATTTTGGGTATATTTCCTCATCCCCACCCATGGCATACTTTCATGATAGGACATAGGCAAGAGTCACATAGGCATGGTATACATAAGTGAATGACAATCTGTGCTACTAGAGGGAATATCCAAGTAGATAATCTATGTGAGTAGATCTATGATCATATTTACATGAGGCTAATAATTTTCATCATTTTAGACCTTTGTGCAGTAGACTTTAAACTGGCAAAAAAATGTACTATTTATTCCTCTTCCCATCAAATCTTGTATATGTAAATATCTTGAGAGTAGCAAAGCAAACAAAATAATTTGGACTGACTTTGAAAGAAAACAGTTCTTCCTGCCAACTTGAGAATGTGATTGCATCATCAGTTAAAAATACCACTTGTGGCATGCCCATCTTCTTCTGAACAGTAAACAACAGCAAAAGATATAGAATATGTTAATAGAGTAATGGAGAACAGTTTTATGTCAGCTTATCATTGCTCTTGCTAATGAAGGTGGTGTTGATTATGAATTTTTACAATTCATATTACATGAATTTTACAATTCATACAATTTAAATATCCCGAAGTGAGCAGGTCTGGAGAGAAACAAGATTTAATATCAAAGCTCTTTGTAAAATACTCGTACTCAAGTTATTCCATGAGCTCATCAATTTAGTTGCTCCTTCTATTGATACAAATTGTAATTTTTCATGTCTACCCATTCACTTAACTTTATACTGTATTCTAGACAATGAGACATTCTTCTTCCACTTGTTCTTTCCTATGAGAATAGACAGGCTAAGTTCTTTTGAATAGTTATAGATAGCTTCCAAGAGGCTTTACAGTTTTCTGGAGCTTGATGCAATAAGAACAATGTTTTTGATAATAGGAACATCGGGATGACCTCACCATTCACCAGGAATCTTTCTTCAGTTTGGATTCTAAACTATTTATATAGTGATAAACACCTTTGGCAGGCATAACTCCCCTTAACTGATGCCTCTCCTCACATTTATTATCAGAGGTTTATTGAACAATATTAGTTCTGTTATTATAGATTTCTATAAATCTTAATTAAATTTATGTAGGTCTTAGAGATATTATCCTTAAATTCTGTTGGCAGTTGAACCCTCTTACATAGGGCTAACGATGTGACTGCCTTATACTAACGTGTGTCTAATATCAGATTTTATTATAAGTGAATTCCAAGGCATAAGTTAAGGTGCATATTATAGCAAATAAACACACCTCTTTTACCTAGCATTGTTGTTTCACACCATTTTCAAATTACATGTATACAGTAAGTTTTGCTATTCTATGAGTGGCCCTGCAGTGAATTGAAAATACCATAAATCTCATGGCTTTAAAAAGAAAGGAAGATAATTTTAACAAATTTTCCTCTTTCAGTTTTTCTGGACTGTTTATGGAATATGAGCATTCTGAGAAAGTTAATTGTAAAACAAATTTTATTTCATCATGTCTTTTTCTATTTTGCTTGTGAGCTTCTATTTGAAATGTGAGGTTTAAAGTAAAAATATTTTGAGCCCACGAAGCAATAAAAATCAGCATTAGGAATGTAGGCAACATTTTGTAAATTGTATTTGATGTAAACTGATTTCATAATAAAAGATGTTGGTAATACTAAAAATAAATAATGAAAGTATGAAGATCATGCAAAACTGAAATAATTATGTGAGAAATTGTGTTCCCTTGGGGCTACAGGGAAAACCAATGTGTTGTCTTAACTTTTAAATTCATCTTTTCATTTTATTTCTATACAGAGGTATAAATCAGTTTTTAAAACCTCAATATTTTATCCACTTCTTCCAAATGGACTTATTTTGCTAATAGATCTTAACTATTTATTAGACAGCCTTCATTAGGCTTTCTTTAGTATTATTTTTATATTGCCTTCATGTAAGAGCTTGTATATGAACCTGAGAATTAGACATTCTGAAAGAGATTCTTCTTGCTCCATAACTTGATGGATCTGTGATCTCATTAGTGTTGATAAACCTTCAGGAAATAAAGATTGCAACCCACCCACACCTTCTCAGCCTCTACTTCTCATCTTTCTCATCACATAAATCCTCCACAGATCTATCCCATATACAGGAGGCCTTGTTCCAGGTCTGTTAACATTTCATAGGATTGCTACTATGATTTATTATTTTGATGAAGATCAGGTCACTATACTGAGTGTCTTTTAAGTCAGGAATTCTATATTTTAATAATACTATCCCATCATTGTCATTACCTATCAACTCAAGTTGTCTCTGCCTTATCCCTTCTGGGATTTTACATGCTATTCCCACCACTAAAGCCTTATAATACCTCATTGTGGTATGGAATTGCCCCTGGTTCCTTGTAGTGTATATCATTATAACATAGGCTCAGATGTGTGTTACTAAGCCAGGACTTTTTTTCCCTCTTTTAATGGGTATGCCTGATGATCAACTGGTGATTGTGCAACAAGGATAGACAAACTTGTTATCAGAAGATTGGTTACTAGGGGAGAAGTTTTTCTATGGCAGAGGTTCTTAACCTTGGATCCTTGAACTTTTTTAACGTTTTGTTAACTGTTCCAATATAATTAGTCTTATTTGGTTTCTTCGTGATCTTCTCTCTCTCTCTCTCTCTCTCTCTCTCTCTCTCTCTCACTCTCTCTCTCTCACTCTCTCTCTCTCTCTCTCTCTCTCACTCTCTTCTCTCTCTCTCTCTCTCTCTCTCTCTCTCTCCTCTCTCTCTCTCTCTCTCTCTCTCTCCTCTTCTCTCTCTCTCTCACTCTTTTCCTCCCCTTTCTCCTCTTCCCTCCCTCCCTTTTTCTCCTCTCTCTTTACACATACACGTGTATGTGTATATACGTATCCATATATACTCACACATACAACATACACACAGATGTTGATTATTGTTGATCTTTGTTCTCGAAGGGGACCAAAATAACATCACTATTTGGAGTCAAGGTACATTGTGTCTGGCTGTTGCTGATGAGACCAATATGAGCTCAGCAGGCTCTACCACAGGTCAGGCACAAGTAGTCCACATGAACATGTGGAGTGGAGATGTCTAAATCTGCTCACCTCACCTTTCTTTTGAATTTCTTTTATAATTCTGCTTTGCTCACAGAGCACAGCACTTTCTTTGATGCAGGCACACCATGCTGGGTAGTTCTTTGCCAGTGTCTCCCATGTCATGCAATCAATTCCAAAGTTCCTCAGAATGATCTTGAGAGTGTCCTTGTATCACTTCTGATGTCCATGTGAGTGCTTTCTTTGTGTGAGTTCTCCATAAATTAGTCTTTTAGGCAAATGTATGTTTGGCATTCAAACAACATGGTCAGCCCACCAGAGTTATACTCTCTGCAGTAGCATTTGAATGCTTGGCAGTTTAGCTTGAGAAAGTACCTCAGGGTCTGGTGCCTTACCTTGCCAGCTGATCTTCAAAATCTCCCTAAGACAATTCAAATGGAAGCAATTCAAATGGCATGGTGCTGGCATACTGTCCAGATTTCACAGGCATACAGCAGTAAGATCCACACAATGGCTCATAGACCTTCACTTTGGTAGGCAGTCTAATACCTCTTCTCTCCCAGATTTTTCTTTGGAGCCCCCCAAACACTGACCTATGTCTGGAAATGTTTGCATCAACCTCATCGTCGCTGTGTACATTCCTGGAAGGTATACTGCTGGATAAGTGAACTTATTCACAGTATCCAAATTTTTCCATTTGCTGTAAATGATGGTTACATGTATGGATGGTGTAATGCCGGCTGGTAGAAAACCTGTGTTTTCTTGGTTTTGATTGTTAGGCTAAAATTAGCACACATGGCAGAGAACTGATCCATACTTTGTTGCATCTCAACCTCAGAGGCTGCATTGAGTGTGCACAAAAAATATGTGAACAAAAAATCATGCACCATCTTTCCTTCCACTTTAGTCTTGGCTTGTAGCCTCTTCAAACTAATTAATTTGCCATCAGTGTGGTAGCTGACCTTGATACAATTTCTGTCCTCATTGAAGGTATCTGAAAACATTACTGAAAGCATCATGCTAAAAAGCATGGGAGCAAGTACACATTCCTTGCTTTTCATTCTATTGTTAACTGGGAAAGTGGGAATCATCCATTATCCAGAACCCATGCAGGTAATGCGTCATGAAACTGATGTACAGTTCTGAAGAATTTCTGCAGGCAACCAAATTTTGACATAATTTTCCACAAACCCTCATGACTGACAGTATCAAACACTTAAAAACAGTGTTATGAGAAAAGGGCCCATAGGTCATCAGACTGCAGAAGATTTAAGAACTCCTATGATGATCCACATGATATGGAGAGATTATAATATGTGTCAATAGAATCTCAGCCCTTTCGAAGTATCAAAGTAGAATATATCATCTGGCTAATGTTTCTGCCTTTGACTCTTTAAAAAACAGCTGTTCAACAGATCTTGTTTTTAAAAAAATGTAAGCTCCTCGAGGTCAAGGGCCACATCATATTTGAATTTATATCCCAGGACTTGGCACAGTGCTTAACACATAGTTGGTATTTAATACAGGTTTGTAGATGGTTCAACTAGGGAGCTGCATTTTCCTTTCTCCCATTGGTGCTGTGCAGTTATATGTATTGAGGTAGAAAAGGGGAGGAGATATTTTGTGTCTCTTAGCTAACATAAAGGGATAGTATTGGGAGTGCTTTGTTACCAACCCACATCCAAGAATAAGTAAATATCTCACTGATGCACTAAGTATTTTGTCACCAAGCTTTTCTTAAAAAGACATCAGGTAAACCTAGCTAGAGCTCCTCTTACAAGTCAGAAATCTTATGTTTCCCCAGAAACTATTTTCCCATGCATAACCATTTTTTTAAAAAATAGTAGAATATGAGCAGCTAAGTGAGATTTAGAGGAAGGAATTATCCTATAAAACATTACAAATGTCACAAGGTCAGTGTGATTTAAAAAGATAGATAGATAGATAGATAGATAGATAGATAGATAGATAGATAGATAGATAGATAGATAGATGGATAGATGATAGATAGATATATATAGAGAGAGATACATATATAGATATATAGATATAGATATATAGATAGATATTCTTTTATTTGCAGATATTTAAGCAAGGGGGAGAGAGAGGGAGAGAGAAAGAGAGGGAGAAAGAGAAAAAGAGAGTCACAGAGCTAGTGCATAATTACATTAATTGACACAGAAGGAGGTGTCACTTTTGCACTTCAGTGAATGCCATCAAGCTAGGCCTTCTTTCTATTTTTGGGCTGCCTAGTTGTAAGACACAGCAGGCACACACTGAATTAAAGGTGAGCTATTCTGTAAGTTGTCAAGTAGATTATTTTCTTTCTTTCTTCCTTTCTTTTTCTTTCTTTCTTCCTTTCCTGTAAGGAAAGGCCGTTGTAGACAAAGAGGTCAAGACAAGTAATTATCTTGTCAGTTGTTTTGACGTTTACCATGTTTTTTGAATACTCACAGTTCTAACAGGAATTTGGTCCTGCACATTGATTTGTCCATTTTTTAAATCAAGAGGCAATATAGTGGTATAGATGATACAGTGCTGAACCTAGAGTCAGGAAGACCTGGCTTCAAATCCCGCTTCTGTGATTAGTTGTGTGTTCCTGAGGAAATCAATTAACCTCTCTTAGCCTCAGTTTCCTCATCTGTAAAATGAGGATGATTATAATAATAGCCTTTGCCCTCTTGTGAAGACTGAATAGTTTAATACATATAAGTCACTACATATATATCAGTAATTAACATCATCCAAATTGGATGTAATAACAAAAGATCTTTCCTCACCTTATGTTCTCTTTGCAGTTTTCAGAGGCAAGATTAGTTAGAAAGTATCAAAGTGAGCAGTAGTAGAATGGAGAATTCATTGTAAGTCCTATGAGTAGAGAGATTATTTCACTTCTATATCCCCAGATTCCTGCACATAGTAGGAGTTTTATAAATGTTTATGCAGCTTAACCATTGTTCAAGGCCCATCTCAAGTTTCACCTGCTTTTTAAAAGCTTAATTGACTATTCAAGCCCTCAATGACCCCTCCACCTTTCTAAAATTTAACATTTGTTTTCTGTAACACAGAATTATAGCACACGTAAAATATATGCACATGCATATATATGTGCTAGGTACTTTACAAATGTGTGTATGTGTTTGTGTGTGTTTACAGTGAATTCTGGGTAATTCTAGGAAACCATTACCTTTGGGTCATTGACAAAAACTTGCTTCTATAAAGCATAGAAACACTAAGGACAAAGAAAGGTATTAGTCCTAAAAGTATCTTTGAAATGTTAATGATGTTCACTCACCTGTTATCTTAGATTTCCCATCTTTCCAACCATATGCCCAAGTATATCAAGCAGCTACCTGAGAATAGAGATCTCTACAACCAAGTTAAGGCAAGATATGCTTGGTTCTGCACCTCTTGCCTCAGGAGACCTAGGCAAAACATAGAACTACCAAAAGTATTATTTACTTACATGAAAATGGATTAATTGAGGTGAAACCATGATTCCTCTCTGTCCATATTTATGAAAACTTGATTAGCATTTTTGCCAAAACTTAAAAGGGCAAAGTCTTATTAATTAACTTTTTTTTTCCTTTTCTTCTTTAAAGACACTCAGCTCTTTAGTTTAGAAAACTGCCATGATTTGTTTTTATTTTTGTTTTTATTTTTAAGTGTTTCAGTTCTTTCTCAAGCTCTGGAGTGTAAGTATCATAGGTGGGTAGAATCTTAATCCTTTTTTTTTGCTTTTGACTATCACCTCCCTTACTCTGCCCTCCCTTCTATCCCTCCTTCCCTTTTCTTTCTCCTTTCCTCTCCTACTGCCTATATGGCAAGTTAAATTTCTATACCTGAGTATGTTATTCCCTCCTTGGGCCAAAGCCGATGAGAATAAAGTTCAAACAATGCACATATCTCTCCCTTCTTGCCCTTTACTGTAATATGTTTTTGTGCCTCTTCATGTGATGGAATTTACCCTTTTCTGGTTCCTCCTTTCCTCTTCTCCCATTACAATTCCTTTTCACCATTTGATTAGGTTTTTTGTCATCACATCAAAGTCATCTTAAACTCACCTCCTCTGTCTATGTATATACCCCTTCTAAATGTTGTAATGAAGATACAGTTCTCAAGTTACAAGTATCATCTTCCCATGTAGTGATGTAAAAAGTTTACTCTTATTGAATAACATGGTCTGTTTGGGGGTTTTCCCTCCTTTCCTGTTTACCTTTTTTTATGCCTCTTTTGAGTCTTGTATTTGAAGATCAGATTTTCCAATAAGCTGTGGTCTTTTCATCAGGAAAGTCTGAAAGTCCCCTATTTTCATTGAATGTCCATCTCCTCCCCTGAAAGATTATGCTCAATTTTGCTGGGTAGTTGATCCTTGGTTGTAATCCAAGCTCCTTTGCTTAGATTACAGAATATCATATTCTAAGCCCTCCAATCTTTTAATGTAGAACCTGCAAAGTCCTGTGTAACCCTGACTGTGGTTCCATGATGTTTGAATTGTTTCTTTCTGGCTGCTTGCAGGATTTTCTCCTTGATCTGATAATTCTGGAATTTGGCTACAATATTCCTTAGCATTTTCAATTTGGGATCTCTTTCAGGAGATGATTGGTGGATTCTTTTGATGACTGTTTTACCCTCTGGTTCTAGGAACTCAGGGCAGTTTTCCTTGATGATCTCCTGAAAGATGCTGTCAAGCCTCTTTTTTTTTTCATCATGGCTTTCAGGTAGATCAATAATTCTTAAGTTATCTCTCCTGGATCTATTTTCCAGGTCAGTTATTTTTCCAGTGAGGAATTTTACATTTTCTCCTATTTTTTCATTCTTTTAATTTTGTTTGACTGATTCTTGATGTCTCATGGAGTCATTAGCTTCCAATTGTCCAGTTCTAATTTTTAATGAATTGTTTTCTTCAGTTAGCTTTTGTATCTCCTTTTCCATTTGGCCCATTTTACTTTTTTAGGGAGTTGTTTTCTTCAGTGTACTGTTATTCCATTTTTTAAAATGAATTGTTCAATTTTTCTTCCACATCCTTTATTTGGCTTTTAAAATCCTTCTTGAGCTCTTCTTCTAAGAAGGCTTTTCGGGTTTGAGACCAGTCTATATTCCCCTCTGAGGTTTCATATATGGATATATTGACAATGTTATCCTCCCCTGGATTTGTTTTGATCTTCCCTGTCACCAAGATACTTTTCTATGGTCATTGGTTTTCTATGTTGCTTCTCGCTTATGTCGTTTACTTTTTTTCTGGCTTTTAAAGTTGATCTCTGCTTGAGGTCACAGGGGGCACTGTCCCGGGCTTCTTTTGCTGGGGGCTAGGGGCATGGTTACTGGTTTGTCAAGGTGGGGCTTGCCACTGGCTTGCTGGGACACCTCCTTCCTGTACTGGTTCACTTCAGCCACAGCAAGAAAGATCTTTCCTGTTAATCCCCATAGCCTCATGAACTAAAAGACTGCTGTATATAGTCTTTCTGCTGACTCTACTATTTCAGGATTTTTTCCTGGGGCAATATTCTCTGGGTTTTTCAAGGTCAACAAGGGAGGGTGAAAGAAACTTACTGTTTACTCCACCATCTTGGCTCCTGGAAGTCAAAATAGGTGACTTTCAAACATTCATTCTGTGGGCTAATAGCTCCAGGAGCAGCTGCTACCACTGCTACCACTGCTGCTGCCTCAACTATTGCTGATTCAATCACTCCCAAGGCCTGTTCCTGGTTTGCTGGTGCAGGGGCTGTATTGGAATCCCCTGCAGCCTGTACTGGACCATGCTTCTCTCTCAGTTCTGACAGATACTCCTGCTGACTTCTAAGTTGTCTTTGGCGTCTGTGGACTGAGAAGACTGGAAGCCCTCACTGCTGCTGGTAATTCAGTCCCTGAAGCCTCCTCTGCCTTTATTTAGGTAGGGTGTGCCATTGCACCCTGCATGCTGGATGCTCCTCTCTCAGGCAGGTGCTACAGATCTTTCCTGTCAACCTTCCAGGTTGTCTTGGGCTAGAAATCTGCCTCACTCTGTCTCTTTGTGGGTTCTGCCACTCTAGAATTTGTTCAGATACACTTTTTAGAGGTATTTGAAAAGATTTGGGGGAGAGCTTAGGCAAGTCCCTGCTTTCACTCCACCATCTTGGCTCTACCCTGGAATTTTAATTCTTCACTTTCCAAAGAAGAAAACACATGATTTCTACTCAGAAAAATGAGTGCTACATTATTTTTTAATTGTCAGTAAGTTTACTTTCTTTAGTAAAAACCTCTGCCTCCAATGACTTTAGAATTTTGCTATCACAGAATCCTTGAGGCAGGTAGCAAAGTTTAGTTTCATATTTTGCAGCTACCATTACAAATGAGATTAATGTAGAAATGTGGTTTGTAACTGAACATATTTTCAAGGATCATTTTAATGAAATTAGGAACCCCTTGAATCCTGTAATTCAGTAAGTGTTAAGCAGTGGTTAGGGTATTAGAGATGGAGTAAAGAAGACCAATGTTCAGACCTCAACCCTGGTACTTCTTAATTGTCTAATCATGGCCAATCACTTAACCTCTCCCTGAGCCCCATTTTTCCTCATCTATAATAATACCTCTGGAACCTACCTTTTGTGGTAATTGTGAGGCTCAAATAAAATAATATATTTTAAATGCTTTGCAAATTCTAAAGTACTATATAAATGCTAGTTATCATCAAGTCATTAGTATTTCAGAATTTCATAAAATATGACTTAAATATCAATTTTAGGAATATTACATAATGGTGGATTGTTAATAATTTTTAAAAAGGGAATTCTTGAGTAGTTCCATTCTTTGTTTTATCCATGAAAAATAATAGAATTTTAGTGCTGGATGGAATGTTACGTGTAATCTAGTCCTCCATGTTACAGTTTATATGCTACTTAATCAGAGATGTATTGTCTAAGATCACCCAGTGACACCTATTCACAAACTCATTCCACTTCCCAACAGTAACTGTCAACCACCACAGACATCCCAGTGGTAATAGAAAGCTTTAAACTTGAATATATTTTAGGTCTTTTCATAATGTGAATTTCAGGTAACTGAGTTATGCAGCAACTAGATTGTCTTCATGGATCCTGCCGAAGCTCTGAAAACAGTGAAGAAGAACCCTTGTTGTTCTTGCCCATATTGCTCATCTCACAACAACAGGTTGTTTTGCCCCAAGCTTCCTGTTCCTAAGCATTCCCTGAATGCATAAGAGCTGTTGCACTCATGAAAGGTACCCCAGGAAGGGAAAACAAATTGTAGCATTTGGTGCCAAAGTCAGCTGAGGTGTAGCACTTGAGGATCTGGCATCGCAAATGCCTAGAATAAATTAGTCCAGTCTTAATTGTTAGCTTTTGTTCCACTTCTTGAGAAACAAAAAACCATGTCAATTGAGTTTCTTTTTTGACTGTCTGGTATAATTGACTTACTTACCTTATATTATTGAATTGTTTGACAAGTAAGTATTATTAAGTTAGTTGCAGCTTAATTAATTAAAGAAGATGCCACAATATACTTTAAAATGAAAAGCTGCTTTGGTACGTGTATTCTATAGCTACAACTTTCATAAAAATCTAACCTGAAAAGAAGAGGGAAAAAACTGTTTGAATAATAAGTTCCAACATAGATATGAGGTCTTTCTTTTTTTTAAGGCTAGATTCTCCATCATACTCTTCATAATAGCACAGGAGGGGGCAGCTAGGTGGCACAGTGGATAGAGCACCAGCCCTGGAGTGAGGAGGACCTAAGTTCAAATTTGGCCTCAGACACATAACAGTCACTAGCTGTGTGACTCTGGGCAAGTCACTTAACCCCAATTGCCTCACCCAAAACAAAGCAAACAAACAAACATAACAGTACAGGAGAAAGAGTCAGGAATTATTGGTGTGAGTTTGGGTTCTGCCAGCGATTGCCTTTTGTGACCTAGAGCAACTCATTTAACTTTTCTGGGACCTAGCGTCCTCATCTATAGGAAACAAAGAAGGAAGGGAGGAAGGAGGGGGAAGGTAAAGGAATCAAAGAAGGAAACAAGTATTAAGCACCTACTGTGTGACAACCACTTTACTAAGGGATATATCAGTACTATTTCTTTGATTCTCTCTACACCCCTACGAGGCAAGTACAATTATTATCCCCACTTTACTGTTGAGGAAACTGAGTCAGTCAGAGGTTAAGTGACTTGTCCAGGGTCAAACAGCTATTAAGAGTCCAAGGCCATATTCAAACTGAAGTCTTCCAAACTCCAAACTCAGTATTTTATCCACTATGCCACCTTCCTGACTAGCAGCTATAAAATGTAAAAGGTAAGAGAAGTGAGATATACACACACACACACACACACACACACACACACACACACACACACACAGTCTAAAAGGGTCTAAATCTATGGTTCTAGGCATTTTAACATACTGTTATATCAGGTAGATTTTCTTTTTTTTTAATTATAGAACTATGAATTTGAGATTAGGAAGAAAAACTTAGTAATCATACAGTCCTACCCATATTTAAAGGAAGTCTGACTATCCCAAATCCAATAGTTGGCCGTGCAGTCTCTTCTTGAAGAATTATAGAACATAACTTCTCCCAAGGCAGCCTACTTAATTTTGCACTCCAGTTTTGAGAAAGTTTTTCCTGACATCAAACACAAATATGGGGATGGAGCCAAGATGGCAAAGTAGAGAAAACACTCAGCCAATCTCTCCCAAAATTATCTTCCAAACAATTTTTTAAAATAATGCCTCAGTTTGGACTCTGGTGTGACAGAATCAACTAAAGGTCAGAGTGATGTGTTTTTCCAGCCAAAGACAACTTAGAAGGTGAGAAAGAGAGATCTCTGACACGAAGGTGTAGGCTGCCCTGGAGCCCACATGAAGTACCAGTGGGAGGACTAGGTGCTAGTGACAGAAGGAAAAGCAGCTTTGAGAGCTCTTAAGCAGAGATGGTAAGGGAACCTGGGAACTGGTCAGAGAATGATTATAGGATAGCCCTGTGCTAGCACTGGACACAGAACCAGATGCTATTTGGCAGACCCATTGCCTATACCAACTTTTAGGTCAAATTTCTAGAGCAGAGAGGAGCATTTTTGGTTAAGAGAGCAGGATCCCTTGACTTCTGGTCAAGAGGGTTCAGAGACCCTGAATATCAAATGAAATCCCAAGGGATCGGGGTCCTTCTGAAATATGAGTAGAGTACAGACACAGAGCAGTGATCCCGTCTCTCCCCAGATCACACCACCTTGAAAGCACTAAAAAGTTCCAATCTACCAGAACTGCCTCTGAAAACCGTAGTTCCAAAAATCTTGAGACACTGCATTCTCCCACCACCAGTACCCCCAATGATAGGAACAGAGCCCAACTTTAACATAAAATTCAAAATCAAGAAATAGGGTTAGGAAATGAGCAAACAATAAAAAAGAATCTGACCATAAAAAACTACTGTAATAACAAGGGAGATGAAGACACAAACTTAGAAGGAGACAGTGAAGTCAAAAAGCCACAAATAAAGATTCAAAGAATAATGTGAATTGGACTAAGCCCAACAAGAATTCCTGGAAGAGTTTTTTTAAAAAATGCTTTTCAAAATAAATTAAGAGTGGCGAAGAAAAAATAGGTAAAGAAATTTAAGCAAAAGAAGAAAATTATAGTAAAAGAGGCACAAAAATACTGAAGAAAATTATACCTTAAAAAATAGAATTGTCCAAAGTAGAGGCTATTGACTCCATAAGACATCAAGAAACAAAGTCCAAAAAATGGGAAAAAATATGAAGTGTCTTATTGGAAAAACAACTGACCTGGAAAATAGATGGTGGAGAGATAATTGAAGAATTATTGGACCAGTTGAAAGCCATGATCAAAGAAAGAGCTTAGACATCATATTTCAAGAAATTATCAAAGAAAACTGCCCTAACACCCTAAAACCAAAGGGTAAAATAGAAAGTGAAAGAATCTACTGATCACAACGGAATGGAGATCCCAAAATGAAAAACTCCCATGAATATTACAAATTCCAGAGCACCCAGATCAAAGAGAAAACACTTCAAATAGTCAAAAAGAAGCCATTCAAATACCACTGAGCCACCAAGATCACCTGAGATTTAGCAGCTGATATTTTAAAAGAGTAGAAGGCTTGGAATGTGATGTTTCAGAAGACAAAAGACCTGGATTTCCAACCAGGAATGACCTTTTCAGCAATATGAGGTATAATCCTTCAAGGGGAAAAATACATATTTAATGAAATAGAGAATTTTCAAGCATTCTTCATGAAGAGACCAGAGCTGAATAAAAAAATCTGACTTTTTAATACAGATTCAAGAGAAGCATAAAAAGATAAACATGAAATAAAAATCATAAGGGACTCAATAAGGTTATGCTGTTTACCTTTCTATATGGGATGATGATACATGTAACTTCTAAGAATTTATTATTAGGGCCATTAGAAGGATTCTACATAGACAGAAGGCATGCAAGTGAATTGATTATGTTGGTATGATGTAAAAAAATGGATAGGTTGGAAAGATAGATATCTTGGGAACTGGGGGAAGGGAGAGGAAGAATGGGTAAAATTATCTCACATAAGAGATATGTTCAAGGAAGAGTTTTTACAGTAGACAGGAGAATGGTTGTGGGGAAAGCAGTGCTTGAACTTCACTCACATCTCAATTGATTCAAAATAGGGGTGGGGAATATGTGTATGTTTGTATGTGTATGTGAAAGTATATATACATATATACTTTACATAAAAGCATTCAATTAGTAATAGAAATCTATCTGATCTAATAAGGAAGTAATAGGGGAAAGGTATAAGAGAAAAGGGGAAATGATAAAAGAGAGGACAGATAAAAGGAAGCAGTCATCATAAGCCAAACAGATTTTAGGAAAGGGACAGGATAAAAATAAAGATAAACAGAAGAAAATAGGATGGAGAGAAATGCATGGGTAGTAATCATAACTGTGAATGTGAATGGGATGAACTCATCCACAGAGTGGAAGTCAATAGCAGGATGCGTTTGAAACCAAAATCCAATGGTATGTTGTTTAAAAGAAACACACTTGAAACAGAGAGACACACACATTTAAAATAAGAAGCTAGAGCAAAATATATAATGCTTCAGCTGAAGTAAAAAAGGCAGAGGTGGCAATCATGATATCAGACAAAGCAAAAGCAAAAATAGACCTAATTAACAGGGATAAAAAGAGAAAATACATCTTGCCCAAAGGAACAATAGACAATGAAATAATATCAATACTGAATACGTGTGTGTACAACAAATGGCATAGCATTTAAATTGTTAAAGGAAAAATTAAATGAATTACATGAATAAATAGACAGTAAAACTGTACTAGAAGAGGTCTCCAACTTCCCCTCTCAGAGCTAGATAAATCTAACCATAAAATACACAAGAAAGAAGTTAAGGAAATGAATAGCATCTTAGAAAAGGTGGAGAAAATAGAATAGGAATAGAAAGGAGTATATATTATTCTCAGCTTAACAGGTCAGCTTCACAAAAATTAGCCACTTGATAGGAAATAAAAATATAATCAAATGCAGAAAAGCAAAACTATTAAATGCACACTTTTTGGACAATAATGCAACAAAAATGCATTCAATAAATAGCATATCAGGGATTTGAACATGTAATTTTTAAAAAGCCTAGAAAAAGAACAAATTTAAAATTGTCAACTAAATAGGAAAATGGAAATCCTGAAAATCAAAGAAATTAATGCAAATTGAAAGTAAAAATAAAAAGTTTGAACTAATAAATAAGGAACTGGTTTTATGAAGAAAATAATTAAATAGATAAATCATTGGTTAATTTGATTTAAAAAAGAAAGATGAAAACCAAATAATAGTATCAAAAAAGAAAAGGGTTATTGCACCATCAATGAAAATGAAATTAAAGCAATTATTAGGAGCTATTTTGCCCAATTATATGCCAGTAAAACTGACAGTCTAAGTGAAATGGAAGAATAATTAAGGGAATATTAACTGCCAAGATTGACAGAAAATGAAACAATACTTAAATAACTCTGTCTTAGAAAAAGAAATTGAATGGGCCATAAATGAACTTCCTGAAAAAAAATCCCCAGGGCCAGATGGATTCACAAGTGAATTGTACCAAACATTTAAATAGCAATTGATTCCAATACAATATAGACTATTTAGAAAAATAGGCAAGGGGGAAGTGCTACCAAATTCCTTTTATAACACAAATATGGTAGTGATACCTAAGTGAGGAAGGGAGGGGGAAAAAAATCAGAGAAAGAAAGCTATAGACCAATTTCCTTAATGAATATCAATGCAAAAATTTAAATAAAATACTAGCAAAAAGATTACAGAAATATATCACGAACATCATACACTATGACCAGGTGGGATTTTTACCAGTAATACAGGTTTGGTTCATTATTAGAGAAACTACGAGCATAATTGACCATATTAATGACAAAAACAATAAAAATCATGATTATATCAATAGATGTAAAAAAAAATTTGATGAAATATAACATATTCATATTAAAAACAATAGAAAACATGGAAGTCAATGGAGCCTTTCTTAAAATAAGTAGTATCTATCTAAAACCAAGAAGTAAAGGGGTGAAGAAAGGATGTCCATTAATGCCACTAGTATTCCATATTGTACTAGAAACACTAGTTATAGAAATAAGGCAAAAAAAATTAATTTGAAGAAATAAAAATTGGCAATGAGTCAGATATGATGGTATGTTTAGAGAACCCTAGAGAATCAACTAAAAAAGCAGTTGAAACAATTAATAACTTTAGCAAATTTTAGGATATAAAATAAACCCACATAAATCATCAGCATTTCTATAAATTACAACAAAGCACAGCAAAAAATAGAAAGAGACATAGAGAAATTTCCGTTAAAATAACTATGGACAATAGAAAATACTTGGGAGTTTACCTGCCAAGACAGAACCAGGGATCATATGAACACAATTATAAAACACTTTTCACACAAATAAAAACATAGCTAAGCAACTGAAGAAATATTAATTGCTTGTGGGTAGACCAAGCCAATATAATAAAAATAATAACTCTACATAAGTTAATTTAGTTATTCAGTGCCATACTAATCAAACTACAAAAGAATTATTTTATAGAGCTAGAAAAATAATAAAATTCATCTGGAAGAAAACAAAGGTGAAAAATTGAAGGCATCAATTTTTACAAAAATGTGGAGGGCAGCCTAATAGTACTAGATTTCAAAGTATTACAAAGCAATAATCATCAAAACAGTCTGGTACTGGCTGAGAAATAGAGTGGTGGATCAGTGGAATAGATTAGGTATACAGTACACTATAGTAAATGACCATAGTAATCTAGTGTTTGATAAACCCAAAAATCCCAGCTTTTGGAGTAGGAACTCACCATTTGAACCAAAAATGCTGGGAAAACAGGAAAGCAATTTGGCAGAAACTAGACATAGACTAACATGTCACAATGTATACTATGATAAGATCAAAATGGATAAATGATTTAGACTTAAAGTGTGATATCATAAGTAAATTAGGGGAGTATGAAAAAGTATACCTGTCAGATCTATGGGTAAAGGAAGAATTTATGACCAAACAAGAGATAGACAGGATACAAGAAGTAAAAAAGCTTTGATTACATGAAATTTAAAAAAAAAATTTCCACAAACAAATCTAATGCAATCAAAATTAAAAGGAAAACAGGTGGAACTGAGAAAAAAAATTTACAGCAAGTTTCTCAATAAAGGCCTCATTTCTCAAATATATAGGGAACAGAGACACACTTACAAAAATAAGAACTGCTCCCTAGATGACAAATGGTCAAAGAAAATGAACAGGCAGTTTTCGGAAGAAATCAAAGATATTAACAGTCACATGAAACAATGCTCTAAATCATGACCCACTCTTTTTTTTTTTAATTTTTCTTTTTGGTGAGGCAGTCAGGGTTGAGTAATTTGCCCAGGGTCACACAGCTAGTAAGGGTCAAGTGTCTGTATCCAGATTTGAACTCAAGTCCTCCTGATTCCAAGGCCGGAGCTCTATCCACTGTGCCCCCTAGCTGCCCCATGACCTACTCTTGATAAAAGCACACTGCCCCTTTGTGATTAGTCTTTCCTTTTCTGGATGTTCACTAACCATGTCTAGAATAATCTGTTTTAGAACTTATATAGTAAATGACATTGTATGGCTATATCAAAAATACAGGGTGCCCCAAAAGTCTTAGTCTTTAAAAGTCTGTGAGGATCAAATGAGATAGTACCTGCAAAGCACAATGCCTGGTACATAGTAGGCACTTAACAAATGCTTATTATCCCTCCCCCACAAGCTCAAACTGCACTAAGACTTTTGGAACATTCTGTATACCTGTCATATATATGTTGCAAGTTCTTGCAAAATTGGCACTGCTCTCAATACTGATTGAGGTTTTTTTTTTTTTAACCTCCTGTTTTTTAACTCAGGGATGATTATGCCTTCCTTGTGGGAACGTTGTTAAGACATTTAAAGTCAGTTATTACCTTTTATGTCCTCTCCCCTAGGTATCTTATTATCTTTAGAATCATTTATTTTCCCTTAGTTAGTTGGTAGCCCTATCCAAATTTCTTTCCCTAATTTCAAAGACTACTCCATAGCCTCACTGTGTTTCCCCCTCCTTGCCACCTTGCCCCACCTTCCTATCCCTTTCATCAACTTACCTTATCTGCCAACATACTCTGCCCAGTTTCTTTGACTTGCAATTTGTTCCATTTGTCTTTTCTTATTTATCTTACCTTGCTTACAAAGTGCTCTTGCTCCATGAGTGGCTTCAGGTCTTCACACCTTAATCATTTACTACTCCTATTTTTTTTTAATTTTTAATGGATTCCCAACACCTCTATGCATTTATTTAGTTTTTATCTGAAGATGTATAATATAAAACCGTTTTTAAGTCAAGGAGATCCATCTATTTCTCTTTGTCAATATTACCACCATCATTATTGTCAACAAACATCAACAAATGTCTCTTTAGTGTTGAGGGACTTCATTGCTCACCTCCTTAAATGTTGCCGTCCACAACGTTATGTCTCCTTCTTCCATGTCTATGCACAATGTAGCCCCCTACCTGAACACCCTCCTTCTTCACCTCCACGTATAAGATCCTTAGATTCCTTCAAAACACAATTTTGTCATTGACCTTCTCAAACTCTGCCATTCTTGAGTGTAACACTCCTGACATGGTATAATTGGGCACAATACGGAAGTACTATTATCTTCTTATTCCTAAAATCTGTCTCTTAGTGTAGCCCAATAACACATTAATTTTCTTTTGGTTACCACATCACCCTATTTTTCCTGACTCTCCAGTTGTTAGTACCTTCCTCTTCCTATCCCCAGTGCTCCAAATTTTTTATTCTCTATAGTATGCAGCCATAACTTTATTTTTATATATTCTGTACTTAGTTATCTGTATCCCTCCTCTCTAATAAGATAATAACTGTTTGAAGGCAAGGACTGTTTTCCCATTGTCTTTGTATTCTCAGTGCCTATTATATTGTTTGACACATTGTACCTGCTTAATAAATGTTTATCAATTTAAATTGTTGTTGAAAAGAAATGGCTTTAATCCAAATCCTTGGTTAGGTCCAAAGATGTAGATTTGAATCCCAGATCTGCCACCTGCTGGCTTTGATGCCTTGGGCAAGTCGTTTTGACTTTCAGTGCCTTGGTCTCCTTATCTGTTAAAATAAGTGGTTGGAATAGATGGTCCTTAGAGTCGTTCTAGCTCTGTCATATTGCCACATCCTTTTAAGAGTTGCCTTTTATAGACGTTTCTATTTTTCATTTGTCATAACGAGAGTGAACCTTAAAAGCTTGGCTCACTGTTTGAAATTCCTTATTTTTTAGCCTTGCCAGGGCCTTGGATTTAGGCCATTTTTTAAAGCACAAAATGTGTTTATTATTAAGATGTTTGGCATGGCAATATCATTTAATAATTTTCTAATGTTTTTAAAAGCCACATATTTAATATGATGTCTAGAATAGTTTGGCAGATGTGTCCTATAAAAGCAAAATTAGGGTTATTAGTGTTGTCATATTAACATTTAGACATGCAACTCTAGTATGCTGTAAATAACATGTTGTGATTCAGAGACAAAAACATGATAATTTACTAGGAATTTTAAATTGGGTGGCTTGATCTGAGGAAAATAAGAGCTGAGAGAGACCACCACCCTCCCAAATTTTTTGCATTGTTTAAACATTATTTGCCTACAAGAAGCTGGAAGAACTCCTTTAAGACCATGGTTACCTTCGTCCCATCCATTCCCAGGTTACAGCACTGACTTGTGAATGCCAGACTTTCTCTGCCATGCCAAAGGAACCTTTTCAACCTGGAAGCTCACCCATCCTGAGACTACTTCTCACTTTAGAAGGACTCTCTGCCCCTTAGGGCTCACCTTCTGATTGTCTAGTTCTTCACAGAACCTCTAATTTAAGGAGAAGACCCACATTAAAGATGTCATTCCCTTTCCAGGCCTCACTGCTGAATCTCCACAGGACCTTGTCTACACACACACACACACACACACACACACACACACCCCTTTTTATTTCCCTCTTATGTGTTGTCTCTTCATCCTTCCCCCTTTTCTTCCTTCTCCTCCTCCTTAGAATGCAAGTCCCAATAATTGGAAATCCTTAAATGAATAATTATTTTTTTTAATAGGATGTAACCTCCTTGAGGGCAAGGACTGTCTTTCTGCTTCTCCTTGTATTCCCAGTGCTTGACACAGTGTCTTCTTGTACATAGTAAGTGCTTAATAACTGCTTGTTGGCTGATCTCCTGGATCAAAAACCTTTAATGGCTATTTATTACCTCTCAACTTTGCATTCAATGTCCCCCAAGATTTGGTCCCAACTAAAGGCATGCTGGAGTGAGCTCTTAGCAGTTCTACTGGTTGTTAAGTTTTCAGAGTGAATATTTGCACCTTGAAAGCTGGCTATAAATCAATGCTTAATTTATTGTATTATTTAGGCCTAAGATTATGGTGTGTGGGATACCCTTACCAATAAATCAGAGACTCAGAGATATTAGCAAAAAGAGTAGTTCATTTATTGGTTTTCTCGAGAAAGGGCTCCCTCAGAGCACCAAGAAGATGGCGCCAACTGAAGAGAGCGAAAGTGTGCTCAGCTCAGCAGATTATAGAGCTCCTAACCACAATTCCCCTACCCGCCTCCCTGGCTCTTCTTCCCATTGTCTGGGCCTCAGAGCTCACAGTCTAAGCGAGGAAACTTCTCCCCAGTACCAAGGACAAAAAGGGCAAGAAATAGGGAATGGTTTGCTTCAACCACTAGTGGGGGGACCCGAAGAGGGATAGAATCCGGGTGAACAGGATGTGGCTCTGTCACCTGATCTCATGGCACTCTGCTTTCTCAGCAAGGCAGATTCTGAGAAATGTAGGGAGGGGTCAGCTCCACTGAAGGGGCTTCACTATTTCAGCATTCCATTCAATCGTAAAAAAAAAAAAAATGTTAGTAGTGAAGATTAAACTTTAAAATGAGTTTTTTGAGAGATGGTTGTTAAACATTTACCAGCAGACCTCCTAGGGAAGTCCCAGCCTACCTCTCTAACTTTTTTTTAATTTTATGTTCATTTTAAACTTAAATACAAAATAACAACATCAAAAAAAAAAACATTGCCATATACACAGCACAACATGAGAAGATTCAATATGAAGGAATACATTTTCAACTCAAAAAAAACCTATATCATAATCTACACTTATTTCTCACTAGTCTGTCTCAAACTAACCAAAAAAAGATGACTTTCGGTTCCCAAAATGCATCCCATGAAATGGGGTACAGAAGTCTATCCTTCCCTACAGGAAAATAGAAGGGGAAGAGGATAAGAGAAGGGGAGAGAGATAGAAGAGAGGACAGACTAGGGGAAGGGATATTCAGAATGCATGACATCTTGAGGTGGGTGGAGGGGGGAGATGGGGTGAAAATTTGGAACTCAAAAACTTGTGGAAGTGAATGTTGAAAACTAAAAATAAATAAATTTATATTAAAAAAAACACATCCCATGGTTTCTCACCACCATACCTCTACTCATATTGTTTGCTCCACCAAGAATACCCTCTCTCATAACACCACCTGCCCAATTTCTACTAATCCATCAAACTCAGATCAAATGCCACCTCTTCATGAAGACTCCCCTCGTTCTCCTCCACCAGAAAAGTCTTGCCTTTCTTTGAATTAACATAGCTCTTTGTTGATAGACACTGAAAAGGTAGCACATGTATGCATTGATGAAAAAAATATTTATACCAGTTTACAATTCTCAAAAATCATTCTTTCCTTTCCCTGAGCTTGGCACTTAGTGAGCAGTGGATAGCATGTATTAAGGTTTTAGGTTCCGTGCACATGCAAATCTTACCTTGATTTTCCCTGCACGTAGTAGAAGGCTTTTTATATATTGATTAGTTTTGCTAAGCTGTTTCTTTTTTCCTTCTATTTTCTTCATTTTAAGGGATTGCTCCCTAGAAATGGGAACAATATTTTGGGAAATATAGGTGACATTCAATAAAACATATAAATAAAATTATTTTTTAGACTTCTGTCTTGTTTCATAATTATTTGTATTCATTACTTACCTGCTCAACTAGTCTCTAAGCTCCATGAGGCAATGACCGCATTACATTTTGTTTATAGCTCCCCTTAGCAATGCCTTGAACTCAGTAAACATTTATTGGATGACTGTGTGAATGACTTTCTAATTCTCACCTTTCAATATCACATGTTTAGTTCTTTAATTGTGATTCTTATAAGTTTGTTCCTTGAAGCTTCTTAGCAGTGAACAGGCCTGAAATTAGACCAATTTTAGAACCAAATTCAGACCTAAGGCTTGTGTCTTAATACTTTCCATTTTTTCTCTTTTAGGCATTTATGTCAATGTTCCAGATACTTACCCAGGAAGGATGGGTAGATGTCATGGACCAGACCCTCAATGCTGTCGGCCATATGTGGGCACCTGTGGTTGCCATCTACTTCATTCTTTATCATCTATTTGCTACTCTGGTGAGTGGGGCGTGGAGCACTTAAATTTTTTATCACCATTATTTTTAATTTTAGCTTGGATTTGATGAGCATCATGTTTAAGCTATTGAAAGTCTTCATGAGAGTCAGAGGACTAATTTTTTGATCTCCCACATGTCATGAATTAGCTTTCAAGTTTCTAAAGGAAGTGTTTGCCCTCTATCAGGTATGACTCCTTGCAATAAAAACCAAAGTCCTCTGCTTATCTGGAGCTTTTAACCATTGTGAGCTTTCACAGTTCAGATTATCTAACAATGGAACCAAGCCTCCTTGTTTATCATGTAGAGACACTTTCCTCAGTTTCATTATATTCTCTTCACAGCTGTAATTAAACCAGAGACAGAAGTCTAAGACCTCAGGGTGCCATTTATTAATTAGAAATCAGCACAATGTTTTCATGCTGTGTTCTCCTGAAAGAAGCACATGGGAGAAAAGTGCATGCCTGTAGATCATGAAATAGCTTGATAAAATGAAATACTAAAATCCATGAGAAATTCAATCCTGTCAGAAGAACAGAAATCTGTCTGCAGTGCCTTTCCATGCGAGGGGGAAATAAAATTAGGAACCACCACCTGGGGTATACTGAAGAACATCTTTCATGGCCCTATCTAACAATATAATTACCTGTCTCAGTGAATGGGACCTCCACATCTTCAAGAAACAGCCCTGACCAGCAACTTGTGACTGACCTAGTAGCACTCTTTAACTCCTATACCTGAGACAGAGGAGAAGTGTAAACTCTAAGCCTGACATGCTTCCAGGAACATGGGAGGTGATACACCCAAGATTTAGAGTCAGCAAGAGCCTGGATTTGAATCCTGCCTCTGACACTTACCAGTTGTGTGATCATGGACAAATTACTTAGCCTCCCTTTGCCTTGATTTCCTCATCTATAAAATGGGAATAATTCTTGCAGTAATTACTGTATATAAAACACTATATTAACACTATATATTATGACTAAGACTTCTACCTAACTCACCGATGAGATTAGAAAATGTCAATTGAGTAGCAACTGTGTATGAAACTCTGGAATTTTTCACCTGAGACACAGTGATGGAGGGAAATATGTATAGGTAGCATTGGGTACGTGAGATGAACATTGCAAATAGTGAAGTAAAAAGAAATCAAAATATCTTATTTTAAAACCTTGGCTTTCCTTTCCATAGCTTTGGAAAGTATAACCCATGGTTATTGACCTCAGTAGCTTGCTAGATGAATTATTACCCCAAGGAAAAGAACCCCTGTCCTTGTACCCCACCATTAGAGTTTAGAGTAATACAGTCTGTGAAGGAGAAAACCAACCAGCATGGTTTGGATGGAGATGATTCCCCTATCCAAATTTCTTGAGGCATCTGAGTCTCATGATCAAACCACATTCTCTTCAGGTGGAACTGAAGACTTTATTAAATGTTTACCTATCAGAGTTGATTTTCACTTGTCAGAGGCATTCTCTTTCAAAAAATATTTAAGGCTTTCGCATTCTCCATGGGCTTATCTTTGGTTACCAAGAGAAAACACTAACAATTTATTGATCGCAAGCTAGCCTAATTAATTAATTGATTATCAATTACCCAGAAACTCTATCATTTGGGGTTTTTCATTTATTGCAGAGCCTATGGACACTTTTTTTTAAAAAGAGTGTTCTTTTTAAATGCCTAAAATAAAATACATAGAATTACAAAAGTAATTACTTATATTGAAATAAAGATGTAATTTTTTTGCATCTAACCCTAAATATTTCTCCACAGACTCCCTGGGATAGACAATCTTGGATGTCTCTTCCAGCTCTAAGATTTCACGAATCTATTTTGTTAATCAAAAGTCATTCCTAATTTCATTTTCATTCACAAATCACTACTCCATATGCATTATGAAATAATTATACTTATAACCTATTACTAGGTTATAAGATAAAATTATTATTATGACTTATTACTCATATCATTTTTATTCCTTATCCAAGATACTTATGCTAGCTCCCTATCCATATTTCTTCATTTTTGTCCTATTTTACTTATTTTAATTAGTACCTCCTCTTGTCTCCTTTATTATCATGGTCTTAAAATAAAAGTTGATTGGTTCTTATTAGGTTTAATAATTGATTCTGTTTATTTCTACTAGGATATGATTTATCATTATTCTTGCAACCATGTTCTTTATATAGAATATTATAGGTTGGAAACTGCAAGAGGCTAGTGAGAAGTACTAGGAAAAGTATGACAAACAAAGGTGCAGAATAGGATCAATCCTAGAAAAAATTATGACATAGTCAAAGCAGCTTAGGCTATACCTTGGTACAAAGGCCTCTGGACTTGAAGCCAAGATGCCAGTGCTTGATTTTCTGCTCTGCCACTGAATTGTAAATTTATAGAATTAAGGTAATTTTACTTGACTTTGTTGGACCAGGGCAAAAATTCTTAATCTGGGGTGGTGAGCTTATTTTTTAAAATATTTTGATCACTGTTTTTCTGTATTTTTTTTCCTTTTTGATCCTTTGTAATTTATTTTATGCATTTAAAATCTTTTTTTTTGTCTGAGAAGTGATTCATAGGCTTTATCAGCTTGCCAAAAGGGTCCATGATGGAAAAAAAAAAGATATTAAGAACGGTTGAAATACAGAATTACTGAAAAAAGTAAAAGATAATAGCTTTACTAAAGTTAACAAAATTCAAAATAAATTCATAAAATTCAAAAGCTTTTCTGCACTTAACAAAACCTAGGAAAAAGAGAAAGGATGAAAAATTCCATTTAAGATAATAACAATGTATTAAGATAATAACAATGTATTTATCTACCTACCAAGCCACACAGGATCACAGAGTTAGAGTTAGAAGGGAATTTAGAGTTCATCAAGTTCAACCTTCTCATTTTGTTAAGCTAAGGAAACTGAGTTTATGAATTGCCCTTATGAATTGCCCATTTTCAGACAACTAGTAAGTATGTGAGACAGGAGATGAACACAGAGTTTTCTTACTCAAGACTTAGCTTTCAATTCTTTTCCTCATGCTTTTTCACCGTATATGCAATGGAGAAAATTTTTTAGAGATGTGAAAGGAAAACTAATAATTGAAGAATAATCAATGTTGATGATAAGATCATACCAATATAGCAAAACCCATGATCATATGCAAGTTGCTAGGTTGATTTGGCTCTATACTTATCAGATTACTAAGGGAATATTTTCTAGAATTTGACTAAATAATACAATTTAAAAAGAGGAGGAACAGGAAGAGAATAATCATTTATATAGTACCTACTACATGCCATTGTGCTAAGAACTTTACAAATAATATCTTATTTGTTTCTCACAATAATTCTGGGAGGTAGGTGCTGCTATTATTCCCATTTCACAGATTAGGAAACTGAGGCAAACAGGTTAAGTGACTTGCCCATGATCACACAGATAGTGTCAGAGGCCTAATTTCAACTCAAGTCTTCCTGACTCCAGGCCTCGTGCGATATCCAGTGCTCCACCAACTACCTCTAATAAATAATAATAAAAATCATTTAGAGACATAAAAGATGAAGAATAATATTAGGAATTTTTGTGTTTGTGTGGGTAGAAGAGGAAATCTATAACTCCAATTAGCATAGGAACCTCTTTATGAGGAGAATTATTCTGCTAGTAAAGAATGGTATTTACTCTGCATTCTATATTCATCAA
Source organism: Phascolarctos cinereus (assembly GCF_003287225.1). Taxonomy (NCBI): domain Eukaryota; kingdom Metazoa; phylum Chordata; class Mammalia; order Diprotodontia; family Phascolarctidae; genus Phascolarctos; species Phascolarctos cinereus. Next base: position 153,701,430 of record NW_027556180.1, on the reverse strand, counting down.
CTGTACCTGAAAATTTTAATATTAGAGTGTTCGTAAGAGAGGATGGTGAAGATACATATTGGAAAACATTATTCAGAAGTAATAAATGAGAGAAATCAAATTTTGAAGACTATAAACATAAATAGCTTATTTAAGAAAAGAAGGGTAATAGAAATGGTGAGCTGAAAATAATATCACATAGAGTGAAATTGATTGTAGTTTACAAAACAGAAAATAACTCTTTACCAGTGTGAACGCCATTTCTGCATCAATTTTCTATGTACACAGAGTTCACCAGCTTGCTAGAGCCAAGATCAAAACTAATAAAATTAGGTTAAATTGGAGAAAAAATGAGAAGCTATGTTGTCTAACTGAGGCAATTCAAATCTGACATTTTTAAACAATCTAGTGACATTAAAAATTGGGAAATGCATAAAAGAATAAACATTGACACAGAATATTACTGCCACAGAGGAAAACAGAAACACCTAAAAACCACATTAGTCAGCAAAACCTTGATCTATTTAGAGTATAAGCTCCTTAAAAGGAGGGACTGTTTTCTTTTCCTTTTTTTCTTATCTCCACTTTTTTTTTATCCCTCTTAGCACAGTGCCTGCCACATAGTACACACTTAATAAATACTTATTGACTAACTGATAAACAGAAAAATAGAACAGCCACAAGAAACACCAATTTAGAATATAAATTTATTTGAAAAATCTTATAGTAGAGGATTATGAGCAGTATCACCTTATAAAATAGCAAGAAGTAGTCAAAGGGAAAAATAAGTTTATAAAAAGCAAAAGATCCCAAAGAAGCCAGATCACTCAGAGAGTATTTAAGGATGAAAACTGAAAGAGCAACAGATTAAAAAATGGATAAGATGTGTCAAGTTTTCTTCATTTAAAAAAAAAAACAGACCTTTTTTTCTATCAATGGCATTTGAAATGCCACCTTTGGGCTCTACCATCATGGTTGCTTTTGTGCTACATGAGAAAATAGAAATGATATCTACACAGATAAAATGAGAAGAGCTTCTGGAAGATACATAAAAGGCAACAAAATCTTTAGAATATTGAAGAATCAGTTCCCAAGACTTGAGAAGGAAAAGAGGACACCAAACATAGGGAAAAAATGTTGGATGTTATTACCAAAAAAAAGGGTTATTGAAAAAATGCCAATAATTACTAAACAATATAACTACTTTATGACCTAGATTCTACCCAGGAGAGCTATAAAGTGGGAAGGCCCACCACTCCTGGGAGAATACACCTTTTACTCAGACTACTTGGCTTCTGACATGGCTTAGATGATGTGAGATTCAACAGCTCTCTTCCTTTAGATGAGATGGAGGACTACCAGGCTTTTCAAAGTGCCATGCCGTTTAATTTTTTTTAATATGTTCTCCCCTCTTTGGGATATGAGTTGGAGAGCAGGACTTTTTCTATGTCCTTTTTCAGTTTGCATGCAGAGTTCTTAACACACAGTGCTTCCTAAATGCTTTTTCATTCATTTATTCATCTCAACAAAATTCTACATGTTTCAAGAGCATATTTGATGAAGCCACACAAAGGGATCCAGCAGGGTTTTGTAAATTATATTCTATGTCAGATCACATTTAAGTCACACAACTGCTTGAATACAAGATTCTGTTGTATTTTAGTTTGTCAATCCTGTAATGTCTTATAGTTGGTATTTGGGACAGAAAGGAGGAAGAAGAATAGAACCTATGATTTTGTTGCTACAGGCAAATTCCTTCCATCAGTGCAGATCTGCTCTATATCTTATTTTAGAGAGTTGGTTCAGGTACTGAGAGATCCCAGGGTCAAAGCTAGAACATGAGCCTGTGTGTTCCCAACTCCAGGGCCAGGTCCCTATCGTTTTGCTAATGTGAAGTTTATCAATAAGTGTTTTATTAAATTTTAGTTATTTTAAAATTATTTTATTTATAATAAGTATTTGAATTGTTTTATAATGTTTGTAATTATTATTATGCCATGCTTGCCTCTTATAGGTAGTATGATAGAGAAATAAAATTCTGGATGCCTAACTAATAACCAATTCTTCAGCAGTTGATAAGTAATCTTGATACAAAGGAAACTAATGGCAGTAAAGTGAGCTGGTAATGGTTTATGATATCCCATTTATAAGATTGTGTTTCCAAAGGAACTCACTTGAATGTGTAATAGTTTGTGGTATATAATCTTGGGGTATCTTTTAGTCATCTTCATCCCTATTTCATGATGGTGTCTTTGAGTTGTAACATGTATTAAATTTAAACCCTTCAATAGGTACTTATTTCATTCCTGTGAACTATTTTAATAACCATAAATAATCATGTTTAAGCAACAGCTAATTATAATTGTTATTCACTCTGGCCAGTGATGCTGTCTGACTGTATGTGTTTCTGATTCAGTTTTTACAGGGCCAGGCATGTGCCAAATGGCAAAACATGTTTTCTTACAGCTTGTACTAGAACAAAAAGCAGCATGCCATCTCATTTTCCCCTGGAGGGCACGAATTTGTCAGCTAAGAATAAAAAGTTAAACTCAGGATGCACAGTGAATGCATATTCTATAAGCATTATTTAGTATCCCTTTTGGGCCTCCCTTTTATCAGATGGTTTATTTGCTCTCTGTTTTTATCTTCTCACATTGTCCTTTAACTAAGTCTGATAAACATGCCTGCCTTCCCAGCCCAGTTCTATGACTGGTGAATAAGGAATGCATATGACTTTTACCACATGAAGGAGACACTAGGTTTGTGTAGAGTTTCCCTTATAGTGATTTCAAAGAAAAGGTTTGATATGCAAATACTTAAAGATGAACAATTTAGCAGACATTAAAAATAGTCTTATTGTCTTTTAAGTACATAATCCAAGGGAACAATGTCCTAACATAGCTTACATAGTATCCATATACTAAAAATCTATATTTATTGGCCAAAATGCAGCATAGTGTAAATTAAATAACTTGATTTTTCAAAAGTCATTTGACAGTGTATCCTCATTGAATATATTCTAATTTATATTGCGATTCAATTCCACTTTTTGTCAACCTATTTTTTTAAAAAATGGAAATTGTTTCCAGCCACAGGCTGCAAGATAGCATAGGGTGGGACATGATTGTAAATGGCAAAACAAAACAAAACCTATTATAGTCTGCTGGCCAGACTCCTGCTGAGTTTCAGGCGTAAGCTTCAAATTACACAAAACTAGCACTTATTAATAAAGTTCACACTTGAGGAAGGAAATAAGATTAAAGGTGACATTTCAGCTAAAGGGCCATCTTTAGGCTATATGGAGAGATGAGCATGAGTGGAAGCACAGAGTAGATGCAAGCTATTTAAAAACAAAAGAAAATGGAAAATGAAAATTGAGAGGGAGAGGACACGTCTGTATGGTGAGTTAGAATGTAAAGTAGGTCATGCTGCTAGGGAAACAACCCAGAGGAGGGCTTAGAATTGAGAAAGGCACTTCAAAAGCAATGAAGCAAAACATAGAAATAAATGACAACTTTCAGCTACTTGGGCAGGGAGTTGGACTGAGCCTAGAAGTGATATTCTATGCAGATAGAAATGCCTATTGAGTGAAGGGGAAGGGAGAGACGGAAGGGAGGGAGGTCAAGCAGAATCTCGGGTCTAGGATAATAGATTTTAGAACTGGAAGAACCTGAAACAAAAAAAGGCTAAAAACCCTTGATCTGTTCCAACCCCCACTTTTTAAAGAAAGGAAATTTGGGCTCAGAGAGATAAGTGGCTTACTCAGAGGTCAAAGAGGTTATATGTGCCAGAGACGGGATTTGAATCTATGTGTTTTGATTCTCAGTACCATCCTTTTTCCGTTGCCCCTTGAGGCTTACTGATAATAACTTACAAGTATATGAGACTTCAAGGTCTGCAAAGCACTTTCCTCTCACGGAAGCCCTGTGAAGGAAGATTTATCTTCGTTTTACACAAGAAGTTCAGAGAAATGAAATGAAATTTTCCCCTGGTTATATTTTGAGGAAATATCAAAGCTAGGACCTATTCTGATCCTAATTTCATGGTCTTTGTGACTGTTCTTAATGTTGTTTCTCTCCAATTAAACTATTAGCAATTAATTCACTTTGAGGAAGGAAGAAGCAAGTCTATTTTTTTTTGTTGTGTTTGTTGTTGTACCTGAAACAAATAAGGGGAAAAAATGATCATAATAACTGCCCTTTGGGTGTAAAATGGCATAATGAAGAGAGATGATCTAAGAGTCAGGAAGGCACTCAAATCCTTTCCTCTCTCTGGGACTCGGTTTCCCTACCTGTAAAATGAAATGATCAGACCAAATGACCTCTAAGGTCCTTTAAATCTCTAAATCTGTGATCTTCCTGTGGCATTGTAGGCTTGTGGCCTGGGCAAGCAATTTAACGTCTTGGTGCCTAAGCAAAAATCTAAGACTGTAACTTTACACAACAGTTGCCATTTTGAATGGATAAGAAAGGGTTTCCTCACCACCAATTAAATTACACCAATTAAATTACAGCTTTTGACAGAACAAAACATTACTGTACAAAACAAAACAGGAAGCCATGACATTTATGTAATGTATTAAAATTCACAAAGTACTTTATATGTATTATCTCATTTGACCTTCATAACAAAACTATGGGTTAGGTACTTCATCTTGGATGGCTCTAGGAGCTCATTGATTGAAGTATTCCTTCCAACGATGCAGATCTCATACCATCAATGGCCTTGAATCCTTGTCCTTGTCCTCTTATAAATAGTCTGTAGGAAGTCCACCCCTGTATCCTGGGGACCTTTTAATTTCTTGATATTACCTGTATTCCAATGGGGCACAAAGCCTTTCCAGGGTCTACTGGTTATCTCTTATTCTTCCCATATTATTTCTAGTCATATATCACTAAGGAATTGTGTGTGTGTGTGTGTGTATGTGTATGTGTGTGTAGACAGCATAGTTATTATTATCCCCATTTTACAGATGAGAAAACTTAGGATCTTTCAGGTTATGTGATTTTGTCATGGTTGTGAGAGGAAGAATTCAGTCTCAGATCTTCCTATCTGCAAGACCAGTGCTTTTTTTCCATGACATGCTTTCTTGCCTCTCACTACCTTATGTGGATATTAGGGTAATAAAAGACTGAAGGTTCATAATGGGACAGAGATAGCATGGGAAAACCTCATTAGAAGTGTAGCTATAGCAACCAAGTAAAATGGATTTGTTGTTAAATTGTTTTTCGGTCATATCTCATTCTTCATGACCCCATTAATGGGGGTGTTCTTGGCAAAGATACTGGAGTGGTTTGCCATTTCCTTCTTCAGATTATTTTACTGATGAGAAACTGAGGCAAATAGGATTAAGTGACTTGCCCAGGGTCACAGAGCTTATAAGTATCTGAGGTCAGATTGGAAGTCCAAAAGATGATTCTTCCTGTCTCCAAGCCTAGTAGTTTATCCACTGTACCACCTAACTGCCCCCAAATGAGTTTAGAACACATTTATTATTAACTGTAAATTAAATACATTTTATAGTAAAGAATCAAATTTACAGTAAAATTATACATTATTAACTATAAATTATTAGCTATAAATCTTTCTCATGGGATCATAGAATTTTGAGCTGAAATGGATAAGATCATCTAACCCATTTTTCATATTATGTATATATAAATAAACAGTACATATAGTGTCAATGTTGTTTATCAGGGCTTCCTAAACTTTTTCCACTCATGACCCCTCTTTGATTTTGGCAGTGTGTGTTGGGGTTGTGTGGCCTGAGGGCATGCGTAGTGCAAAGTGTACATGCTTTGTGTTCAGAACCAAGGACTCAGTGAAGTTGCAGAAGGCAACACAGGCAAGCCCTGCTAGAAATACCTCCAATTCATTACACATTTGATTTTTAATTATTTTTGGTTGTTGTGGGTTCAGAAACCTTTTACTGTTGCTAAATTTTCCCCAACCCCATATGGTGTAGTGACCCACAGTTTAAGAAGTGCTATTGTCTATCATCTTGTTACTTCCAGTTTTTGTTGATACCTGCAAGGAAGATTTTCCCTAAGACAGAATAAAGCCATATGATCTGAACCATCCCCTTCAGTTTGAAATACATTCCTAAGCTAAAATTCTCAAAGTTTCCAACAATTTGTGCAAAAGCGTGGGGGGGGAAGGGGGATGTTAGTGGGTTGGGGAAAGAACTAAGAAGTGTTTTAAATTATTATTAAGAATTTTCCCATTGAAAAGGAACATCCATTTCTAAAGTAACAGTGGCTAATACAGTGTACCATGTGGTAATAATGTAGATCCAGAAATAAAAACTATTATAAGCACTAAAGGAGGGCAGGGTGACCGAATAATTTAGAGCTGGCAAATCATAATGGATAAAGTGTTTCATCTTAATGATGATTCACTGTGAACTTCTCAAAAATTGGTATGGCATAAAACTTTCAAAAGTTCTCCACTACATTAATATACTGCTTGGTACACATCCTTCAGCTGTATTTAGTAACTAAAGAACCATTTTTGGCATAGTACATGTGGCGTTCTTCAAACAGCATCTTGAATAATAGTACAAAACAATTAAAAATTTATAGGTCACTTTCTAATTAGCTTAGATTGTTCATATGCATTATTACTTTAGTTTTTTTAAAAAATTGTGATTTACATTAAGGGCATCCAATTATTTCTGAATTCTTGGTTCTATTATCCATTCTCTATGTATTAGGAAAGGCAAGTAGTACCTTAGAAATGGAATGAAAATAAATTTAAGTTTTAGCATAACTGTAACTAGGGTGGAACCCCAGAGCATTTGCCTGAAGATGCTAAATTTGGAGGTTAATAAATTTGGAGGACCCTGACAGCATTTGCAATCCTTCAGGAGGACCATAGAAACAATATAGCTTAGCAGCTAATTAGAAAGAATAGTGAAAATAGTACTCTATTGGCTGGCATTATATCTCTTCTCTCTGTGTTCTAGGTTACCCCCCTCCAAACTCACAAGAGCCCCACCAATAGGAGCATTATATTTCTGTCCAGGAATTTTTGCCCATTCCTTATCCACTCATTTGAGGGGGATTTCTATGCTGTTTTTTTTTTAATCTTATTTAATATTTTATTTTTCCCAATTACATGTAAAAACAATTTTAACATTCTTTTTTTCAAATTTGGAGTTGCAAATTCTCTCCCTGCCTCCTTTCCCCCCCCCCATTGAGAAGGCAGGCAATTTGACATAGGTTATACATGTACAGTCATGCAAAATACGTTTCCATGTAAGTCGTGCTGTGAAAGAAAACAGACCAAAAAAAACACAAGAAAAATAAAGAAAGTAAAGAAAAGGTATTCAAGCTCTACCAGTTCTTTCTCTGGAGATGGACAGCACCTTTCACAATAAGTCCTACAGAATTGTCTTGACTCATTATATTGTTGAGAATAGCTAAGTTGTTGATAGTAAATTATCATACAATGTTGATATTACTGTGTGCAGTGTTCTCCTGGTTCTACTCATTTCACTTCATATCAGTTCATGTAAGTCTTTCCATGTTTTTCAGAGAACATATTGCTCATCATTTCTTAAAGCACAATAGTATTCTATCACAATCATATACAACAGCTTGTTCAGCCATTCACCAATAGATGGATATCCCCTCGATTTCCAGTTTTTTTGCCACCACTAAAAGACCTGCTATAAATATTTTTAGATACATGGGTCCTCTTCCTTTTTGGTTTTTTTTTTTTAAATCTCTTTGGGATACAGACCTACTAGTGGTATTGCTTGGTCAAAGGCTATGCATGGTTTTATAGCCCTTTGGACATAGTTCCAAACTGTTCTCCAGAGTGGTTGAATCTGTATACAACTTCATCAATAGTACATTAGTGTTTTATTTTTCTTACATCTCTCCAAAATTTGTCATTTTCCTTTTCTGTCATGTCAGCCAATCTGACAGGTAGTACCTCAGAGTTGTTTTAATTTGCATTTCTCTCATCAATAGCGATTTAGATAATTTTTATATGACTATAGATAGCTTTGATTACCTAGTCTGAAAGCTGCCTGTTTATATCCTTTGACCATTTATCAATTGAGGAATGGCTCTTATTTCTATAAATTTAACTCCATTTTCTATATGTTTGAGAAATGAAGTCTTTATCAGAGAAACTCACTGTAAAAAAAAAAATTCACAGCAAAGATTACCAACTACATATTTCCCACCATCTTACTTTCCATGTTTATCCTGCTCTCTCTCTCATTTTACCCTTTACATTATCAAAAGTGTTTTGCTTCTGACTTTTAATTTTACCTCCCCCAAACTTCCCTCTCTTTTATCAACTCTCACCTTTCTCTTATCTTCTTCCCTTCCTATTTTCCTGTATGGTAAGATAGATTTCTACACCCAATTGAGTGTGTATGCTATTCCCTCTTTGCGCCAATTCCAATGAAAGTAAGGTTTTTGTGCGACTCTCCCTGCTTCTTCCATTTTCCCCTCCACTGTAAAATCTCTTTCATGCCTCTTTTATGTCAGATTACTTATCCCATTCTACCTCTCCATTTCCCCATCTTCAAGTGTATTCTTCTTTCTTATCACTTAATTTTTTTTTAGATTTTATATTTTTTAGATTATCATAGCATAACATTCAACTCACACCTCTACTTTCTGTCTATGTGTACTCCTTCTGCCTTAGTAATGAAAAGGTTTTAGGAGTTATAAATATAATTTTCCCACGTAGGAATATAAACACTTTAACCATACCAAATCCCTTATGATTTCTCTTTCTGTTTACCTTTTGATGCTTCCTTTACATCTTGTATTTGAAAGTCAAATATGCACATAGTTAGATATATTTCTGGGCATTGTGCTATCACTTTTTTTAAACTTTTGCCTTATCATTTTGTAGATTCTCCTGAGTTTGTTTGTTGCTGTTATTTTGGACAACCTGGAGCTTGATGAAGATCTAAAGAAACTTAAACAAGTAAGCAATATTTGTTGGTTATCTGATTATTTCTATTAATATTTCCATTTTCAAGAAAATAAATGTTTCATAATTCATAACTGTATATCATCACTAAGAGAATTTGAGTCTTAAAAAAGCTGGATTTTTGAAGTCCTAAATAGTGTTGGAAACTGAAAGTACTGTCCAACCTCCCCAATGAGATCCAACCCGATCACCTACTCAGTTGTGGTACCAGCAATTATCCACTTGCAATGCCAGTCCAAGAGAGAAATGAAGGAAAGTAAGAGATAAGGTTGGGATACCTGTCCATCTGTATCCATGTGACCTAGTGAATATGTATTTTTCATCTCCTTTGTGTTTGCATTGTGGGTGCTTAGACTTCTTTTGCTATGTGTATATCAGTAAGTACATTTGGTACCATTAGTATGTTTATATCTGTGATGAAGAAAATTTGGAGCATGTTACAGATTAATAGGTAATTCTTTTGTTTGGACTCTGTGAAGGACGTCTATCACTCTGGTGAACATGAACGTATTCCTAAGATCTTTACTTTGAACTGTTAGCTAAGAAAAATTAGAAAAGTTGTTGAAAGTTGTTAAAAATTAGAAAAGTTATTTTTGATAACACAAAGAAGGAATAGAGGTAGCAACTAATTTACAATGTTCCATTTTACAAAGACATTGGACAGTAGGTAAATCAGCCCCAATTTTATACTAAGTCTCTCATACTAGCTTTATCCTTTAAAAACTCTTACTCATAAATCTGAGAAAACTCTTTTGGATAATACAGTCCTAGCTTAACCTATCTGACGTCACTTGGGCAAAAAAAGTGAAATGTTGTTGTAAAGAATAATATTGCCTAGACACAACCCATTTTGATTAATGTGAGAACCTCTAATATATTTTGGAATATTCAGTGACTAGCTTTCACTTCTAATATACAAAATGTAGCCATAAACAATTTAAATTTTTGATTCATATTTTATTTTCAGTACTCTTGATCACTTTCAAAATTTACCTTCTTTTTTAATTCCTTAATTAATATTCATCTTCAAGTTTATAAACTAGTGGACCAGATTAAATTTTGAATGTTGGTTTATACTTTGTTATACTTCAGAGTAGTAAATGTCATATGGTTCTAATTATCAAAAGAAATTATGTTGTCAAAAAAGTATTTTGGGTTATTCTTAAGCAATGCAACAAGTGCACATATGTGTATGTATGAAAATTGTAGGCTGTCCTTACATATCATCATAGATAGTGGTCTCTTGAACCAAGAAAACTTCTGTCTTACTAATCTAGTTATTTGAAAACCTGGAAAGCTGAAAAAAGATTTCTTACTTTTCAGATTAGCTTCAACTGGAGTGGGGTGGGGGAGAGAAAAACCAATAAAAAAAACTTTTTCCAGGGGTTACACTTTGAAATGAGATTTGATTTCACTAATGGTAGTCCTAAATGTCAATGTCTTGCCCATTCACTTGCATTGGGTAATAAGTATTAGTTTATAACCTTTCTCTAACTCTTTTTAATATCATATCTGGAATTTTATACAAGTGCCTACATAATTATCTGTAACTATTTCTGGTGATAACAAGAAAGAGAATTCTCTAAAATGCCCAAGCTACTACATTACATATTTATGACTGCCAGGGTCAAAAGTGTATAATAGAGAAGGCATTCTGAGGTTAAATTACCCCAAAAAGAAGTTTCTAGGCACAATGAGACTTTAGCCTGTTGATGTGAGGACCAAGAGCAAACCCTAATGTACCATCTTTTTACCTGGCATTCTGGTCTCCAACCTAGTTTCTGGGCATCCTAATCCTTTATTTGGTCATCTGTGCAGCTCTTATAATCCTGTCTTGGTATCCACTAAGAGAAAAATGGTTGGCATGATGAGAAATGCTTCTTTATCTATTCAAAAGTTGGCAATAAGCCATTTCTTGTGCTTGAGGCATGCTGGACAGAATCTGAAGAGATATAGAACTGTTTTAAGAATAAAATATTTTTTTCCTCCGCAGTTCTCAAATAGTGGCAACAACAACCAAAAACTTGGTCAGAGTAGCAACAGTTCAGAACATCTTCAGTACCACCAAAGTAAATATATTATAAAGTCTTTACAACTTTGCCAAAATGTACTGACAGTTTGTCTATTGGAATTTGGCCATAACTTAATGTAGATATATTCAAAGAGGGACTTATTCTACCCTGACGGCACCCAGGCTGAGCTTTCCAAATCCAATTATAGAATATATTTTTAAGTTATGTGTTTTCCTATTTATCATTTTCTGAACTGTCGTAAGCTACATAGATTTTAAATAACCAGGGGGGAGGGGGGGAATCTAATTAGAATGTGCATTTGTGCTGTAGATACAATGAAAACAATTTCAAGTTCCAACTTTAATAGAGTTTTCCAGTATTCATTGGCCCTCAATGATGCTTCCACGTTTGTAAGCCTAAGGTTTTGTTAGGAAGCAGGAAAATAAATCAACCAAATAATTTGGACTTCAAGTTTATCTATTGAAACTAACTTTAGAATTTCTCTAGTGTTGAGCCTTTCTTCAGTATTTCAGTTTGATATAATTTAGTAGCAAACACAATACCCAACCTGGGACCTGACATGTACCAGATGCTCATAAAATTTTTGTTGAATGAAAGGTAAATCAATATGCCCCCTAAAATTGAAAGATCAACAGTCAGAGAATTCAAGACTTTAGATGATAATGAGACTTGCTTCCTGGACCATAAAATTGTAATGCACTATGTGCTGTATTACTTTGAGAATAACTCATCTGTTACATCTCATGAATAAATTGGTTAACTTCTGGGTAGCTCTCGGTGATGCTTTGTGTTTGAGAGAATGGGGAGCTACTGTGCATACAACCAATTACTCTTGCCCATAGTGTCAAGAACCCTCTTCACATACATACAACCATCTGATCATTGAAAAAAGCACAATAAGAAATAATGCAACAGCAATAAAAAAAATTTGAGGACAGAGATTATTTTGGCTTTTTCTTTGTATTACCAGTGCTTAGCCCAGTTAGTGGCATAATTTTCTTCATAATGTTTACTGATTGCTGGCTTGCTGCTTGCTAATTCATGTTATTTTTCGTTTAATGATTGAGCTGAAACTATGTATCTACTCAGATATTTGGGGGTTATTTGTAGTTCCTACAGTTATTATCTTTATGTATTTCCTCTCAATTATTATCTTTAAAAGAGCTATTGACCCATATACTATTATAATTTAAAATGTCCCTAGACCTCTTTTTTTACCAGCCTTGCTGCTAGTTGCTGATGATTCTGACCTTTGTTATATGATTTATTTAAAGGATTTCAGTGCTAAGACTCATTAACACATTGGAAATGGGAAACTTTGAAGGGTTCCTTTTTTGTCCATTTATGACCTCTCAGAAATCTTCAGTAAAGTTGTACTCAATTATACATAATTTTGTTAGCAAGCTAAAGACATGTCATTAAAGTCTTAAACGCATACAATCTGTACGGTTATTGAAATTCAGAAATAATTAGTTTGGGGAGAGTAGGAAAGGAAATATGCTGATTTTTAGCTACAGAAGAGAGTTATACAAGGTCTCCCAAAAATCTTTGTTCAGTTTTAAGCTATAAAAGCTTTAATATATTAATATAATCATATTTATATAAAGCTTTATATTAATACAAAAAGTAAGTATTGTCTGTATACTAACTCTTTAAAACCTACATACATATATACATACACACATATGAATATATGAATATACTTTTAGATTAATATCTATGCTTTCTATATAGTCAACAATGTTTCAGTTCTGACTATCTTCCATATTGTCTTCCTCTCTATTAGCCCCTGAGTGCAGGGACTACTTCTGAGTAAAACTAAACAAATTCCAGTATACTATAGTATTCAACATTTGCTTTTTTTGTATATGTTTTCAATGCACACTCATTTATAAGTGTGCTTCCCTGATCATTATGCACTCCATAGCTGTTGCTTAAAGGGATAAATTTTCCTAAAGAAAGTGTGCAAAAGGAAAAAAAAAAGACTTTGGAATGAGGTATTTTTCCAATAGCTAACTATCAAAAAGATAAGCCCACACAATCTTTACACTGATCTGATATAATTTTCATATCTCCTATAAAACTAGATATTTGAATGTATAGAAAATAAACCTACTAGAACTTATATTGCATATAAAATATTCTACAAGACTTCAGACAGCCACCTTTATCATAGTTGCTTCACAAGGCTACAGACACATGGTATATGTTTTGTAGTTTCTTCTCTATTTGTAGACCAATGATAAAAATTACTTATCTGATATTTTCTAGTGTACGTAAGAGTGAAAAAGTAGTTTATTTTTTTCCTCTGTGTCCCATACTTCTACTTAAGTATTTGTATAAATCGTTATGAATTATCAGATGGCAGAATCAAAGACTCCTTATAATCATCAGCAGAAGCCGCAGCAACAGAACAATGTAACAAATATAGGCTATACTGCAAGAAACCTTCAATATATGGAAAGGGTCTAGGTCCTAGGATAATTCCTAAACTGAGGAAAGAGACGATCTTCAGCCGGCTGAAGTGAGTCTGTGTTACCAAGATCCGCTTCAGTCATGCCCTGACATGACATGAAGGTGCCACTCAAGAAATTAGAGTTAGCGAAGTGGATATGAGAATGTGGAAACTAGTTGAAGAGCTTAAGAAGTAACAGCAGCACAAAGGAAGAAAAGATGCGGGAGAAAATGGAAGATAAAGTTCTGTGGCTTTGGATACAGACCAAAGATGCAAGAAGAGACTGTTCAGTATGCTTAAATCCAGAGAGAGAAAGGGCACCTCTTTTTTTCATTTTTAGGCAATTGGGTTTAAGTGACTTGCCCAGGGTCACACAGCTAGTAAGTGTGAAGTGTTTAGTCTGAGGCCAGATTTGAACTCAGGTCCTCCTGACTCTAGGGCCAGTGCTCTATCCACTGCACCACCTCGCTGCCCTGAAAAGGCATGTCTTCAAAGAACGTCACAGGATACTATGCCTAAATATTCTAAGAACTTGGAACTTGGGTCTCTGCCTTCTATTTCTTTGGTTACTTCCCTGAGCACATAATATGACATTCTGTACACTTTGCAAGCTTGGTAAATATTGCTGACTGAATGGATAACATGACAGTTCTGCACACTTAAGGATTAAAAAAAAAAGAAGCATACTGACAAAAATGATCAATGAGTGCTTACTTTACAGTATAACTTTTATTCTACCCCTGAAATATTACTGCAGGAAGAATGTATAGGTTATTGGCAAAAAACACCAAGTGCCTAACTCTCTATTACCTCCTTTGCAATATTGAAATGATTCATTTTTTTGGAGGCAATCGGGGTTAGGTGACTTGTCCAGGGTAACACAGCTCGTAAGTGTTTGAGACAAATTCGAACTCAGGTCCTCCTGACTCCAGGGCTGGTACTCTATCCACTGTGCCACCTAGATGCCCCATTATCAAAATGAATTTTTAAATTAGAATGCTCCTGTTACCAATGTTTTTTGTTCTGTTTATACCTAGTATTTTTGTTCTCTGTTGTCTTGTTTTGTGTAAGTGAACTTGAATTCTTGAAGGCAAAGCCAGCTGAATACAAGCTGTGATAGGTCTTAACCAACTGGAAAAGCTTCACAAACAGACTTGGTAATGGCTTGAGCTAATTTTGGAAAGGCTAATGACTTTTTTCAGTCATGGTAGTTCTTATAGACTTTACTAGGTTATAGAGGGGGCTGCAGTCTTCATAGGTAGAAGGAGTACCTTGATGAAATCATAAATCTCTGTACTACACAAGAATTATTTTATTTACAAAAAAAAACTTTTGTAATTATTATTTCCAGCTTATCCTATGCATTGAGAATTCTAGCTATTATTAGAACCATTTCTACATAAGGAAACTAACACAGCATAGCTGAATGGTTTCTCTGAAAACTTATACACACACACACACACACACACACACACACACGTAACTAGGCATTTCTTGGTGCCCAAATGTTGTCTTTTCTATGAACCAAAACCATTTTTAACTTAGGTTCCGTCCAAGAACCATCCATGAAGCCACAATTATGATTTCAAATTTAAAACATAGTCAAAAGATCATAGATTTAAAGCTGGAAGAGTAATTAAAGGATATCTAGTCTAACCCCTTGTTTTACAAATAAAGAAGCCATGACCCAGGATGGTAAAGTGAACTGTCCAACATCAAACAAATATTAAGTTGCAGAACCACAATTCTAACTAAAACCCTCTGATTCCAAACCAAGAAGACTTTATACCACACCGCAATGGAACACACAGTTTGTAACCCTGTGTTTCTCCCTTTCCCCAGTACTGGTTCTTGACTGCTCTGCATGATTATTTTACCTGAAAAGAACTATGATGAACTACATTTCCTTTCTCCATTATTTTCTGAAATGATCCACTTAGCCTTTATGTCTAGGGCATGACTCTCCTTGCTGTCAGCACATAGTTGAGAAATTTCTTCCTCATATGTTCTTTATTCAATGAGATTCATGATATGACAAGGTAACCACTAATATGACATTTATTTTACCTGCCTTTCCCTTACCATTCTTCAACATTGAAACCAAAATTTTCCTCAAAATAGCATAACACGGAGTTTAAGATGGCACAGTGGGCAGAGCTGTAAACCTGGAATAAGGAAGATTTGAATTCAAATCCACACGCTTACTAGCTGTGTGACCTTCACCAAATCACTTAATCTATATCTGCCTCAGTTTCCTCATCTGTAAAATGGAGATAATTATAGCACCTATATCCCAAGGCCTGCTGTGAGGATAAACTGAGGTAACATTTACAAAGCTCTGCAAACCCTGAAGTACTGTATAAATGCTAGTTTTATCATTATTATTGTTGTTATTATTGCTAATACAAAAAAGATTTCACTATATGTGTTTACTTGGAGAAAATAGGAATATACTATAGATGTGGAATGTTGCATATATTTTCAAGTGTTTGTAATATAAAAGCAAAATACATCAATAAAGCTTTTTTTAAAAATTCATAGAGGTATAGTAGACTTGAAGTGGCTTATAACCATTCAGTGTTTCTGGATAAGTCATACAGAATTTCTAGCATCAAGAATTTTTTAAAATTAATCTTGAGACTAGAAAACTATAACTGAAAAAGTCTGTGAATAAACCCCCTTGGAGGAGAAAGGAGAGACAGACAGAGACAGAGAGAGAAAGTAAACCAGTATTCAGGAAACTTATTTTAAAAAATAACCTATATATGCCTTCTCTATGTGATCTACCTGCAATTAATAATAGACATATAAATGTCTGTATATCTATATATCTTATATGGACATGGTTGTTTATATGGTATCTTTGCCCATTAGACTGTTAGCTCCTTGAAGGCAGGGATTGGTTTTTTGCCTTTCTTTATATCCCCACCACTACAAATAATGCCTGGGACATACTAAGTGCTTAATGAATGCTTAGCAACTTGATTCGGCATATCTAATGGGGAAAAAAAAAATCAGTGCTCTAACCTCAGATTTAGAAATATTACCAAATAACATAAACTGTATTATAAAATGATACAGCTATCTAGGAGAAAGGGTGGATGACATGTGGGTGGATAAACTTTTTTTACAGCCCTAATGATTTTTTTTGACCTAGCCTTGGACTCATATATATGGCTGTTGTTTTGTTTTGTTTTTTTAACTACATAGAATCTATTAAGCCCTGAGAGAACTGTGGGGAAGCCTAAGGGAAACAATAATAAGAAAAGAAATGGTAGATGTGTGTTTAGATTAAATTCAAAGCTATGATTTAAAAAAAAATTTCCAGCTGTAATAAAAGTCTATTCACATCCTAAACTAAATTTGATTACTTTTCATCTTTGATGACTCTCCCTGGTGTGTGTGGCAGAGCTCATCTGGCAGGCAAGGTCAGGGAAAGAGTTGTAGATGCTGTGAAGAAAATGTTAGTTTCTTCTTAATAAAGCCTCCAATTTTATTTCAGGAGTAGTTCTTACCTTTGATTTTCTACTCTTTCCTCCCTCCATCTCTGTTCCTAAGCATAGATTTGAGTACAGGGTGTGCCTGGGCACATCCTAATGTCTAAAGAAAAGATCATGATTTTGCTTTTTAATTTCATGTTGTTTAGTTTTAAGGTATAGATTATTGTATTATGCATAAGTATTATGTATAAGCTTAGTTTAGTTTAATTTTCTTTAATTTTGATAGAATTTTTAACAGTTACCTTTTATTATTTACCTACATAATTTTTTAAAATCCTTTAAGTATTTACTATGTGCCAAACACTGTACTAAGTGCTTTACAAATATTATTTCACTTTATCATCAAAACAAACCCATATTATTAACCCCATTTTACAATTGTGGAAACTGAGTCAGATAGAGGTTAAGTGATTTGCCCAGGGTCACACAGGTAATAGGTGTCTGAGACCCAATTTGAACTTCCTGTGCATGCACTAATGGATGCTTGCATTAAATAGAGGAATAGATACAAATCTTGAAGGAATTTTTAAGAGTATTTGCCCAACAATCTTATTTTACAAATAGGAAAACTAAGTGATAGAAAGCTTAAGTGATTTGCCCAACATCTCAAATAGAGTTAGAATTTCAGTCCAGGCTCCCTTAGTCACATTGCAGTATTCTTTGCTGCATACCATGCTTGCTGTTTCTTTAAATCTTCTGCCAGTTTCTCTAACTCTCACTCCTTATAATTAACATTTACATTATGTTGGGAACTAGACAGCAACAAGGTCACGTTAAGTGAGAAACTGGGAAAGGAAGAGGAGCGGACTGAGGATCTGAGTTTGGGTCCAACAAAATTAGAGTGAAGATTCCGCTGGTTGAAGCAAGCCACGGGTCCAAAAGCCACGAGATCAAGTCAGAGACAAGGGCATCGGAAGGATCACTTCCAGCAATGAGGCAAAGGCTTGACAAAGGAGAGACGGTTGGGGGAGGGGCAAAAAAGTAGGAAAAAACGCAATTAGGTATCAATGATAAAGGCAGAAAATTCTGAGCCAAAGAATCATAAATTAGAATGCAGGGGTAAGTTGGTTCTGGACCAATAAATAAATAGTTTGTCTTTTGATCTTCTATATGCTTCTGTTACAAGAAGGGCAGCCCCAAATCCAAATGAGCATCAAGTAATTGAAGAACAAGATTTGACAACAAAAATTGGACAAAAGGGCCGCTTGCTGACACAATGGAAAGAGCTCTGGGCCAGAAGTGAGAAAAGACTCATCTTCCTGAGATCAACTCTAGCCTCAAACACTCACTAGCTGTGTGACCTTGAATAAGACACTTAACCCAGTTTACCTCAGTTTCCTTATCTGTAAAAATGAGCTGGAGAAGGAAATGATAAACCACTCCAGTATCTTTGCCAAGAAAACCCCAAGTGGGGTCATGAAGAGTCAAACATGACTAAAATGAATGACCAACAGGAGAAATAAGATGTTCTTCTGTCATACATAGAAGATTTTTAAGTTAGAAAGGACCTGAGAGATCATCTCCAAGCCCAAGCCCCTCGGTTAACAAATGAGGAAACTCAGGACCGGGAGAGGAAGTGACTAGCCAATGTCACATGAGTAGTAAGTGATTGAGCCAATATTTCAACCCATAGTTCCAAATCCACAGCTAGGTGGTGCAGTGGTAGATGGTAGACAGTGGTAGAGTGCTAGACAGAAAGTCAGGAAAACTTGAATTCAAATACAATCTCAGACACTTACTAGTTGTGTCATTCTGGGACCATATTGAATCTCTGCCTTCCTCAGTTTCCTCTTCTGTAAAATGAGGACAGTAATAACACTTATTTCCCAGGATTGTTGTTTGGATTTTTTAAAAAGAGAGATTGTATTTGTAAAGCATTTTGCAAGCCTTAAAACTCTCTGCAAACATTAGTTACTATTATTCCATTACTTTGATTATACTGGTTAGGAATAGGAATAGAGGGAAGTAATATGAGGTAGAACTGTTGCAGTGGAAATGTTCTTACAGTCAAGATGTTCTTAATTATATCTGTGTGATTAAAAGACAGTGAGGAATCAGCCTCTCTTTTTACAAATAGAAACTTGGTAACTCTAGAAGACTTCACAGTAAAGAGTCTTCATATTTCACTCCAGTGCAAGTTTTGAAAATCCAAAACATGTTGTGGTCAGTGCTAAAAACAGAAGCTCTGTTTTATTCCAGTTGACTAAAACCAGATTCCCCTGCCCCCAATTTTTTGTCAAGGGAAGGGGGGAATTGGGGGTGGGAATAAAAAGGTACTAGAATATAGTCAGCACTGGCCCTATCCATGGGCATCTTAGCAAGTGGTTTCTCACGGCACTGTCATCCTGCATTAGACATAAAACTATGAGCCTAAGTTTTTGTGACCTGCCTCCAGTGACCTTCATGATGCAGTGGGTATTTGTCGGTTTTGTTCTTCTAATTATACAATGATTCTTTACTGCTTTTCTTGCCATTTCTTCCACAACACTTCTGTGAAGTAAGTAACCTCTCATTTGAAAAAAGAGGGGGAGCATGGAAGAGTAATTTGCTCAGGAATAGTAGGATCATATTTATAGCAATAGTTCCAACTCAGAATCCCTGGGATTCTAGCCCTTTGCTTTGCTAAGTGAACTCGGCTTCATATGGCTCCTTTCATCAAGAGTATAAAATTGTACGAACCCAGAACTTTCTGCACTATCAAAGATAACAAGGGAGATAATTAACTAAGAGAAAGCTGATGCATTTGCTGAAGCTCCTTTCACAGGCAATAGGAAATTAGATTGTAAAGGCGGGAGTGGGTGGGTGAGAATTGATTTTAAGCAGGGCTTGTGTGTGTGTGTGTGTGTGTGTGTGTGTGTGTGTGTGTGTGTGTGTGATGTCTGACTCTCAGAAATGAAAGAAGCCTCTGCCTCAGTCACTGTAAAGTGTTAGAAGGAAGGGATACTGGTGGTGTGTACCATATTTACATTTAAACAGTAGGACGTGTATGCATTTTAAATTGCCCTTTCTCCTTGGTTTCTTTTAAGAAACAATCCATCCACTCAAGTGAATAGACATTTATTGAGCTATACAAGGTACAGGACCACATTACCAGGTGATCTTTGAGAAATACAAAGCTAAGTAAGACAGAGCTTCTGCCCGCACAGAGCTTCTAGAGCAAAAGGGAAAAAAGACACACACACCAAATAGTTCTACAACGATGTAGAATCTGATAAATATGTGAGAAAGGTAGGAAGACTGAAATAATACAAACTCATATTTGAGTACTTCTTTAAATAAACAAAATGTTTTCCTCCCAACCACGCTTGTCAAATATGTAGTGCAAGAATTATTATCCCTAATTTACCTAATTGTTATCCCTAATTTATTAACCACATGGTTATACTTATATTAAATGGGGATAATAATGCCATCTACCTCCTAGAGTTGTGAAATATATGCGAAGTGTTTCACAACTTCAAAGTGCTATGCAAATGCTAGTGTTATTATCATTGTTATGTTACATTAAATCACATTATTTGAATTATGTTATACTCTCTGATGTTATACTTTTATATATCATATTATTAATATTATTAATGTTATGTTATGTTGTGCTAAATCATATCATATATAGCATTATATCATATTATATCATGTCATGTTATATTATTATAGTATATTATGTCATTTCATGTCATGTCATATATCATATCATATTATATTATATTATATTATATTATATTATATTATATTATATTATATTATATTATATTATATTATATTATATTATATTATATTATATCATATCATATCATATCATATCATATCATATCATATCATATCATATTATATTATATTATATTATATTATATTATATCATAATGTCAGAACTGGGATTTGTACACAGGTCTCATGACCCTAAAACCAGAGCTTTTTTCCACCTATACCAGCCTAAGAACTTAGACCAAGGAGAAATCACTCCTGGCTGGGATTATCAGGGAAGGCTTCATGGGAAAGGTGGTGTTTTGATTAGTTCTTAAAGAATAGATGAGATTTCAGCAGAGATGAGTGAAAGGAAAGGAGGAATTCCAAGCCTAACAAATAATATGAACCACATAAACAAATAGGTGAAGCCATGGATATATTTAAGGAGTAGAAAGCAATCTACTGCTTTCTCTTTCCTGTTTTTTCAACATTTCTAGCCCCATTTTCTTACTTTCTTATGTCTTATAGTCCTCATCCAGAACCCTTTCCTTTTTCCATCACTATTTCTTTGTAAATTGTCTATTCTCCAAAAGGAAGCTTCTACTAAAAGAATTATTTTTGTTATCTTCTGAAAAAAAAAATACTGGTGCTAGAATTGAATTAAACTTCTTTTTTGGCACTATTAAGATCAATCATTGGTGATTTCTCTATACTTAGATTTTTTTTGATAAATCCATGATCTCATCCATATTGGTATCCCCACCACCACTGACTTTGTAATTTGAACCCTTCAGTAATAGAAGCTCAACCCAATATTCTGGAGCCTTTTCCAAGTTATATTAAGTCATAAGAGATGGACTAACACAAGCTGCCTATTCAACTATTTTAGACTCTAGGTAATATGCATTTTTGTATACTTTGTTATCCTATTGTAGATAGTTAAATCGTTTTGCCTTGCTTCATCATTTGTATATGGCCAATGTTATGTGGCATTTGTTTTCTCATTTCTCAGTCAAAAGATAGGGTATGAACTGAGGGTAAAGAGATTGGGAACAGGGAAAATCTGCAATATGCACACCATGCTACCATGAAAGGAGATGATTCTTTATATTCTCTCATGAAACCACTTAAAGACCATTTCTGTTGAGGAAGTCATGAGAAACCAGGGAAATTAATAGAGTTTCCAAACAACTTCCTAATCCCATCCCTTTGATGATACCTCCATATATTTATCTTCGATTTACATCTTTCTGCCCTGAAGAGTTGAAAGAGAATGAGGATCAAAAATCAGATTTAAAGACAAAGAGACAGACAGAGACAGAGACAAGAGACAGAGACACAAAGACAGACAGAGTAGTAAGGATAAGTATTCCAACTTTTTATCCACTGAAAAGTTAGTAGAACAATTTTAAAGTATACTAAGTTTCCCTTGAAGTTCCATCCTTTCCTCTCACCCCCAAAACATGAAGGACACAGAAATGAGAGAAAGTAAACAATCCTTGTTTGAAAAAAAAAACCTGAATAAAACAGGGTTTCCTTTGAGCATATTGCTTACATTTTTAGTGTTCAGTCTCCTTATAGGAAAAATGAGGCATTGGAATAGATGACCTCTTAAATCCTCTCTAGCTCTAAAATTCTGGTCTCATGAAAGAAAGAAAAAAAGAGGGAATGACTTTGTGATAACCACCAGGGTTCGGATTAGTGTGGTAGCAATGTCTAAGTAACGGCATCAAAGTTATGGCCAAGGGTTGGCATGTTCTGCAGTCCCTGAAATGTGTGATTGAACTGGATTCTATTGTCCTGAAAGAATTCACTAGGCTAGTTCTCCAAGTCAAAGAAAGGCATTTATTAGGGTGATGCACCCAAGAGGGCCTTCTCCCCATTAAGCACAGCCCCAGCTCTGTATTTCATGTGGGAGGCAGAACATAGGCAAGCAAGCCCTACTTTTGATCCTCATTGTCTTACTTTCAACTTCCCAGGTCAGAAAGGTATGAATGGGAGTTATGGAGGTATCATCAAAGGGATGGAATTAGGGGATTTGCTTCCTGTAGGAGGCAAAGGCCATTATTGGGGTTAAAGTGTCTGGTTTAAATACAATTTTATGGAATAGGGGCATGGGGGACAAGAGAATGGGAGAGAATATCAGGGATATCATACAGATAAGCAAAGAGAATAGGAAAGAGGAGGGGAAGTTGTCAGGTTAATTGAGGGTGCTTTGTGAAAGCACACAGGTAAGTCCATGGTGGGGGTTGCATATTCTTCTTTCATCACTTTTCTGGATGGTCACATCCTGCATATCATCTCATGTATCATACTCTGCATTCTGCTTTCTCCATCTGCCTCAAGCACTCTTTTCTACCTCATCATGATGAAGAGTTCTGCAGATTCAGATTCCTACTATAAACATTTTGTTCTCTAGGTAAAAAAAGACTGTATCAGGAGATGAGACTTGGCCTTTTTCCAGTTAATGAAAATGCGTGTTTTATTTTTGAATTCTGCTAGACATTTCTGCTTTTTTAAAAATTTGTCCATAGATTAAAGAGAAGAAACACTAGGGTGTTAACACTTTCCTTTTCAACTACTGTGTTCATACACAGGAAATATCCCTCTTTCCCCTCCCACAATAATTTTTACTCTAAAATCAAAAGAGAGGAAATTATAAGAGTTATTGGAGCTCATACCCCTACTACCTTTGGAAATTTGCATTGATTTTTAAGATTCTCACCTTCATTTACTAAAGAACTCTGACACTAAGATTTACACTGCAAACAGTGGCAAAGTTAATTAGAATCCACACCTAACACTTCTCTCTGAAGTTCCTCAGTACTTAAGCTTTAATCAGGCTCTTTGTGCTTTGTGTAAGACAAGTCAATAAAGAAAGAGATTTCTAAGATAAATGGAGGGTGGATTTTCACTTATTTATTTAATTTAGGATTCAGGATTTTTTTTCCTCCTACCAAATTTTGAGTTTAGGGCTATAAGCTTCTTAGTCCAATGATCAAAGTTCATTACTGGCTATATCTTTTTTTTTTTCCTTTTCTTTTCTTCTTCTTTTTTCTTTTTCTTTTTTTTTTTTTGTTTTGAGGCAATCAGGGTTAAGTGACTTGCCCAGGGTCACACAGCTAGTGAATATCATATGTCTGAATCCCGATTTGAACTCAGATCCTCCTGACTCCAAGGCTGGAGCTCTATCCACTGCAACACCTAGCTGCCCCTACTGGCTATATCTTTGAAAGTATGTTATGAGGGATGAGAAAGATCCTTAAGACCCCTTGGCTAGGGAAGACAGGAATAAAGGAAGGAGAATAAGAGGCAACAGGGCTGGGGGGAAGAAGAATGAATACTAATTATTTCTCTTCTTTGCCTGCAATCTAGTTGCCTTTAATCTAACTTTTAACTTTAATCTGACTTTTTTGTCCTTTACAAGGACAAAACGCTTTGCTTAAAGTGGCCTCCCTTGGCCATTAATTACATTACTGCTTCAATATCCCCAGTGCCTGGCACATAGTACGTGCTTAATAAATGGTTATTGATAGATTAATAGATTTGTCTAGACTTTCTTCTGAATGTATCAAAGGAAATAAACATTGAACATAAAACTGTTCAAAACAAAACCGGTCAACATTCCCTCGCAAGAACAGAGACATGAAAAATAACAAATAGAAAATAAAACTTTAAAAAAATGTTATGTCCTTGCTATGCTATCATGTAACCTCCTTCTGCCTCTGTTTCCTTATCTGTAAAATTATGATAATAATAGCACCTACCTCACAGGCTTGTTGTGAGAATCAAATGAGATAATAATTGCAAAGCACTTAGCATAGTGCCTGGAACATAGTAAGTGGTATATAAATTATTATCATTATCATTATCATTATTGTTACGTGTTTTAAGTATGCTCTACTCCCCTCAGTCACCTTCAGTAGATTGCCATACCTGTGAGCTCTCTCAAGTCCTTTACTCAAAAGCTAAAATTTCAAAGCTTAAATTTCTTATAAGTCTATGTTTGGATTTCTCCTTTGCCTTTATCACATTCCTTCTTGTTTTATTCTTATTTCTCTATCCTCTCAAACCCAACCCCCCCCACACACACACCTAGGCAATTAGTTCATAAGTTCTCAGTGAGCATGAAATGTGGTTTTTCATTTTAGCATCCTCACTCCCTGTCCCACCCTTAGCAGCTCTGTTTATGAGGTTAACAGGAATGAGAACCAAAGTATACAAGCTTTAAGGCAAACCTCTATTTCCAGTCCAGGTTTTGGTTAGGGAAAGGGGCCTCCCCCTTGCATGCAGCAAGAAAAAGACTCATTTCCTTAATAAGATAGTAGGAATACATTTGTCAGCTTAGCATAACTGACTCCATTTTGTATTAAGCCTCCATTTTGCAATTAATTTATTTCAAATAAGTTTATTTTTCAACATTAGGATAAGCACTTTCATGGCAAACAATGTGCATGTATGTATATGTTTTTAACAATTAATAAGCGTATGTCAGTAATATAATAACTACCAGTCAAATGATGTGGTAAACTGAGAATGTCCATAGGTAGAACTATAAAAATCAAACTTAAATTTATAGTAGAACACTTCTTTGGTTTATTTCCAGGAAACTTGGAGACATAGTTTCATGTGACATTGTTTCCTGTTACTCTTATTTTCATGTTGATTTTGCAATAAATTGTGACTCAATTTACATAAATTTTCATCATATACCTGAATAGCTCTTTCTTTCAAGCATATAAAATACAGCAAATTAGTAATTCAACAACCTATTGCAAATTTATTCAAACACTTTGTTTAGGGCCATTCAGAAGAGAAAAACTCAGAAATGACTAACCTGTGACTTGGGAAGCTGGCTTCTTCTTGTTATTGTCTGAAAATGGGTAAGGAATGGAGTATGGTATGGGTAGCGATGGAGAGAACAAAATGAGGGTTACATCACCATTTAGAAATAGACTTCCTGACATTCTCAAACACAATTTAGGGTTGGATTTGTTCATTAAAGGATATTTTAGGTTTAGAGGGAAAACAGAGTAGAGAGGTTCTTGATGTTAATGCCCATGAACTTCCACTAACACTCTACATTCTATTCCAACTGGCCTATGTGCTGTTCCCCACATAACATTCCATCTCTTGTCTTTGTACCTAGCACAGGCTGTCTGTCCCTAATGGCCGTTCCTTGGAATCCCTAGATTCCTTCAAGCTGAGCCTCTAAGAGGTCTTTCCTGATTCTTTGATTTAGCACAAGGCACCCCTTCTCTCCCCAATACTTTATTTTTATCAATTTATATTCACTTATCTTTGTATGTCTTACCACTCTCTCCTCCCCACCCCACAAAGTAAATGAATTGAAATGAACTGACTTGAATTAAACCAAATGCTATTAATTTTCTTAAGTCCTATGGTCTTTTTTTTCTTCTTCTCGTAAGCTCCTTAATCATCTCCTATTCAGAGAAAATAAGTATATTTTCCTCCACTTTTCAATATATTATATACTGTATTTATCTTACTAGTTCACTGCCTTCATACACCTTCTAAGCAACATATCACACAGTTCAACAATTCAGTTAACTCTGTGGCTTATGCCTGTTTAGGAAAATGGAAGAGAAACCTTGGTAATGGTGCCATTTCATGCTATTAGTTATGCGTTTAAGTCTCAGTAATCTCTCAGAAAACTAATCTTTTGTGAAGTAGAAGGAAAATGCAATAAACTCTCCTACTACCATTGATCAGCTCTTGATGTTTATCAGCTTAATGTCCCCTTCGTGGAAAAGGACTTTAAATATGTTGGAAGGGCAAGAGATACGAGGAATAAAGTATTTTCCCCAAGTTTCATCATCTCTGTGATATCACTAGGTTACCAGTGGAGGTCATTTTTAATCTAAGAACTACAATGTCAGCAGCCGCACAGAAAACATTCTTTAAAAAATGCTTTCAAGTGTCAGATGTGTTTGAGTATACATTAGTATTCTAGGGTGTCATCCCATTGGCTCTGTGTAAATAGTAAGTCTACATCGCACTAGTTGGATCTTGGGCTACCTTTTCTTTATCCCAAATTAAAAAAAAATACAGATATGTTCTTTGAAATTCATTAGAATCCCCTGCTGAACTCAAGATGCCATATTCATCTGGAATCATTTAAACAAAGGAATATTGTCCTGTGGCCTTAATTTACATTTCACAATTTTACATTGTCTTTCATTATTTACTTCAAAGATTGAAAAGATAGAGGTCTGTAATTTGGTGGTTGGGTCTCATTTGTTTTTTTTTTCTTTTTCTACTTTGAGACCTTTTTTTTTCTTCCTTTGGTACAACCATTCGTCTCACTCCTTCCACTTCTCCTCCTGCTTTGTCACCAGGACTTACCATTCTGCTCTCATCTGAATGTCATGTGTAAACATTTTCCCCTCCAGTGCTTCCTACCAAGGCAGTTATGTAAAGGTTGAATTCTCAGAAGGAAAAAAAAAACAGATGGGGTAATAGAAGGTAAGAAATATAAGCAGGGGAAACAGTCAGTCAACTAGGATTTATTAAGCACCTACTGAGTGCCAGGCATTTTACTAAAGTGGAGGATACAAAGAAAGGCAAAAGCAAAAATGAACAAAAAGCCCCAACACTCCCTGCTCTCAAAGAATTCTCTAGTTATTTCTTCCTATGAGTATAACGTAGAACAAGTACTGAATTTGGAGGCAGAGATTCTAGCTTTGAGTTTCAACTCTGCTACTTACTACCCGTGTGAACTTAAACAAATCACTTTATAGTTTTAGACTTTAGACTCCTTGTCTAGGAAATAAGAATTGACTTACTGATCTCTAATGTCCCTTCTACTTCTAAAAGTATATTACACCAGTTTTTGGTTTTATGATTCTGTGAAAGCAGTTTTGAAAGTAGGGCCCAATGACCTTGTTCTGTATAACCAGTAGGGTAGATAATTCTCATGAAACCCTTCCTTCATTTCCTCTGTCTCCTCCTCC
Organism: Phascolarctos cinereus; assembly: GCF_003287225.1. Taxonomy (NCBI): domain Eukaryota; kingdom Metazoa; phylum Chordata; class Mammalia; order Diprotodontia; family Phascolarctidae; genus Phascolarctos; species Phascolarctos cinereus. Next base: position 153,673,844 of record NW_027556180.1, on the reverse strand, counting down.
TCTACTTCTTCCTCTTTTTTCTTTTCTTTCTCCTTCTCTTCTTCCTTCTTCTCTCTTTCTTCTTGTTCCTCCTCCTCATCATCATAATCATAGCTAGTATTTATATAGAATTTAAGGTTTGTGGATTAATTTCCAAACATTATCTAATTTTATCATAATAATATCATCCTGGGAGATAGGTGTTATTATTATCTCCGTTTTACAAATGAGGAAATTGATGTTGTGTGACTTGCCCAGGGTCAAATTGCTGTTAAAAGTCCCACAATCCAAGTCCAGAGTCACATATCTAGTAAGCGTCCAAGGCTGGATTTGATCTGAGGTCTTCCTGACTCCAGACCCAAAACCCTTTCCACTAGCTGCTTTTATGGACGTGATTTCCAGAGAAGTTATGGTTATTTGGTAAGTCATAGCATGTCAGTAGTTATTCCCGATCTAACCTGAGAGGCCCCATCCACCAAGAGATATATAGTTTTTTCCAGATCAGTAATGGCCTGGGCCTTCAATAAGTCGTTGTCTTAGCCTCAGTTGAAATTCTCATTATGGCCTCATATCCTAAACTGACTTCAACCCACTGACATTTAAGCAAATGGAAATACATATTTTAGCATTCATTCATTAATTTAGAAAATACTTATTAAGAACCAACAATGTATTACATATTCAGAACCCAAGCTGGCTTCGAAAGAAGCATTTTTTTAAAGGCATTCCTTATCCTCTTGAAACTTACAGTTTATTAGAAGGATGAAACATAGATAGAAACACAGATAACTATCAAGCAAAAAGCTTCAGAAATCTGTCAAAAAGGAAATAAAGTGCTATGTGTGTTTAAAGGGAAGAAGTCATTAACAGCTGTTAGCATCAGGTACTGACTGTGTCACGGAGAAGAAAGCATAGGAATAGACCTTCCAAGGTTGGATGGGGCTTCAACACTGTCAAATGCAGTTCTTTCAAAACCATAATAATTGATAAAAGTTCATGGATGCTAAGAAAATTATTCTCCTTCTTGGCTATTGTGTCCCTGATAGAGGAAAAAATAATTTGAATATAACCTTTTATAAAGTTTGCAACCATATAAAAGTTAGTATATAAAAGTAAAGGACAAAATAATTTGAATATGATTTTTTCACATACATTTGTTCATACATTGGATTCTCACCATAACTCTGTCAGGTAGGAAGATTAACCATTTTATAGATATTAATAACTGACATTCATATAGCACTTTGTTTGCAAAGCACATTACTTACAGAATCTCGCAGGACCACCACAAAAGCCCCGGGACACAAGCTATAGCTATTCTTTTCCCCATTTTGCAGTTAAAGAAACTAAGATTCATAGAAATTGTCTTGCCCAAGATCATACAGTTAGAACCCAAACCTAGTTTTTTCTGACCACAAGTAAAATAAACTTAAGCTTTACACATATCAAATATTAGCTTAGCTTACCTAAATGAAGATTCTCTAAAAAGAACAGATTTATAGAGAGGGAGCCTATTTTTTTGTATCTCTTAGGTCATAGGCTCACATATCTAGAGTTGGAAGGGACTCCAAGGCCATTTAATCCAACTCCCTCATTTTACAGAGGAGGAAACTTAGAACCTGAATGGTTAAGTAACTTGCTCAGGGTGGCACAGATGGCACTTTCTTTGGAGGTGGGATTTTGACCCATGTCCACTATTTCTAAAGCCATTGTTCTTTCTCCTATATAATACTACCTTTCCAATGGGATAGATAATGTCAATGAGCAGGAAGAAGTTCTGACTAAAATTGAGAGAATATATATTTTTTGATAATTTATATTTAGTGTGAAAGAAGTGTGTGATGTTTGATTGTTCCCAATTTTTTGTTTGAAGGAATATAGATAGCTGTAAGGAAGGGTTTAATTCATAAATATCTATTTGCTGCTAGAATGGAAAGAGGAGACAACCCTCCATAAATACATTGGGGTCAGTCCTATACAATTCATTAAAATGTGAAAATAGAATAGTAGTCATCCCTAGAAAATTGAAATACAAGAAAATAAGACTGTCTCCTTTGGTGAAACGGGACAAATGTATTATAACCTATATACATGTTATCCTATATTTTTAAAAAATGGTTATATTCAACAGATTTGGACTTTAATAGTTGCTTATTGTAATCTTTTCACACAATCCACCAGCTACTGATACCATCATTTCTCAAATTCAAGAAGAATAAGAGAAAATGTATGAGGTCCCAAATGCATATGTGAAATAAAACCAAAATTATGTCCTCATATATGAAATGTGCATAGTATAATATAGCCATATTTCATGTCTAAGAATACCCACATGACAGGGGAAATTATAAAGCTAGTAAGAACTGATTTTTAAAATAAGAAATACTCTATGGAAGTGATTACAGTATACCATCAAGACACTAAATAATGCAGTTATAATAGCCATGATTTTAAAATAATGATATTATAGTATTTCTACTGTTCCAAATTATCTAAATATATCTGTGCTTAACTTTAATTTGTGTTGTACATGCAAAGAGGTCTTTGAACGTCTGATGAAAATGTGTATTTTATATAAAATATAGTACCTAAAATACTCTACTAAAGTAATTGTGTGGTGGTAATTGTTTTCTCAAGATATTATTATGATCTCCCTTTTTGGAAAGCTCATTGCATTCTTTTCTAGCTACATTGCTTTGGCAGGGTAGAGTAGCCAAAGATTGGAGCCTAAAAATTAGTCAAATTCTCCTCTCCCTAAGAAATGTGCTCTATATAAATTAGCTTGTATTGAACAGAGGTTTTTATTCTCAGTCTATTATACTGTTGTCAATTTTTATTCCTTAACTTAATTCATAAGGAATATTGTAATTTAAATAGAATGCAATAAATTAAAATTTGGATTTATAAAACGAATAAGGAAGTTTTTGCTGTGGAGTTTTTTTTTTTAAAGATTTTGCTTTGTCAAAGTATTTTTTGCTTTTCCAAACAATTTCACTTAGGATCCCTTTAAATTGTGAATGCTTTTTAGTGCATTTTTAATACTGATTTTCAAAAAAGTCATTTTGCATACAACTTATCAAAGCACAATTATTGCAAAAAGAAAAGTATACCCATTTTATTTATCTTGGATCAGAGCTGCCCATGTTCATGAGGGATTTGGCAGCCCCTAACTGAGGACTACATCAGAAGAGCTTGATACTTTATTTTCACATGTATCATCGATTGTGCTCATGTCATCCAAGTCTCCCAACTCCAAAACCAACATTCTCCCTACTCCATTGCACTGCTTTTTTGGAGAGGTTGGGGGAAGGGAACAGGCATTTATTAGGCATCTCCAATTAAGTCAGACATTATGCTAAGTCCTTTATAAATATGGTTTCACTTTATCCTCACAACAACCCTGGGAAGTAGGAGCTATCATTGTTTCTATTTCACAGTTGAGGAAACCAAGGCAGGCATCGACTTGCACAGGGTTACACAGCTAATAAGTGTCTGAGGCCAGATCAGATCTTTCTTTTTAACTCAAGACTCAGAACTCTATCTGCTGCTTACCCTGTTGTTATTCTAGGCAAGCTCACATTTTTCACACACACTTTTCTAGTTTCTTGCTTGGCAACAAAAAATAAAGTTTTTCACTAGTGTTACTAACTATAAGCAAAAGTATACTTATACTGAGTATAAGCAAAAGCATTTCTGTAGTGAAAAGAATACTAGATTTGGAGTTGAGATGCCTGGGTTATAATCCTAGTGATTCAATTTCTCAGAGCCTGTTTCCTCATGTGCAAACTGGAGCTAACACAGATGTTATGAGGAAAACATGATGTAACATTTAAAGTGCTATACTATTGTGGTGGTGTTATTATTATTATTATTGTTATTGTTATTGTTATTTTTACCTTGGTACAACCTTGGGCAAACCAACACAAATGTGAAGACATAAATATAACCAGTGTAAATGATATCATGTATGGTGAATCCATTCTTTGGAGAGTCTTCTACAGATATAGTTTTTAATCTCTTGATTTCAAAGTTTGTCTGTTTTGGTTAGATCACATGATGTGTTTTTATCGTATATTGGGGAAATTCTCACTGGAAATTAGAACTGGTTTGAATTGAGTCAAGCATATATTTGGTTAATAAAACCTGTTCTCAAAGGACAGAAACATCACCTGTGGGCAGTTCCCCAACTTCTATTCCCTGTGAAAGCCTTTAGGTGAGTGGTCCAGGAGACATTTCATTTAGAGAGGTAGAGGAGAGAGTCCCATCAGTGAGGGATAAGGGAAACTATCAGCATCATCCTTGGAGATGAGAGTTCTGAGGTTAGTCAGAATGGAACAAGAGGGACACTGTTATATACAGGGAGGTGCTGGAAACACTTTCTGTCATATAGCTTTTGATTTCCAAGTGGCTCAAAAGGGGTTCCGTTTTAAGGAATTTCCAAAACTGTTTTCCCCACAAGAGTAGAGTCTTGATTGAATTTATATTGATGCTGCTGGTTAGTAATACCTCTGTGAAGAAAGTGCCCTTGGTAATGAATAACATCTCGACCAGGCACAAAAGCAGAAGGTCATCTAGTTCAGAAAAGGTTAAAACAGTGATGAGTTGCAAAGAATATGACAATTGCAGCAAGGTCTGTGAAGGGTTGTGTAAAACCAAAGAGAATTGTTCTAGGCATTTGCTACTCCCAAAATATGTGGCTAAGAAAAATGATTCCTTTTTCTTGCTTTGATTCTGAAATTTAAAAAACAATTAAAATGTGAACTTTTCCTCTTAATTAACTGGGGCAAAGTTGTGAAATTTTAATTATAGTGTTATTTGATTTTTTTAATTTATGAAAAGTTGGAATTTTCATAAGAATTTATTTTCAAAGCAGTCATCAAAGATTCAAATATCCAAATAAATCATATTAGGCATCTAAGTCTCATCAATATTTACCTTAAATCTTTTATTCTACCTTATTCTAGAAGAAGAGGGCATATCAGTAAATAAGACACATGTAGGATTTAGTGAAGATAACTTCTTAGGTTCAGTAAATCTTCAATGCTTTTGATATGTTTGATATTGCACAATGAACATTTTTATTTAGATTGAGATATTCTTGTGCTTAAGGGTCTAAGTCATGCTTTACCTGCTGTGATGGGAAAGTGTACCGATACTTAGGTGTACTAATACTTTACAACTACTTTAACAAGACTGTTCAGGTTGACACTCAGCTAACCAGAAAATAGAATCAAGTAGAATAATGCATTCTCTGAGCATCCCAGATAATCAGGTTTTATTATACTTCCCAAAATAATAATAATTATTACTGCTGTAGTAGTAGTAGTAGTAGTAGTAGTAGTAGTAGTAGTAGTAGTAGTAGTAGTAGTAGTAGTAGTAGTAGTAATAGTGGTGGTGGTGGTGGTGGTGCTTATGTAACACTTTAAGGTTTCCAAAGCATTTTATATGCATAAAGAGAAAAAGGTCTTTCACAAAGGCTATGACTTCTGGGAGAGGCAATCTGGCCATTGTAAATAGAAAGCTGGTCTCAGTGTCAAGAGGTCCTGGGTTCAAATCCTACCTCTGACACATATTGGTCAAGTTATTTAACTTATGCCCCCAGGTAACTCTCTCAAACTGTAAGTTATAGATAAGATGCTAATCTTCATTAATAGAGGGCATTTGAGAGTTTCCTCATCCAATATTGCCTATAACCACAAAATCACCATATGTGACCTTATGTCCCCCACCCCACCCCACCAAATACACATACCTATCCATAAGCACACACAATTCTAAAGTAGTACATTAATAGGATTATTTTCTAGAACTGGGGTTGCTTCAACTAGTTAATGATGGTGCTGTTCCCACAAGTTCCCAAAAGAAAAAAAATTAATTTCAAGTAAGATTATAGAGCTGGAAGTAGTAGATGAATTGATTGACCTTATGATTGAGGAAATCTGTGCATATTTGTAAGCAGCTGATGAGCCAATATAGAAGGAAAAGACTGAAGATCTAAGGGGGAGGTAATAAAATTATTGTAGCGAAAAGGTACTTGTTCTGTGACTAGAGAAAGAAAGAGTGGATGGTGCTTTTGAGAACTCTTGAGTAATAGAGGAAGGCAGCTGACAGGGCTGAGGTCAGATGGCAAGTAAAAGGTTATGCCTTACTTATGATATAAGTATGGGAGTCATATAATTTCCTTACATGCATAAGTTTATATGTAATATAATGTGCCACACTCCTCAGAGGCATAGGTCAATGAAGGCCAAAGAAATTGTGCCTCATTATTCATAAAAGGCCATTTCTTCATTCCAAATAGGATCAGAATCTCAGATTCTAGCCCAAGACAGTCTTCTTTATCTCTCCCTCTAAACTTAGCTTCCTTACTCCAGTATTTCTGTCAAATCATTTACCTAGCTCCTGTATTTGAGATCTCAGTGTTATCATTAACTCCTCCCTCTATTTCACTTCTTATATCAGTCTAACTAGCAACCAACTCCTGTCATTTATACTTTCATCCTATTTATCCTATTCATTTCTATTGTCTAGTTAGCCAAGAAACTCTTCTCATTAAACCAGACTAGTGAACATCCAGCCTTTGCATAAAGACCTCCAATAGATACCCATTCTGCTATGAGATAACTCAAGTGGATAGGTAGTCTTTCCTTATGTTAAATCTAAATTTGCCTGTTATAAACCTGTCCCAGTTTGTGCTTTATTAGTTATCTAGAATGCAACGTGATGGCCTTACCAGATATTTAGTAAGCAGATTATCAGCTTCCACATCCTGGTTCCTAGCCTGTGTCTGGATCCTCATAATCCCTCTCCAAGAATTCTCAGATCCAGGGCAGCAACAATATGCCTTAGGACTGTGAGCAAGAACGTGACAAATCTATTTGTCACATCTCATAGTCAATCCTTAAAATTTGTCAATATTAACCTACTAAAAGAAAAAGAAAGCTTAAGAGACACGGGAATACCAACAGTGCGCTTACCCATGTTTGCTTCAGACAAACAAGAGATTTATAATGGGAGAATCAGGTAGAGAAGCAGATGTTCTCAGATAAAAAAATGTCAATTCCATAAAAGTCATTGAATGATTTAAAATAATGCACCCCTAAGTTTCTTCAGTGATGAATTCCTAATGTTTCGGTACAGTGGTCCTGAATTTCATCAGCTTGTTTCCCACATTATACAGTTCTCTCCCCACCTTGGCCTCTTGGGGTTCAGGCTCTGGGATCTATAGAGAGGTGAGAAAGGACATGAGATGATTATCTTCAACCTAGAAGGGGACCATGTCTGGGAACCAGCCCCTTCCTGGAAGAGGCAGCTTTAAATTCCCTATAAGACTTTTCAAGAGACTTCCTTTCTACTCAACAGTCTATCTCATTGTGCACCTGGGAAGTCCCCATTTTTTCCTGGAGTATCTCTATGATTAAAAAGACACCCTTCACCAAGCTTTTAAGACCTTTTAAAATCCAGACCCAGCCAGCCTTTCCTGACTTACTTCACAATAATCCCCTTCAGGGACTCCAGTTGAAATTTAAAATTGAACTCCTTGCTCTTCCCTGCAATCAGCATTCTACCTCATTCCTTTACATAGAACATGGATTCTTAACTCTTTGTGTGTTGTGGACCCCTTTAGGTTTCTGCTGAAGCTGGTAGATTCCTCAGAATAATGTTGTTGTTTTATTAAAGGAAATGCTAAATTTCAACTAGAGGACAGTGAAAATAAAAATGTAATTTTTCCTGCCTGCTTTCACAGACTCTTTGAAATCTATTCAGGGATCCACTTGAAGTTCCAGGTCACCTAGCTAAGAACCCCTGCCTGGAATTCACTCTTCTTTATTTCTTAGAATACCACTTCCTCTATAAAGGCTTTCCTGAAACCAAATTTATATCAGGAAAAAAATACACACACATATATGGGTGGATGGATGGATGGATGGATGGATGGATGGATGGATGGATGGATGGATGGATGGATGGATGGGTGGATGGATGGATGGATAAATAGATAAATATTCATTAACCTTTCCCTGGAATTTAGCATTTACTTCTTAGTTAAAAAACATGACTCTAAGCAAAAGGCACATGTGCTTTAGCAGATTCCTCAAAGGGCCATGACCAAAAACAGGTGAGGAACCCCTGCTGTGGTTGCTTGTGCTTTCTCTTTCCTCAAATTATCCTGAATTTACTTATCTTTTTCAATTTCTTTTCTTCTCCCAATAGAATTTAATTGCTTTGAGAGCGATGGCTATTTTTTCATCTTTATCTTTGTGTTCCCATCCACATAGCATGGTGCCTAGTATGATGCTTAATAAATATTTGTTGAATTCAATGACTTATGTAAGTGATAGGTTCTCTGTAGGTGATAGACATGCCTTCTCCTCCCCCATCCAGGGCTTAAAGGGAAAGTGAAGTGGATTATGTGAACATTCTAGAGAAACTATAAAGCACCAAATACATGTTGTAGCAAGCTTCAAGAAAAGATATTTCATTCCATCTTTCTGTTAAAAGCATGGTTGTTAATACCCACAAGGTGCAATGTATTCTGCTGGGGATACAAACAACACAAAGACCTTACACAAAGGAGCTCACATTCTAATTGGTGACAAAGACAAATAACTATGATTTCTTGACTAAGGCTGAAAGGAGTGCAGAACAAGAGAATGAAAAGATCATTGATGTGGCATTTCTGTTGAGCCGCAAAGGGAAAAAGGGGCTTCAAAGACATAGTGGGGGTATCATTTCAGGCATTTAGGAGAGAGGAATTGAAGTATAAATCCTGGGATTTAACTACCTGTGTGACCTTGGACAAGTCACATAATCTTTGTCCCAGTTTCCTCATATGTAAAGGTTTGATCCAGGTGAAATTTAAGGTACCTTCTAGTTTTATACCTAAGATCCTGTGGTGTAATGGATAGAGGAATAAATTTGTAGTGAGAGAACCTCAGTTCATGTTCTGAACTTTCCTATTTACTACATATATGACCTTGGACAAGTCACATAACCTTTGTCCCAGTTTCCTCATATGTAAGGTTTGATCCAGATGAAATTTAAGGTACCTTCTAGTTTTATACCTAAGATCCTGTGGTGTAATGGATAGAGGAATAAATTTGTAATGAGAGAACCTCAGTTCGTGTTCTGAACTTTCCTATTTACTACATATATGACCTTGGGCAAGTCATGTTCCTTATGTGTAAAATGAGGGGCTTGAACTAAATGACTTCTAGGATTGCTTTCAGCTTTAGATTGATGTTTTTAAGAGCTGTGGAAATATCACTTTGTAAGCAAAGGCAGAGAGAGCAGGATGAGAACGGGATAGTTGTTCAGTTTGTCTGTACCATGACTACATTGTGGATAATAGTATGAGATGAGGTTGGAATGGGAGAGAGATTGGAGCCAGATTTGGGGAAAAGGGAGGTGGTCCTTGAATGCCATTCCATGCATAATGAGGAGATGCTGAAGAATTTTTAGTAGAGGAGCAGAAATAACCAGATCACATGATGGAATCCCCAAATTCCAAACAGAAAACCCATTATTTACATATTCACTATCATCTTCATTCCTCCACATTTAGTCACATTAAATCCTGTATAACAGAGCCAGCATTTACAGCTGCATAGTATCAGATTGGACCTTTATAGAACATTTCTCCCAAGGAACTTAAAGAGTTTTAAATATATTATTATAGTATTTAACTTATATTCACAACATTCTTAAGGATCCTTCTTTTTACACAGAATACTGCAGCCTAGAATGGTTAAGGAAATTTCCTAGCATAGCATAGCAAGACATCAGCAAGCAAAAATTTGAACCCAGATCTCCTCACCCCTTCACCATTCTTTAAGCAGTCTTTCATGTTACCTCAGTGGAGAGCCCAGTTAAGATGTTTGCACAAGAACAACTTGTATTTATTTCTTTCCTCTGCAAGTTTTTAAAACTATTACCGAATATTCATCTGATAAAAAAAAAACAAGTATCTAGTTTACATGGAAATCTAACATAATTTCATCTGAAGTAGAACAGAGAATGAATTTTTTAATCATTATGATCATGTTTCTGTGATTCAGCAAATTTTCACAGAAATCAAGGCAGCTCATTTGTATACCCTGCAAGAGAAGCAATGCTCAAAACACATGGGTATGCTCATTGTTGTGAAGAGAATTTATTTTTAATGCCAAAGCAGATTTTGTTCCAATTCCAACATCCTTCTATTCCATTTTAATGAAATTTGGGGACAAAATGATTTAATCAAAACTTTTCTTATTCAGTAGATTTGAATTAGGTGATTAATATTTTAATTGGCATTATCTATAATCATATTCATCTAAGGCACAGGTGGTGAATCTTTAGTCCAAGGTTTAATTTCTTCAGGACAATAGAGTAATATTGCTCAAGACACCAGTCATAGCCCGGAGACTGATTTCTTTGGTGTAGCCACAGTGGCTATCTTATTGAGAGAATTACTCTGAAGAGTCAATCTCTGTAACCGGGAGTCCTAGAGAGTTACCTAGGGCAGAGCTGTCAAACACGCAGCCACGTACCATTCCTGAGTTTGGGTGGAAAGGGTAATGGGGCGTGTGATGGAGAACAAATTAAAATGTAGTTCCTATCTGATTGTAATGTGTTGATGTATTAATTTTTAAAAATATACAAATGTGTGTTTTCTAAGTCAATATGTAGCCATAGGGATCCTTTTGTACAGTTTAATGACCTCAGTTTCTATTTGAGGTTGACACCACTAAGAAAACAGAGAGGTTAAGTGATTTACCAAGGATTAAACAGCCAGTGTGTGTCGGAGGTAAGACATGAAGCCAGGTCATCCTGGATCCAAGGCCAGCTCTCTAGCTACCATTCAAAGCTTCCTCTCTGCACAATCTAATTATTGATAAAGTTTATTTTTATAGAAAATAATTAATTCTCTTTTCTGGTGTTTCATGTATATTTCTCTGTATATGTCAATCACTTCTTCTCATATGCAACCAATTTCTTAATAAATTCCAGTCACATCTTTTTCAAATATTGCTTTCCTAAGGGACTTGAAAAAATTAAGACTGTTGGAGGAAAATCATTTTCACAATACATTCCTGGAACCTCATTCAATTTCTTATTAATGGAATAGTATTTATCACAAAATTGTCTAAGATATACATTTGAATGTATATTGAGGAGTAACAACTCCAGGAGCAAATGGCACTATGCTTAGTAGTGATGCTGTTTGTGGAACATTTCACACTATTTGTAAGAATACACATATATCATCTATCTTTTTGAATTTTAGCAAATACTGACTGGTAGGCTGGAAGGAAATTAGCCAGTGACTAAATATAAAAGAATGACCAAATTAGCCAAAGAATACATACTTTGATACTTTCAACAGTTATGATGATTGAATTCAATTTACAGATGATTAATCTAATCAGTTATGGAATTCGCTTTGTAGACGTGTAAAAATCTTGACTAAATTATGACAGGGATAACTTAGTCATGAATCAAAGTGATAATAGTAACCAAGAGTACATACATCTAGTCTTTTTTTTTTCACTAGGAAAATTTACTATGAGTCAGGGTTATTTCATAAGGCTTAGAGATTAGTCTAGTCCAACCCCAAGGTCACAAATGTACCAAAGTAGCGGAGGAAGAATTTAAACTCAAATCCTCTGACTCCAAATTCAGCACTCATTCCACTATTCCATTCTGCCTGCTATGATCATCTGTTATAATTACCTTTTCATCAATAGCTCTTATGCTACACAAATTTCTGTGACTTGAAATCAAAAATAACTGTTGCAACACAGGCCTATTTTCAGGAGAAAAGAGTTGCATTTGAGGACCAGCTCTAATGAAGTTGGATTCATTAATTCAACATTAGATTCTGTTCCTTCTGGAATAGAAAGACTAGATGGTTTAATTTGATTCCTGCTTAAATTGTTGTCATGATGTGTGACCTGCTGAGAGTCACCTAAATCTTCCAGTGTCTTCAGTACCATTTTCAAGGTAATAATGGAATTAAAATCAACAAAAATCATAAAAGCACTTATGTAAGATGTAGAACTGTGATTGGGAATAAAAAGATTAAATAAGAAACATTTCTGATCCCCAAGACATTTACAGTTTGATATGGGGAGGGCAGGGGAGAGGAATTTACAAAAAAAAATTATCACATAAGGCAAACCTTGATAAGTTTAAAAGATTGGTTTAGGAAAGATAGTGTGAGAAATTTGAGATGACAGTCATTTTTAGTTGGGAGAATCAGGAAAGTCTTCACAAAGGATGCATCAAACAAGTATTTATTGAGCACCTATCATGTGCCAAGCAGCTAGGTGGTATGGTGGATAGACTGTCTGAACTGGAATCAGGAAGATTCATCTTAATGAATTCACATCTGGTCTCAGACACTTACTAGCTGTGTGACACTGGGCAAGTCACCTAACCCTGTTTGCCTCAGTTTCTTATCTGTAAAGTGTGCTGGAGAAGAAATGACAAACCACTCCCATATATTTGCCAAGAAAACCCCAAAATGGGGTCACAAAGAGTCAGACAATAGCAAATACCATGGGCTAGGCACTGTGCTAGAGACTAGGATACAAAAGCCAGAAAGAGACAGCCCCTTTTCTCAAGTAGCGTATGTTCTCTCAGAGTTGACAACATGCACTTAAGTAAGTATGCAAAAAAATTTATTATAAGACATTTTGGGGGGAGAGGGAGCCAGTAGTTAATGGAGGGTAGAAGGTTAATACCTTGACCTGTCTTTGAAGGACACTAGAGATTAACTGGGGCACAGGTGAGGAAGGAGTGCATTCAATGTGTAAGGGCAATGTATAAAGACATGGGTATAGAAAATGGAATGTCTTTTGTAAGGAACATTAAGAATTCCGGTTGGGCTGAGCTAAAGTGTCTAAAGGGTCTAGGTGGAAGATAGGAACCAGTTTGTTACTTCAATACCAGACAAGAGAATTTCTACATTATCATAGAAATCATAAGGAACCATTGGAGTTCATTGAACGGTTCAATGACAATAAAAGTAGAGCAGTAAGCTTCCAATGTAGGACACAGAGATGTTGTATGAGTATGCAAGTGGGATGGAGTTTCTTAAATGGGCCCAAGTCCACATGAATTCCATTTTCTAATTTTGCCACTGTTTACATGATAAATATGAATATGTTATTTTACCTATAAGTACCAAAGATCATTCAAGAAAATAACTCTTCTTCTTATCTGAATTGCTGCAGTGATCGAACAAATAAAGAAACAGGTATGACCTCTGCAAAGACTCCCATTAGACATAACAGGAACACTTAATGGGCTAACGTCCTGAACCTTGAGCATCTTCAGTGCCAGATGTTACATAAAGGTAGTATTTATTTCCTCATGGGCTGACCAGGAAAATTAGCACTTCCTTTTAAATTGATGTTTTGATTTGTCTTCCTAATAAGATAAGCTTTACTCAATGAAACCTCAGTTTGAGCTTGAAATGTATTAGATTCATCATTAGAACAAATTATTACAATATAATTCATCATAAATAAGTACAGAAACAAAAGAAGGCCAACTGAGATTTTTTTCTAAATAAAAAAGAAACTCTTTACTGAGTCTAGATGTCATAATCTCATGTATTATATTATAGTGCTGATTCTCTCATATCCAGTGCAGAAAATGAGACAAATGCCTTCCTTGTTATAAAGCTGCCTCTTTGATTTCACAGGGTCAAATAGAAAAGTCTTCATATTTATGTAGCAAGATTTTGCAGAAATGTATATGGCATTAGTGAAGCCCACACATTTAAATAGTTGCTCCAGATGTCACTAAATATCCCTGTATTTACCCATAACCCATGTGATTTGAGTTGTAAGATTTTTTTATGCAAAATAGCAGTAGAAATGACTCATTTGGGATGGATAATTTTCTGGACTTTGAAAAAGACTTTTGAGCTGTTGCATCATACTCAGGCTTAGAAAAACGACATAACTAATGGGGTCAGGAGGGCCCTGCTCTTTTGTTTAATTCATAATGAAGATTTAGAGAAAATATATCTCTTTTGTATTGAATGAATACAAAACAATGGTGTGTCAGAGCCTAGAGATTTCCCTGCACCCACCAGGTCCACTAACAAATGTTAACACAATGCCTCCAGAGGAAGCCTAAACATAATTTACAAATAAGAAATGTTGTAACATCTGCTTTTTTAAAAAATAATATTCTTGAAAAATAGTAGGGGTAGTGAGGTAATGTAGTAGATAGAACACTGGGCTTGGAATCAGGAAGACATCTTCATGAGTTAAAATCTGGCCATAGATACTTACAAGTTGTGTAACCCTGAGCAAGGCATTTAACCCTGTTTGCCTCAGTTTCCTCATCTGTAAAATATACTGGAGAAGGAAATGGAAAACTTTTCCAGTATCTTTTCCAAGAAAACCCCAAATGAGGTCACGGAGAGTTAGACGCTACTGAAAATGACCAAACAACAACAAAATAACATCTGATTTTATAAAAAATCATTTTCTTGAAAAAACTACACACAAATAATTCTAATCCAGAGCACTGCTTAATTTCACTCCACTGAATCCCTTGATTGTGTTGTTAGGTGCCATATTTAGAAGGGAAATGAAACTGAATAATGTTTATATATATTTAAATGAAGAAAGCACAGGCTGAAATGTGGAAGATTTAAGTGATGAGGCAGAATAAGGTATGTGTCATGCAAAGCAATTGCAGCCGAGATCTCTCAGGAGGCCAAAGTCAGGCAAAACGCTTTCAGCTGCCCAGTATGTAATGCTATCTCAGTGTGACAGATACTGAGCCTTAGAATTGCACTAAGCTTAGATGACTGGTATTTTTTAAAGGTCCCCTTACTTTTTAGGGAAGAGGGGAGCAGCTCTGCTTTGCTTCTTTACTATATGGCTGGTACAAAGCTCTCTCTTTTCTATCTGCAGTATTCAGGTTTCTTGTTCCATTGAAGACATTAAAGATTCCCTTTTTTGTGCTACATTTTACATTTCACTTTCTTTTTTAAATATAAAAAATAAAATCCTTGGCTCCCATGAATTATTTTTCAGCCTCTTAAGGACCCCTAACTTTCAACTATAGTTAGTGTGCGTTCCCCATTACTTGTAATAATTGGTGTTGCCCAGCATGCTTTTATAGAGCCAGGAGATTGTGATATTAATTTGTTTATATCAAGGATTGGAAAGATGATAAATTCATGCAGAGATTTCATATTTATGTGTTTATATCAACAACATTAAAGCTTAAATGTTAACTATTTCTTGAGTTTGGCATGGAAAAGGGGTGATGGAGAATGGAGAAGGGTGGAATTATCTGCAATCTTTTTTGTTGTTATTGTTGTTGTTATTGTTGTTGAAGAGTTGGTGAAGTACCTTTTTAGGGGGCCAAGAGTATCCTGGAATGATATTATCATTAAATGTCATTATGCAATAGACATTAGTTCATTCATCATTCTTGGAATTTTGTGTGGTGATCTGGATATGGGTAGGTGAACTAGTAATGTAGAAGTTGAAGGCAAATTTGCTCAGTCTTTATTTTTCCCTTAAATGCTACTGAGATAACACACATTATTGACCAGTCACATCACTGTGGGAAAAAGTTGCTTTACATGGGATTCAGATGAGATGTTTTTGATATTACAACATGCAAGAGAAAAAAAAAAGCACTATTAGGCAACGTGCCAGGAGGGAGTAGTCAAATGTTGGCATGGGGAATATATTTCAATAGCTCAGTGGATACGTGATCTCATGGATGCAGGTACAACTTCTGCCAGTGATGATTGTAACTAAGCCAGCCACACATACCCTCTCATCCTCTGAAACAGGTTTTCTTAACCGTTTTTGTATCATGCACACCTTTGGCAGAGCGGTGAAGATTATGAATACTTCAGAATGTTTTTAAATGCATGAAATAAAGTAATAACTGTAAAAGAAACCAGTTATATCGAAATACTTGTCATGTAGACTCCAAGTTAAGATTCCCTGCACTAAGACCCCATGTTTAGCCATAAATCTTTCATAGGGGGTCAACTCCATGTGCTAAAGTCCTTCTTTTAAGTATTTTGATAATTCTTTACTATACAAGCATATGGACCATCTACCTCTTACCCTTAGGAGAGTCATCTAAATTTATCTGTTGCACAGGTCTTTTAGCAACTCTTTATTGCTTTCCCTAACACAGCTATTTCCAAACCTTTTACATTCTCCTCAAGCCCCCAGTTATCTCAGTTCACCCAAGGAAGGTGAACTACCTTTTATTTTATTGATTTTGCTGATAATATTAAATCTACCTGACTTAAACCCCTTCAATTTCCCACCAGCCTGAAATCTCTCTTTATTTATATACCTAGTTTTATTCTTTTCTCCTTTCCTCTTTACTCTAAGGAAAGAAGCCCTTCTATCCAAAGAAAACTAACATTTCCACCTAGGACTTTGATCTCATCCCCTCCAGACTCCTCTATACTGGATTATTCTCATTCCTTATCCTCATCCTTTCCTCTCCCACCTCCACGCATTTGTGCTTTCCATGTTAAAATCCTCTCTCTCCCCCTTCAAGATTCAATCCAAGTGCCAACTTCTCTATGGGTATTTCCTTGAATTATTACCTTCAGATAAAGGTGATCTCCCCCTCTTGAAATCTCTGATACCTCTCTGACACTTCCTACATGCTTATCTCATTCAAACTTTATAATTATTCATTTATCTGTCTCCTATCCCTACTAGATTGTGAACCATAGGGTGCTGAAAACATTGTGTCATTTCCATCTAAGCAGCTAGGATAGTGCCTTCTACAAAAAATAAACTTAATATATGTTGAATTGAATTGAATAATTTCTAATATTGTGTCTGCGAGTCTATTATCTGCAGACCTGTCCTTTCCAAAGCTCCAAACATCTTATGGAGATCTCTACCTGCATATTCCACCAATAATTCAAATCTACATGCTCAAATTGAAATATGTCTCTCAAAAGTGCCCTTGTTCTGATATTCTATTAATGACAGCATTTGTTGCATAAACTACAAACTTCTGACAACTTTGACTCTCTACCATCACTCTCTACACCTACATAGTCACCTAGGCTTTTCAATTCTGTTTTCACTTATCATCCCTTCATTTCCATTCCCATTGCCACTTTCCAAACTACCTTTCACACAGACTATTGCAATACCTTCCTAGTTAATCCTTCACCCTCTGTCTTCCCTCCAATCTATCCCTACACACTTCTGCCAGACTAATTTTCTTTAAATACTGCTCTGACCTTCAATATATCTGCTGTCTCCCAAACTAAGTGCACCTTCTTGAATCTAGAATTCCAGGCTGTCCATAATCTGGCTCCAATTTACCATTCCTGCTTTTATTTCACATACATACCTTTCATGCCTCCTATGTTTCAACCCAAATTGAACTATACACTACTTCCCAAACTCTTAATTCATGTTTAATAAATGTTTGCTGATTTGAATTGTATTACCGGTACCACAGCAAATCTGGCCCACTCATTTCTGCCATTTTTATTATTAATATTTATCTAATATAACCATTTATCATTGTGTCATTTTATGTCCAATGTATAGCTTAGTTTCTAGCACAAAGTAAGCCCTAATTGAATTGAATCCTGCATCAGGCCAGGGCAAACCTGAAGATAACTGAAATGCTGATATTTTTTCACCTGAGGAAAGCTGTATCTCAGTCAAAGAAATTTATTTTCTTGATTAGTGCAGTTCCAAGTCTCTGATTCTGCATTCTTTTCTAATAAATCAACCACCTACAGAAAAATCCTATTATACAGCTGGGATATATCTCTAGTCATGTAAGGTCAAAAGGATTTCCTTTTGAGAATTATCATGAAGAAGAAATATGCCCATGTAGAAATATAGATATAATTTTTTGCCTCAGCAGTAAAATCTTGTTTAGCTGACATTTTGTGTACTGGAAATTTGTTTTAACTAGCACTTAGACACATCCAAAGTGTGTTTTGAATCATCAGATAGCAATTATACTCACTGTTGTTTTAGATTTCAATGTTATTTTCCTAGAACCTGATTCTTTAAACATCAATAATCTGTGTATATTGTAACTCTTAACTAGTATATTTCAGTAACTAGACCATACCATTCTTCAAGTGTGCTTACTAGCAGAGAATTTTACTGTTTCACAATTCTGAAATGTTTTTAAGTAGTATCGTTTTTAGCTTTAATTTTTTTAGTTGTAAAGGATTTTTTTTTCTTTCCTGCCTCCCCACATAAGAGGGGAAAAAAAGAAATACAAAACCCTTGGCACATACAAGCATAGTCAAGGAAAACAAATTCCCACAAAAATGTATGTCTCATCACTGAGTCATGAAGTGGGCAACATTTTTCATAATCAGTCTCCTAGAATCAGGGTTGATCATTGCATCAGAGTTCTTAAGTCTGTCAGAATTGTTTGTTTTAACAATATTGATGTTCAAGTGTAAGTTGCTCTCCTGGTAATGCTCACTTCATGCTGCCTCAATTCGTACAATTCTTCCCAGGTCTCTCTGAAGCTATCTCTTTCTTTATTTCTGACATTCACATCTGACATCACATTCCATTGCATGCCATATTTTTTTTCAGACATACCCCAATTGAGGGGTACCTCCTTAGTTTCCAGTTCTTTGCTGCTACAAAAAGTCTGCTATAAATATCTTTTGTACAAACAATGTTTTCTTTTATTTTTGACCATTTCTGCCTATGCTTCTACCATGCCCGCACTTTAGAGTTAGTTGCCCATTTCAATTCCATACTATCTGTTGACATCATTTTCGTTTCTCTGCTATACATCTTTTTCTTCCACTTCAATTCTATTATTTCTCTAAATTGCTGTCTTAACCTTCTCATAATCTTCTTCCTTTTGTAGTCTGGCTTTATATATTTACCTCCATTTTCTTTATTTTTACCTTCTATTTGCATACTCTCACCATTCCTGTTTTTCTCTAATATTTGCATTGGAGAAGTTTTTTTTTTAACTTAATGTCTTTTTTTCATATTTTTTATTACTTAGCTTTTCTACTGTCAGGTTTTTTTAAAGTTTAATGATATCAAAAGATTTGATAGAATTTTGTATTTTGTGGCTTTTTGGGGTGCCAGTTCACTGTCATCATCACTTTCCTTCTCAGAACACTAGTAAGTAATAGCCTTCTTCATATGATAATAGTTTTGATGTTATGTATAAAGTAAATATATACGCCTCTTGCCCAAGAGGTACAATAAGTTGAAAGACCTGGATTCAACTTTATCACATAGTAATTGGGCGGCCTCAGACAAATCACTTTGACTCTCTAAGCCTGAGTTTCATATACAAAATGTACAATATTTGTACAGCCTACCTCACAGTTTTGTTTTATAAAAAAAGAACTGTGTAGTAGTTAAGGTATTATATAAATGTTCTCTAGCCTTACCCCAAAGGGCACTGTTATAGATAGTATATAAAAGACATAAACATAACCATATGTGTGTGTGTGTGTGTGTGTGTATGTGTGTGTGTGTGTGTGTGTGTGTGTGTGTGTAATGTATATATATGTTATTTACATCAGATAAAAGAAAAATTAAGTTCATTTTCTGGGGTGGTGAATTATGGGGGTCATGATATTTACATGGGAGCAGCCATGGAAAGTTCCCATCTATTGTAATTAGAAAAAATAATCTAAATTCTGCTTTCTCCTCCCTTCTTCCTCAAGGCAAAATTTCAGACATGCCCTCTTACCTTTAATTAATTGAAGACTAATAGGGTTCTCAGAAAATGGGGAGAGAAGAGGATAGGAAAGGGAGAAGCTCTTTTCTTCCTTCTACTCAGAATAATAATTAGAGTGGGATAGGCCAGCAGGTAGGGCTTACTCCCATGCACTGACATGGGGGTCAGGGAGTCACTCTATCCTCCTTGTTGGCAATTTAGAAGACAAGGGAATGGTACCAGGAAGGGAAAAAGCCACCCCCATTCTTATGCTACCGCATTAACCCTTTCCTTCTTTTGTGAGGTTTGGGGAGGAAGATATTCCCAGGGAGTAGGACAAGGTATGAATCATTAAGTCATTGGTGGTGGAGGTGAGATCAGGAGAAAGAATGCAGAAAAAGTCACTTCAAGGTCCTGAACACTAACTTCTTTGAGGAAGTGGAGAGGCTTCTCTTTACTGGTGCCACCAGTAGGCTAGGTCCACTACCCAGGCCTGGCTCTTAGAGATAGGAATTAGGGAGCACTCTCTCATTCTGCCCTAGGAAGGGAGCGGAGACTTCCAGAGAATCAAAGCTGGGGAAGAGTACTTCCAACAATACCTTTCTATAGATGCTTCTGTCTCCCCTATCGGAGGGAATTTTTCTTTGCCTCAGCAAAGCCAGACTTCTCAGATTTTTCTATGGATAGCACTCTGGTATGGGGAAGATAGGACTACACATTAAAAGAGGAGCCTAGTGATCATTTTAAGAGAAGTTTGAGGGACCATCAACATCTATTAAAGTTCTCAAATGTGAGAGAGGTAAAGGAAGACAGTAAGCTGCATGCTGAACTCTTTAGAAAAGGAAAGAGACAGGAAGACCTGGTCTCACATCCCGCCTGTATAGGCACTATAGCTGAGTGACCATAAACAAGTCACTTGATCACACACAGCCTTATTTCCTCCTCTGTAAAAGAGGGATGATAATACTTGTACCATTTGCTAATACCAATAATATTTTCTTCAAGTGTTGTAAAGATCAAATGAGATAATTTAGTAAAGCAGTGGTGTCAAACTCAAATAGAAAAGGGGCCACTTAACCATACATAAGGATCCCTGCCAGCTTCATATCAACTTAGAAAATCACATATTACAATTATATATGTTCTATTGTATTTGTATTTATTTTCTTAAATATTTCCCAATTATATTTTAATTTGCTTCTGGCCCTACTAAGGAGTATTGCAGACTGAATATTTGACACCTTTGTCGTAAAGCACTTTGCAAACCATAAAGTTACATAAATGTCAACTATTATATTATTGATTATATGTGGTGATAATATAAATGGATTGAGTAAACCCCATGACATGATTAAGGACTGGATTTGTAATTTCATTGATATGATGAGAAAACTTTAGGATGAGAAAACTCTACCAATACAAGTGAACACCTTTTTTGCAACTTAGGAGTGTCTTTGAGAGTGATATGTGTGTGTGTGTGTGTGTGTGTGTGTGTGTGTGTATAATGTACGTATGTATATATACACACATATGTATATATACACATACATATATTTATACAAACAGGTGTGTGTGTATATATACATATATACACACACACATATGTATGTCATACATAATCATGTAGTGCAAACTTTTCAAAAAGCTCTCTGTTTTCTTAAGCATCACCATTCAGTCTGATTTTATGCCCCATCCAAGACTTCTTTTGCTGCCTACTTCTGACAACTAGAAATTTGATGGGTTTCTGTTGTTTACTTTTAAGAAAAATAGAAATATGTTAAAAATAAGAGGAAGCATGAATTAGTGGACAGGAAGATGGCGTCCAATTTAGGTAGACCTGAGTTCAAGTCCTGACCCTAACACACATATTTCTCAGTCCTACTTCCTTCCCTCAAATATCCAATACTATTAACTTCACAATAAGTAGGCAAGAGGCAGAGGCACAATAGATAGAGCTCTGGACCAATAGGAAGATCTGAGTTCAAATATTGTCTCAGACATTTATTAGCTTTGTGACGCTGCCAAGTCACTAAATGAGTCAATAAACATTTTTTTTAAATGCCTACTATATGTCAGGTAGTATGCTAAGCAATGGGGATATAAAGATATAAAGGACAGCAAAAGATGGTCCCTGTTGTCAAAGAGCTCACAGTCTAATGAGAGAGACAACATGGACACAACTATGCAACTGTGTTCAAAAAAACTATATGTAGGATAAATTGGAACTAATCAAGAGAGGAATGGTACTAGAATTAAAGGTATCAGGAAAGCTTTGATATCCTCATCTGTAAAATGAAGATAATACTAATGCTTACCTCCCAGGGTTGTTGTGAGTATAAAAATGAGATAATATTTGTAAAGTGCTTCGTAAACCTATAAAACTATATAAATGCTAATTATTATTATTATTATTATTGTTATTATTATTAAGCTGCATTAGTAAAGTGAGTTCTTCATCAGGAGCTTCCTATACAAATGAAATCAAAGTTTTAATAAATAAAAAAAGGTTTAAACAATAGGGGAGTAGAAAGGGAAATATATTTGGAAATGCAGTTGACATAAAAGTAAACAATATCAATGTTTTAAAACGTTAAGTAAATAAAAAAGTAAACCATAATTGTATCATGGTAGTCTTAAGAGGCTTACATCTGAAAATAAAAATACAAACAATTTCTCTCTTTTTATAGACTTTTACATATTTTTTTCTGGTTTTGTACTTTTATAGAATTTCAGTATCTCAGTGTACATGACACTCAGTATGGCAGTGCTTGGTAGGTCTTTGCTGCCATCTTATGTTTCATTGTGTGATTACTCTTATTGCTCCATTGAATTTGAATCACTAACCTTACAGTTACTGATAGCTCTCTTCATTCCTTTTTCAGTTGAAACAAAGTGAAGCAAATGCAGACACTAAGGAAAAGCTTCCTTTGCGCCTGCGTATCTTTGAAAAATTTCCCAATCGACCACAAATGGTGAAAATCTCAAAGCTTCCTTCAGATTTTACAGTTCCTAAAATCAGGTACTTTCTTTATTTGTATTTCTTAGATTCATGGCCCAAAGTTCATTTCAGATATGGTTTTAAGTACTTTATCTCAAATTCAGGAATATATTTATATGTATATATACAATTCTATACTATGTAATATAGTACAAAATTATATAGGCATAAAATATATTTGAGTATATAATTGTATATAAATACATATAAACATATTCCTGAATGTTTGAATTCCTGAATATATATGAAAAAATATATGTGTATATATAAGTATGCATGAAAATTACGTATATATTCACAATTAAAGAAAAAAGCGTCTTTGAAACATATTAAGCATTTTTTAAAAATTGCTTTTCCCCCTCAGAAAGATAGCCTTGAATAGTACATATAGTGCTTGGCATCGAGTTAAGAAGAATACAGTTGAAATCCTACCTTAAAGACTTACTAATTATGTAAGCCTAAGTCAGTTAACCTCTCAGCCTCATTTTTCTCATCTTTAAAATAAGATTAAATGAGACAATATATGTAAACCAATTTGTAAACCATAAAGTTCAGTTCCAAGAATTAGCTACTGTTACTTATCTTTTGAAATGACAGTTTGCTGTTGGTCTTGAAAGGCCCCTCATAAACAAAATTGGTACACAAAGTAGGTGATAGATTTCTGTTCCCTGGGCCTGAACAAGGGGGCTCCTTGTTATAGGCCAGGCAATAATTGGCTTTTCTCCTGAGACAGTCATTGGATTTTTGACTACCAAATAAGTAGAAAACTACTTTTGGGGTCAGAAAAATGTATATGAGTCTAGTAACAACCACTGTCAACTCCTAATCATGTCTAATCAAAGACTTTCTAACATCTACAGCCAGAGGGGGAGAAAAAAAATGTAAAGTGTAAATCGCATATTTGAAAGGGACTCAGGATATAATTACTGGATATGGTACATTGGAAAGAAGATTGGCTTTCCACTCAGAGGACCTGGGTTCATATCTTGTCTCTGAGGCATGCCACCTATGTGACCTTGGCAAGTTATATAAAGCTGGTTCTTATTCTCCTTATCTGCAAAATAATGAGATTGGATTAGATGACTGCTTAGATTCCTTCTAGCTCTCATTCTATTATGAGTTAAAGGACATGGGAGGGGGGATGATTTATTTTTAACTCCTCACTGTATTTGACAAGTTTTGATTCCATGATATTTAAAATTCAAATAAAAGCCTATTTATATTTGTAATGAACATGCTACCCAAAAGAAAATGTGAAGAATAAGATCATTATGATATTAATAAATTCAATACTTTAATGGCTATTTGTACAGATGAAATTTCATACATACTTCTTTAAGTGGGAATTAATAAGTAAGGTGAATTTTTATTTTTCATAAATACTGTTTACCTATAATATATACATATACTACATGTCCTCATTGCTTATACTTTCTGTGACCTTAAGTTGGCAATTTTTTTTCATGTTTCTGAGCAAAAATATCTTGAAGATATATTAAAATCCCCCTTAGTTACTAATTTACCCTTATAAATTCAAGTGTGGTGTGTTCCACAGGGACTGCATCATTGTATTCTTTTAATGAGGCAATACCTATAAAAGGAATCTCTGTATCAGGTGGGACGTTTGACAGAAGACCCCAAGATCTCTCCTAACTCCCAGATTCTGTGAATATGTAACTATTACCAGAACAGAATTTTTTGAAATGCCATCCACTGCAGAATATTACTGCAAGTGAAAAAAGAATGTCTGAGATGTTATCAAAGATAACACTGGCCAAAGAGTAAGTCTTTCAGGATCTAAGCTTTTTTGTTTCTTTGCAGTCTGTGTAGGTCTCCTTTTTTCTTCCCCTGCTTTGTCTGAACATGTCTTTAACAGGCATGTCACTCCAGAAAATGGGCATTCATTCCTTCTTTTCATTAAGTTTTTGACATCTCTTTGGCTTGTTTACAAAGGGAAAGCTTTATGAAACAATTCATTGACCGCCAACAACAAGATACAAGCTGCCTCTTACGAAGACTTCCTTCAGCTTCATCTTCATCCTGTGATCATTCCAAGAGGTCAGCAATCGAGGACAACAAATACATCGACCAGAAGGCAAGTAACACCGTCTCAAATAACCAAGTTTTTTTGTAAGACCACTTGTTTTGCTTTAAGAAAATACCTGCTGGACTCTGTTTGGCCCCAGGATCCAATTTTTCAGACTCATCAGGAACCGTATGACTTAGCAGGATAATTTATGTGGTTTAAAAAAAATAAAAACACAAGTTGAGTTCAAAATGTGCTTTTCTGTGCTTTTGTTTATGACTAGTGAGAGCACATTGGAAGAATATTAGGTCCAGAGAATTACTTTCTAAATTTAAAAATATTCCCTTTGCTATACTCATTTCCTTACAATTGAAAACAGAATTGAGAGGAACATTCCTGGGAGGCAGAGGAAGGGGAAAATCAATCGAGGCCCACATAGGTATACAGCTTTTCTTTTTTCCAGTTAACCAGCAGGCATTAGTTAAGCACTTATGATGTTCTAACCACTGGACAGACAAAGGACAAAAAGAAAAATAATAACCTCTGCCTCATAATAGGGGTTGAAAATATGTAAGTCTATATAAGATAGGTACAGAACAGAAGTAGAGTTATCTTAAAGGGGAATGCACTAGCAATAGTGGCAAAGGCTTCTGAAGCCATTTCTTCTGAAGGCATTTGAGCTGAGTTTCAACTAAATCCAGGATTTCTAAGAGTCTGAGGTGAAGAGGGAGAGCATTCCAGACAGAAGACAGCCAAGGTAAAGCCACAGAAATGGAAGAAGTAAGCCAGTATGAATGGATTGTGGGGTTCATGGAAGGGCGTAAAGTGTATTAAGACTGGAAAGGTAGGAAGGGGGCAGGTTGTGAGGATCCTTAAATGCCAGCCAAAAGTCTATATATTTGATCATGGGGGCAATAGAAAGCCACTGGAGTTTAAGGGAAGTGGCATGGTCAGATCTACAGTTCAGAAAAATCACACTGACAGCTTTGTGGAGGCTGGATTTAGGTAGGGAAAGCCTTGAGACACAAACATCAATGAGAAGGTTATTACAATAGTCCATGTGAAAGGATATAAAGGCCAGAGCTAGGGTGGTAGATGAGTGGAGAGAAGGGGAGTAATGTAAGGAAATGAAGCACAAAACATTTGTTACTTGCTGTTCAGTCATTTTTTAAGTCATGTCCAACTCTTCATGACCCTGTTTGGGGTTTTCTTGTCAAGGATACTGGAGTGGTTTGCCATTTCCTTCTCCAGCTCATGTTACAAATGAGGGAACTGAGCCAAACAGGGTTAAATGACTTACCCAGGGTCACATAGCTAATAAGTAACTGAGGCCACATTTGAACTCAGGAAGATGAGTCTCTCTGATTCCAGGCCCAATACTCTATCCACTAAGCCACATAGTATCCACAGAAGTTAATGCAATCTTGGGCTGCATTTAGAGAAGCATGTCTTCCAGGTATAAAAAGGTGATAGTTCTTCTACTCTACCATGACTGGACTACAAATGGCCTTTTTGTTTCACTTCGGGCACCACATTTCAGGAAGGACATTGATTATTAGGAGTAGCAAGGTACCCCATGGATACAGTACTGGACGTGGAGTCAGGAAGACCTGAATTCAAGTCCAGCCTCAGACACTTACTAGCTGTGTGATTCTGGGAAAGTCATTTACCTCTGTTTCCTCATCTATAAAATGGGCATAATAATAGCAAACTACTTCCCAGGGTTGTTATGAGGATCCAGTGATATAATAATTATAAAATTCTTAGCACAGTATCAGGCACATATAAGTGCCGTATAAATACTAGTTGTTATTATTATTGTTATTGTTATTATATTATTATCATTATTATTATTATTATTATCCAGAAAGTATCCAGATAAGAGCAACCAAAAATGGTAACAGGCTTTCAAGTTTAGGTTGTGTAAAGGTCAATTGGAGGAATAGGGAATGTTTTGTCTGGGCGAAGACTCAGGAAGGACATGAAAGCTATCTTCAAATGTTTGAAAGCCTGTCATGTGGAAGATAAATTACATTTTGTTTTGTCTGGTCGCAGATAAGAGATCTGGGAATAAGGGGAAGAACTTAGAATGAGGCAAATTTAGACATAATATAAGGAAAAATTTCCCGCCAATTAGAACTCATGTAAAGTGGAATGTGTTGGTTCATTAGTCACTGGATTTCCCTTCATTAGCGGTCTTCAAGCAAAGGCTGGATGGTAACTCATCAAGCGTAATGTAGAGGAAATTCTTCCTTGGATATGGGTTGGACTAAATGACTGCGAGGAGTCCTTCCAAATCTGAATCTCTTCGTTTCTGTGCTTTAACTCATCCACTTTTTATAATGAGAAAAGTAACATAAAACCTGTTCACCAGATATAGTTAATGAAAATGCACTTTAATTCTATTCTAACATTGAGGAACTATTACTTCTGGGCCCACAGGAATGGCTAGGGTACTATGCCTGCTCCCTGTGGTCTGCCGAGGTATGAGGATTGGACCAGTTTCAGTCTAGGCAGCCTTTCTTCTAATGAGAAAGGGGCTAGGATCCCTGTCCTTATACCTTTTAACTTAATGTAAAATCCCCATCCCACTGTCCAGCAATTTTACTTACAATTTTTTTTTCTATATTTTTTAAATTTTCCTTACGCCTTTGAATATGGCTTGCATCTAGGTTCCCCTTTTCTTCCCTTCCAAAAAAATGGGAATAAGAAATATTCAATGTACGTATGAATCAGTTATGAGGCAGGTAATTTATTCCTACACAAAAGTGCTAAGCATTAAAGAGTCACTAATACAAATTTGACTTCCCCACTCCCACCCCCAAAAAAAAGACCTTAAAAGAGAATAAAGAGAATTCAGTAACAAAACCATTACAGTCTTCTGTGAGATTGATAATTTAAATCTCATCAGAGCATAAAGCAGTTAACGAGACTGCTAATTAGCCATTTTATATTATGTTTTACTTTGGCTCTTCACTACCCCAGAATTGTCTTCTGATAAAACAACTTGACTTGGATCAATCCCCTTGGTGGTGGTGGACTTCCTCTTCAAAAGCAGTGTCTTCTCCTCCTGCCAGCTAGCTTCAGTTGTTAGAACTAGGACGTCCAGATGGCTCAAAGTCACTTCCATGCCTGGACACATGCCCCTTGAGGCTGTTCAATCACAAGTACAAAGTGGAAAAGGCAGTGTGGTGATGCTCTTCTCCCAGGGGTTTACCATATTGGTGCCAGGTTTAGTGCTGGTAGCCATTTAGTTACAGCCTTGCTGTAGCTCTGAATTCCTGAACTCAAATGATCTACAGAGTCATCACATAGCCAGAAGGAGGTCCCAAAGATCCTGTATTGTTGGACAGAACTGTGAAGAGCAACTCTGCGATGCTTTGTAGATGGCCCAATGGGCTAATTCATCCTTATTACCCTAAATCATGAGTATTAAGAATTTTAAAATTATAGGTAAAAAAAAAAGGAAACAGAAAACAACTTGATCAAAGCCTTAGAAACAAAATTATTACCTATTTACTAACAGAAATCTTTTTTTAAAGTAAATCAATAGAGCTAAACTGGGGCAATTTTTTTTTGTAAAAATACTATCAAATTTATATTTTCACACATGCTAGAACTCTTCCCTCCATTTTCAAGGGAAGCAAACACCCATGAGGCATTGTGACTTAGGGGATAACTTAATAAATTTATACTTCATAAGACCTGGTTTCAGTTAATTCTGTGATACTTATTAGTCCACATATGAGTCTTTGAACCTCAGTTTTCTCATCAGTAAAATGAGAATCATAGCTTACATCATTATTTTGAGGCCCAGGGGAGATAATATGTAGAAATAAACTTCCAAAAATTCTACATTGCCTGTTTATTATTTCTGCCCTTAAAGGTTAGAAAGATTAAATATGATTTCATAAAGAATAGAGATCACCTTTCAAAGAGTAGCATTGAAATCTTATTGCTTTTTAGGATTTTAATACTAAAGACTTTAAAATCCACATTGGGTTTTGACCATAAGTTACATAAATATAGTCATTTCTTTATCTCCTACTATTTGCCCTATGGGCCAAGATGAAGTCAAGACTCAGGGCTGGGTTTTCCTATAGGCTAAAAGTTCCCTACCTCTGGCTTAAATGTACTTTTTAAATAAAAATATGCTTTCTTCTTCACAGATAATAAAACTTTATTTTAATGGTCATATTTTTACATTCTAGTTTTATCTTTTAGAAATAATAAAGAATAGCCAGCTAAAACAATTATTATTACTAAAATATGAGAAAATAGATCAATTAAGTATGTTATTTACAGGTCCCATAAATGTTATTCCACATTATTTAGCTAAAGTACCAGTATATATGTTAGACAGCCAAGTGAATGAAAGATCTTGACCTTTTTTTAGACCATGGGTTGTTCCTCAACTTACGAAATTGTGTTTCAGGAGATTATTTGCAAGTTATATCAGTTGAATATGTAATGCATTTTCCTAAAGGAATAGTATAATCATCATTCTTAAGATAGCCCACAAAAGCCTAGCCATGATGTAAATGAGCTAGCATATTATAAACACCTAAACACTAATTATAACATTGTTGTTATCATAAATAAGTACACCAGGAACTCGAGCTCCTTCCTCCAAAGCCTTAAGAAGAAGTGGCTGCCACCTCTGCCTTAGCAACTGTAAGAATATAAACCTTGAGATGTGAATGGAAACTTTGCGATGTGTTGATCCCGAGAAGGCTCCAAAGTAAAATTAAGGGATATTCCTTGCGTTACTTAAAGCTTTAAAGCATTATTTAGAATCTGATGGAAATAGATCTGGGACAGGGCAGCTAGGTGACAGTAGATAGAGCACTGGCCTTGGACTCAGGAGGACTTGAGTTCAAATGAGGACTCAGACACTTGACACTTACTAGTTGTGTGAACCTGGACCAGTCACCTGCCCCTATTGGAAAGAGAGAGAGAGAGAGAGAGAGAGAGAGAGAGAGAGAGAGAGACAGACAGACAGACAGACAGACAGACAGACAGACAGACAGAGAGAATAGATCTGAGAAGCAATACAGTAAAATGGGTACAGAGTTCACCTTAGAATCAAGAAGAACAGGGTTCAAATTGCACCTCTAGCAAAGAGTAGTTGTGTGACTATGACCAAGGCAATGAATTTCTCAGTGCCCCATCCCCATTAGTAGAGGAAGCTCCCTACATCAATGAAATCATAGGTCTAATTTCAAAAACAAAAATAAAACTCAGTTTACCTCTCAGTCTCCACTTCTCTGCTTTATCGCTAATTTTCTCATGACCCAAATCTGTGATGATGGAGACTTTTATTTATACTCTGCAAGATAGCCAGGAATATCTGGAACAAATACTATCAGTGAAATGCAGTGGTTCTGGTTAAAAAACAGGATCATAAGATGATAGTTTTAAAGCTGGAAGGGACCTTAGGAAAAATAAATGGGATGCAGGTATAAGCTTTCTAGAATTCATGTATTACTTATGTGGAAATTCTTTGAAAGTGTTAAAAAAAATCAAAATTATATTCAAATTTAACTCAGAAATTAATTTGCCAGTGAAATGCTGAAACATTTCTGCTAGCCTGTCAAATTACAGTGGCCTTAAGAAGTGCCAGTCTGTACATTTTAGGTGAAACATTCTTCACTTTATTGAGTACCTTTTTAAGGTAAAATAAGCTTTTTTCTCCTCAATGCTTAGGGAGAAGTGAAAAGAGAACTCTTTGGCTAGTTTATCCGTGACACTTAGAGCAACAACAAAATAGATTTCTTCCCTTGATCATTACCCTTAGGATAGAAAATCCTATCTACCTCTGTATGGAAGCAAATCACTTTTTCTCTTGATGGAGAAACCTCAAGCCCTCAAAAACCTGAAGGAAATCAGTGGAAAAAACGAAGTGCTGGTCAAAAATGGCAGAAAATGGAAGGAGGAAGCATATGTTAGGGAAGATTTTGTCAGAGTAATTACTCTGGCTTTTAGCAGTAACAAGTGGTTGCCATGGCAACTTCACATCTCTGGCAAGCTCTTTTAAAGAAAAAAATCCAATCTTGATTACTTTGATCCCACTTTTTAAACACCTACCTCTCTCCCTGAAAACAAAAGGTTTACCAGTTTCTAACATTCCAGGACCAAAAGGAATAAGAAGTTAGGTTTTATGACTTGGGGTGGGGAAGAAAAGGGCAGGGAGGAAGA
Source organism: Phascolarctos cinereus (assembly GCF_003287225.1). NCBI lineage: Eukaryota > Metazoa > Chordata > Mammalia > Diprotodontia > Phascolarctidae > Phascolarctos > Phascolarctos cinereus. The sequence goes on along the minus strand of NW_027556180.1, from coordinate 153,642,960 downwards.
AAATCCTGCCTTGCTTTATTTACTTATCACACAGCCTCAACCTTCTGGCCATGAAATGTTCTCAAATAGCGATTTCCATAGAGATTAGGGTTTACCAACTCAAGACAGAGAAATGGATGGCTGAAGCAGGAGTTCTCTCCTCGTTGTTGTTTTTTTTTTATTTTGCTAGTTAAGTGACTCGCCCAAGGACACAGCTAGGAAGTGTTATGTGTCTGAGGCTGGATTTGAACTCAGGTCCTCCTGACTCAAAGGCTGTAGCTCTATCCACTCTCCACCTAGCTGCCCCTTCCCTCCTCTTTATGACTGACATAAGTCAGGTATGTCTTGAGAGGAATTTTTTTTCATGTATTAGAAGGAAGCTAGTGTTTCTTCTAAGATAGAAACCTTCTCTGACCCTTCGCCATATTTTCAAGAGAACGCTATATTCTTTTATGTTGGGGCCCAGTACAACCTATCCCCTTGTTCTGCCCTTATTAGCCTAAACATGGAAGCAAGCTGAGCTTTCCCACAACCTTTGCAAGCAAATTCGATGTGGACAGTTGCAACTCCAGATGTTATTTTCAAGGGAAAACCTCCACTGTGCTTCTGAATGTGGAGTTTAGAAATGTGGGCACCCCTAACCACACATTAGCTTGTACCATTGCTTACCTTCTTCAATAGATATCCGACTTCTGTGGTCACCTCTTCCCATATTGTGGTCCTCGTCCCACATCCCCATTCCACTTTTCTCTCCCTGTCAGCTTCCTCAGCTGAGTTCCTGATACTGTTGTTGCTCTGATGCTCTGTGCATCCAGACTAGGAAATCCTCAAATGAATATCTGGGAAACATGAATGAACCTCCAAAGAACAGCATCAGCTTAAGACTGAAGGAGGGTTGTAAGCCGCTTCTGTCACCTCACCCTGTCAGAAAAATGCTACTCTTCCCTTTTGTCCAATGACATTGCAGCTTGTTTTAGACCCTGTAGGTATTTCTGCCTCATTAATAAAATGACAGGATATATGGAACCACAAGCTTTGTTGAAATCCACATAAGTGGTTTATGTTATAATTAAAGACTGACCCTGAGCTGAAATGAAGAGGCAAGAATATAGCAGATTCATCATCTTGCTTTTGTTTGCTATTCATATTTCCGTAAGCGTTGCATTCTCTTTTTTTGTTTGTTTGTGTTTTTGTTAGGCAGTGGGGTTAAGTGACTTGCCCAGAGTCACACAGCTAGTAAGTGTTATGTGTCTGAGGCCAAATTTGAACTCAGGTCTTCGTGAATCCTGGGCCGGTGCTCTATCCACTGTGCCACCCAGATGCCCCAAGTGTTCCATTCTATACTACAGACCCAAAACTTGGATAGTTTGAGTTTTAATCAAGGAATAAGTCCTTTCCTTGAACAAATGAGCCTTGGGATTAAAGGCTAAACAAAATTATAATACATGAATTACCAATTTTTTTTTCTCTCATTGCAGAGAATTGAATTTTTCCCCATGACATTTCTATTGCTTCTCTCTTTGCGCAGCTTCTCAGTCTATCACAGAGGAAAATTAAGTTGTTCAGGAACGATTTGCTCTCAACAAAGCCCTGGTGACTGCTGTCCAGCATGTTGTCCTCTTCTTGCTGATTGCATCCTGTTTGATTTGTTCTAGTCACTTCCAGGTGTCATTTGGGAACCTACTTTATAATTTTCAGGGCTGGCCTTTTTTTCACTCTAAAAATTAGCCTGTTACCATCTTTATGGAATTATGTATCCTGTAATAACTTACCAAAATAAATTAGGACTTTTGTAACAACATGCATGATGCATCTTTGGAGAAAGGTGGAAAAATCACATCATTCACACTATATGACATCTAAGAAAGTGACAAGAAATTACTATGGCAAGGGGATAGGGAAGGGTAGAGATGGTATGAAATAATGGATCTTCAGACAGTTTTTTCTTCTTGGCTTGAAAATACATTAATGTCTGCCTATGTTTAGTCGTAGTAATATGGGAGAGCAAACTTGTGGGAGGGATTTTGTTTGTTTGTTTTGCTGGACCTGTGATTTCACTGATATAAGGAACTCCTGACAATAAACTCCCTCTACCAGTAGTTCAGTTCAGTATCAGTTTTGCAAATAATGGTATTAGATTTCCATGGGGCACTCAGAAGGTAAATGACACACCCACCATCATAGAACCAATATATGGCAGAAGAGGTACTTGAACTCAAGTCTTCCTGACTATAAGCCAGCATTCTATCTACTATTCCATGCTTTTGGATAAACACAGATAATTAGAGTGGCAACAAATCAGAAGAGAGGTCATATTTAGCTTTTATTGTGTTTTTGTATTTACATGAACACATGGATATGTTTGATTTATGAATTAAGTTGAACGAAATGATGGAGCCCTATTTTGAAGACCTGACTCAAGAGTATCTATAGTCTTTTATTTAGGATGGTGCAACTAGATCTTTGCCTCAAGGCTTTGAAATTTAGCCTGCACTATAATTAGCATTTATACTCCTTGGGTATCAGAGAACTGGTAGTAGCATTAAACTATGAAATTATCAAATGGCTTATACTCCACTCCACTAGAACACCCCAGATCATTTTCTCTCTAGAGGCAAGTATCCCAAGGTCACTCCTTCAAAAGGGCCTTGTGTCCCAAGGTCTCTTTCCAACTTCAGCTAAATTTGGCTTACTGACCTACCTCAAGCCTACTTCATGAAGCTTATCCTAGGCACCAAAACTGGTAGTTACAACTCTGAGTGGTTGAGAAGTTATTTACTTTTTTCTATACTATGAAACTATTTCTTGTAACTCAATTCATATTGTGGATATACAAATGTACTCTTTAAGACTGTTGTATGGTTTCCCTGATCTCAAATATTGTACAGATTTAGTAGAAGTAGCTGAGCCTTTGGGTTTCAAAAGGTTTCCCTGTATGCAAAATAAATACAGTTGACATAAAGCAAGTACTTGGTAGGTTCCAATGTACAGGTAATTAAGCATCAAGGTAAGATTTTACTTTAAATGACTTTTTTCGTAGGTTTAGCTTCCTTAATTAGATTTTGCTCAGGGTAATATTAATTTTTCACATTTTCTGATAAAATAGCCATTAGAAAATTGAGTTCTGAATTTCAAAGTCAAACCAGCCAAGGATTATTTATTTTTGGAGGTAATCCTAAGGGTCTTTCATTGAGATCTGATTGTATTGTCATGTTAACAGTTCTGAGGGAATTTGGGTTATATAACATAATTTAGTGATAGCCCTTTATTTTTTGGCTCCTTGAGCATTATAATTCTATCCCCTTGCTCCATAATTGTGCTCCTTGATTCATCTTTATGGTTTCCCTGGTTTCCCTCAAACCTCAGCTAAAATCCTACTTTCAGCAAGAAAGCACTTTGTATTGCCCTTAGTGTCAGTGGCTTCACTCAGCTGACTCTTTCCAATGTATCATAGATAAAAAGATAGATAGATAGATAGATAGATAGATAGATAGATAGATAGATAGATAGATAGATAGATAGATAAAATACACACACATATATATAATACATTGGAAAGAAACAACTGAGTGAATGTATGTGTATGTGTGTGTGTATATATATATATATATATATATATACACACACACATATATATACAAACACATATATATATACAAACACATATATACATATGTATGTATGTATGTATACATATAGCTGTTTGCATATTGTCTCCTCCATTAGATTGTGGACAGCTCCTTTAAGGAAGGGATTTCACTTTTTAACACAGGTGTTTAGCACAGTGTCGTACACAATGTGCCTAATAAAGACACATTAGCTTGACTTATTGCTTTCCTTCTTAAATTTTTCCTCCTGATTCAGCCTCAAATAAAACTGTATCCATTTAACTTTGGGTTACTGCATAATTTGATTTTTCCATTAAAATTCTTTTTTTGCTGTTTAATCCTGAAGACAATGCATTTGGCATATTCTATTAAGACCTTTTTTAACACAGTAATACCAGAAATAATGTATTATATCTCTATAATATCAAGGTGCCAGATAGCTTGGGTTTTTCTATATTAAACCTGCATATTAAATTCTAAAATCCTCAGATTACTGTAAAAAAAAACTTATTATTTCCAATTGACATTTTCTGCCAAGTCCCGAACTTTCTTCGCCTCCATCAGTTAATGATCTCATTGAAAGTTCTGGTGGGAGATGGAAAGACCAAACCAAGGCAGTGAGTAAAGGCTGGGTCTGACCTGATCTCTCCCTGATTCCCCTCAAAACAACTTTAAAATAACATCTCAAAAGAAATTTTGGAGCAGTAGAACTAACAAAAGGACAAGATGAAACCATTTTCCAGCTCAAGACAACTTAGAAAGCAGGAAAGATCTGTCTCACTGTGGTGAGAGTAAAGCACAGTCCAGCACAAACCACCACAGCAAGCTAACAGTTAGCCTGGGGAGTGACTGAATTGGCAGCATTGGCTTCTGGTGACATCAGCCAGCAATGATAGGGGGTGTCCAGCAACTGGTCAGAAAGAGATTACAGAGGACTCTTTGATGGCACTGGGTAAAGGAGTCTGTTGCATTGCAGATATCTATTGTACGTTCCAGGTCTCATTCCCAGAGTGAGGGGGAGCACTAGCACACTAAAGGCTACAGAGGAGCTGGGACACTGGTCATAGTTCCAGGGTGGGAAAGAGAGCTTGTGGTAGTTCACAGACCAGAGCACAACCCAGGAGAGCAGTGATCACACTTCTCTTAGATCATATTACCTTGGAAGAACTGTAAATTTAGAGATACCTCAGAACCAGCTTTAAAAATAGCAGCAAAAACCCTGAGACTTATAACAGTGTCCCCGCTACCCTGGGAGCAAAGCCCAACTTTGACATAAAGTTAAAAGTGAAAAAGTGAAAAATAGACTAGAAAAGGTTAAAAATAGTCTAAAAAACTGAGCAAACCACAAAAATAAGATGACCAAAGAAAATTACTATGGGGACAGGAAGATTAAAACAAAAACTCAGACGACAACAAAATCAAAATAGCTATAGCCAAAGCCCCAAATAAAAATGTGAATTGATCTCAGGTCCAAAAAAGAATTCCTGGAAGAGCTCAAAAAGGTTATTAAAAATCAAATAAGAGAGGCAAAGGAAAAATTGGAAAAAAGAAATGAGAGTCATGTAAGAAAATCATGAAAAAAAGAGTAAACAGCTTGGTAGAGGAGGCACAAAATTATTGAAGAAAATAAAACCTTAAAAACCAGAATGGGCCAAATGGTAAAAGAGGTATAAAAATTCACTGAAGAAAAGAACTCCTTAAAAAACAGAATTTGTCAAATGGAAAAAATGAAATTTACAGAAGAAAAGAACTCCTTAAAAAGTAGAATTGGGCAAATGGAATAGGAGATACAGAAGCTCCTAAAACAAATCATTCCTTAAAAATTAGACTTGGGCAAGTAGAAACCAAAGACCCCATGAGACATCAAGAAACAATAAAACAAAATCAAAAGAAGAAAATTTGAAATATCTTATTGGAAAAACAACTGACTTGGAAAATAGATTGAGGAGAGATTATTTAAAAATTATTAGACTACCCTGAAAGCCAGGGTCAAAATAAAAAGAGCATGGACATCATCTTTCAATAAATTACCAAGGAAAATGGCCCTGATATCCTAGAACCATAGGGTAAAATAGAAAGTAAAAGAATTCAGCAATCACCTCCTAAAAATGTTCCCAAAGTCTCCCAGGAGTATTATAGCCAGATTGCCAGGTCAAAGATACAATATTGCAAGCAGCCAAAAAGAAACAATTCAAATATCATGGAACTACACTCAGGATAACACAAGATTTAGCATCTTCTACCTTAAAGGATCAAAAGGTTTAGAATATGATAATCAAGAGAGCAAAGAAACTAGGATTACAACCAAGAATCATTTACCCAGCAAAACTGAGTATAGTCCTTCAGAGGAAAGGATGAATATTTAATCAAATAGAAGATTTTCAAACATTCCTGATGAAAAGACCAGAACTAGATAGAAAATTTGACTTTCAGATAAAAGACCCATGAGAATCATGAAAAGGAAACAGGAAAGAGAAATATAATAAAGGATTCAATAAAGTTAAACTATTTACATTACATGGTAATATAATACTGAGAATTTTATCATTATTAGGGCAGTTAGAAAGGGAATACATAAACAGAAGGCACAGATATGAATTGACTATGATGGGATATCTAGAAAAAGAAAATTAAGGAGTAAGAAAGAGGAATAACTACCATGGGATGATATCTAAAAAAATAAAATTAAGGGCTGAGAAAAAGAGATGCACTGGCTTTATAAAGAGGAATGGAGAGGAACAATGGGGTAAATTATCTCACATAAAAAGTTCACAAAAGTCAGCTTTTACAGTGGAGGGGAAAATAGGACGTGGTAGATAATGCTTGAAACTTCATCAAAATTGGATCAAAGAGGGGGCATAGAAGTCTATATTACTCTACAGGGAAATAGGAGGGGAAAGGGATATGAGAAGGATAGAATGGATAAAAAGAGTAAACCGATTGGGGAAGGTATAGTTAGAAGTAAAACACTTTTGAGGAGGGACCGGGTAAAAGGAGAGAAAGAGAGAAGGATAAACAGGGGAAAATCAGATGGAGTGAAATACACAGTGAAACTGCGAAAAACTGTGAAAAAAAATTTATAGCAGCTTTCTCTGATAAAGGCCTCATTTCTCAAATACATAGAGTACTGAGTCAAATTTATATGAATACAAGTCGTTCCCCAGTTGATAAATGGTCAAAGGATAAACAGGCAGTTTTCAGAAGAAGAAATCAAAGGTATTCATAGTCATATAAAAATGCTCTAAATCACTATTGATTAGAGAAATGCTAATTAAAACAACTCTGAAGTACCAAATTGGCCAATATGAGAGAAAAGGAAAATAACAAATGTTGGAGGGGACAGTAATGCACTGTTTGTGGAGTTGTGAACTGATTCAACCATTCTGGAAAACATTTTGGAACTATACCCAAAGGACAAGAAAACCATACATCCCCTACAACGATATCACTACTAGGTCTATATCCCAAAGAGATCAAAAGGAAGAACAAAAGGGAAAGGACTTCTATGTACAAAAAAAAAATTTATAACAGCTCTTTCAGTGGTGACAAAGAATTGGAAACTCAGGGGATTCTCATCAATTGGGGAATGGCTAAACAAGTTGGTGGTGTATGATTGTGATGAAATATTATTGTGCTATAAGAAATGATGGGCAGTATTGTTTTAGAAAAACCTGGGAAGGTTTTTATATGAACTGATGCAAAGTGAAGTAAGCAAAACCGGGATTAACAGTGTACATAGTAACAGCAATATTGTAACAATATCGTAACAGTGGTGATTAACTATGAATGACTTCGCTATTCTTAGCAATAAAGATATAGGATATAAGATGACATAAGACATCCAAAGGATTTATGATGAAAAATGCAATCCACATACAGACAAAGAACTGATAGAGCAGAATGTAGATTGAAGCATACTTTTTTTAACTTTATTGTTCATGGGGGGGTTTTTTTGTCTGTGTTTACTTTTACAGTGTGGCTAATATGGAAATGTTTTTCATGACTGTAGACGTATAACCTATACCAAATTGCTTGCCTTCTCAATGAGGAGTGAGGGGAGGGAAGGAGGGAGAGAATTTGGAACTCATTTTTTTAAATGAATGTTCAAAATTGTTTTTATGTGTAATTGGAAAAATAATTTTTAAAAATTCTGTGTGTGCATTAATAAAGAAGAGTGGTGATTCATCAACATGCTGAGGGAATAAAATATTGGAGTTAATTCAATTTCCTGTTTAATTGATAATTTCCCATAAATGTTGTTTAATTTTATTCCTAGATCTGATAATAAAAAAAAAACCTTATTAGTCCACCTTCCTGCCTTAGTAAGCATTCTGTATTTTATTATGCATAGACATAATAAAATACTGTCAATATTCTTTTGATGCTTTTTTGCCATTTTCTAGCACAGAGCTTCTTAAACTGTGGGTTGTAACCCCATAGTTTGAAAAGTGCTAAAGGGGGTGCAAGTAGATAAAGTTTAAGAAGCGCTGCTCTAGCATCATTTTGACTGCTTGTTTTCATTGTATTATACTGGTGCTATATATCATGCTAAAGTGTTAAATAATTCCAGAATGAATCATAGGTTTGATTTGTTGAATGAGTGCTAATTCTTAAAGATTAAGGCCCCCAAAAATATGAGTTTCATTGAGAGTTTAAGTTAATAACATTTTTATTACACACTGAATGAGTTGATGCCTTTTACAAAACTGCTGAGCTACCTCCCAGGTTTCAACTGATTCACCTCCATTGGTACATACATTGATCTCACAAGAAGAAGGGAAGAAGTAAGAGATGTTGTAATGGATTATTGATGTGCAGTACATGCTTAAAGGAATGTAATTATGGACAAGATACAAAAACACAAAGAGCATCTGTGATTTTGTCAGTCTAAGGAATTCTGATGTGGACATTTTATTCACCAATGCAGACTGCAAACACCTTTGACTTAATAGATAAGATTAGGAAATTGCCCTAGGGATATGTTGCCTGAGGCTAAGTGACTTGACCAAAGCTACACAGTAATAGCTATCAGAGATGGGAGCTCTTCCTTTTGGGTCCTGTTTCCTGAAGTTTCAGGTTTCAGCAGATTTTGTTGAATAGAAACCAGAATCCTTGATCCACTTAAATGTTTGTTATTTATAATAAAATATCTAGATACATATCAGCCTTCTAGCTGACATTACAGAATAGTCTACATAATCAATATTAACATGGATGTTTTATTCCTTCTACCTTAATGAAACTCTTCCTGTTTCATTCTGTGCATATCATTATAAAATGTTACTGTATATCAACTTTCCCACCAGTTCAAGGTGTGTCATCCAGAGTTTGAGATTGATTTTCAGTTCATGGTTGCATGAAAAATTCAAACATACTCAAATAAAGTGCCACTTTCTGATTATATCATTTCAATTGCTATATTTTATGTGGGCCTCTCATTCAATAAAGTAGCTCGTTATGATAATTGTGCTATACCTTTCTAACAGAAATAACTCTTATCAAGCCCTATTCACATCACCATTGTTTTGGTCCTTTTTGGTTGTGTATTTATTGTAACTATTTTTCCACATATTATGAAACTTGATTTTTTCAAGAAAAGGAAAAGAAATCAACTAGTACCCCCGATTTCCCACAGGTGGACAAACAATGTGTGCTGTAACACATAAACATTTTTCTTTGATTTTTAAGGAAAGTATATAATATTCAGTTCATTGGATTTTTAAAATAAATATTAATGTATTCAGTAATCTGAAACAACCAAGGCTGAAAAACCATAGCTTCTTGTTCCTAAGTATATTTACTGGAGCACAATATTATCAATTCACAGTCTCCAAATTCTCCCTACTTCAAGGTAATAGTCATCAGGAATCAAAGAGTGATCCACACCCAGAGAAAGAAATATGGAGTCTGAATGCAGATGGAAGAGAACTATTTGCTTTCCTTCTCCTTTGTTGTTTTGTTTTATTGCTTCATTCTCATGGTTCCTCCCATTAGTTCTAATTGTTCTTTACATCCGTGACTAATGGGAAAATGTACTTAACATGAATTGATATGTAGAGCCTTTATCAGATTGTACTTCATCTCAGGGTGGGGAGAAGAAATGGGAGGGGGAGAAAATTTAAAACTCAAAATCTTTTGGAATTGAATGTTGAAAACTAAAAATAAATAATTTTTTTTAAAAGAGTGAGGTCAGACAGGGAGCCACATAAGAGAAGAAATATGAATTTATTTAACTAATTATAGGGTCAGGAATTGATGCTTCACATTGAATATCCTCAAAGCCTGTTCTATCTTTGTTTTGTTAAAAAAAAAAAAAAGGAATCTAAGAGTGAAGAAGGGCCTCAAAGTTCATCTTGTCCAGACTTTGTTCAAAGTAGGAATCTTTAATCACCCATTTCTTCCTTAAAAATCCTCAGTAATGAGTAATTTACTTCCTTTACATGACGCAACCCATTACATTTTTGATAGTTCTCTTAGTAAGGTTTTCCTTATATTTAGCTGAATACTGCTTCCCTGTATATTCAATCCAATTAACCCAGTACCACCCATTGACTTCTCCATGGTTAAGCAAAACAAATCTAATCCATTTTCCACATAACTCTTTAAAACCTTCAGACATTTAAAGTCAATTATCACAAAATCATAGATTTTCAAATATGGAAGAAAATTCAAAGGTCATCTAGTCTGACCAAGACTTGTTGAGAATCTCTTTTATGCCAGCTTGAAGACTTCTAGTGATGACTGTGTGACCCTGGGCAAGTCACTTAAGCCTGATTGCCTTACCAAGAAACCAAAACAAAACAAAAAAAAACTTCTAGTGATGAGGGAACCCAGCACTTCCTGAGGCATCCTATGCTATTTTTATATGACACTGTTGGAAAAAATTTTCCCCCTTTGCATTGAATTGAAAGCAGTCTTTCTGTCCAATGTTTCTAATTCTGTCCTCTGCAAAGCAGTACAAACCAACCCTGTTTCATATGACAGTTCTTCAAGTACTTAAAGAAAGCAGTTGTATCTTCCTTCTGTCTTATCTTCTCCAGGCTAAACCTCTGAAATTCTTTCTACCAGTCATTAGAATGGTCATGAGGCTCTTCACCATCCTGGTTGCTGTCCTGCCCCATCCAGAGTGTGAAGTGAAACCACACTGCTCTTATAGTCTCATAAACTGGGTTTGAATCCCAGCTGTTTCTACCTCATGTGACCATAGGCATCCTCTATGGATTTGAGTTTTCTAATTTTAAAATGAAGGGATCTTCACTGGTCTCCCTCTCTGAGCTACCTCTAGCTTATCAAAGTCTTTCCTAAAATGTGGTACTCAGAACTGGACACATTATTCTAGATATCAGACTCCAGAGAATACAGTGAGAATGTCATCATCCTTGTAATGGAAGACCTAATATCAATTTAAGTTTTCAACTTTTAAAGCTTCATTTCACTATTTCAGTCTGTTGAAATCTTTTGCGGTTCTAACTCTTCCGTATAACATATTAGCCATCTCTTTAAGACATATGTCATCCATAAAGTGGATAAATATATTCCATTTTTCCAAGTCTCTGATAAATTATTAAACAGAGCCAATCTCTACTAAAGATAAAGCTCTAGAATAGTATTATACCATTAAATATTATTTTTTTGTGTTGTCGGTCAACACATTCCAAATCCACGGAAACACATTCCTACAGAAACCTTATCTTTGCACCTAGTCTACAAGGATATTGTGAGAGAGTCTTCTAATCTGCTATTTTAGTAACCTTGTCAAAAATAGGAAATGAATTGTGTCCAGCAAGATTTGTTCTTAACATATACACACTGGCTTGTAGTAAAGTTTTCTTCCCTAAGTCCTACCAAGTTTTCCCCTTTTTGTCATTTTAGAATTTTACCAGGTATTAACATCAAGTTCACTGGCCTATATTCTAAGTATTCACCTTCTTCTACGTATTGAAAATGAATATATTTTGCTGTAGCCAGTTCTTCTCTCTTTTGCCATAAAATGTCAAAGATCATAGAACCAGAAAGTTTGAAGGGACTAAGTAGTTATACAGCCTTTTCTTGAAGACCCCCATCAAGAATACCTTTTTGGAGACTTGCCTGACATCCAGTTTATTTGACTCTTCGCAACTTTTACCACCAGCTAGGTGGTATAGAGTGAATAGAGTGCTAAGCTTAGAGTCAGGGAGACTCATCTTCATGAGTTCAAATCTGGCCTCAGACCCTTACTAGCTGTGTGACCCTGGGCAAGTGACTTGACCCTGTTTGCCTCAGTTTCCTCATCTGTAAAATGAGCTAGAGGAGGAAGTGGCAAACCACTTCCAGCATCTTTGCCAAGAAAATCCCAAATGGGGTCACAAAGAGTCACACATGACTGAACTGAACAACTCCTACTTGTTGTTCCTAAGGTTCTTTTTTTCCTCTGATTCCTATCCACTCCAGGCTAGACATTCCCACTGTCTTTACCTAAACTTCAAGTGGGGATATCTAACCTGGAATGGATAAGACTTAGACGAAAAAACTAGTTGCAGTAAGTAGAACTGAACATAATGCTCCAAAATTGTATGGCTAGGGCAAAGTAAAGCAGGACTATGACCTCCTTAGTCTTGGAAGGTTTGCCTCTCTTAATGCAGTCCAATATCATTTTAGCTTTATAGGGGAGTTTCCATATGACACTTTTAACCCAATGTATTAAACTTGGAACCCACTAAAACCACATGTCTTTTTTCAAAAGGACTGTTATCTAACTATGCTTCCTCCATCTTGTATTTGTGAGGTAGATTTTTTAAACTTACATAACACTTCACATTTATCTCTTTTAAATTTATTATATTTGATCCAGTATTCTAGTCTGTCAAAAATTTTTTGGATCCTAGCTTGGTCATTCTGTGTCTTAACTATCTCTCTACACCCAACTTTATGTTATCTGCGGTTTTGATAAGTCATGCCATAAATGTCTTTGTCCAAGTAATTAATAAAAAATGTAAACAGAGCAAAAGGCCAAATGTACATCCCTGTAGCACACCACCAGAGACTTCATCTCAAGCTAACTATTCAGCCAGTTTTGAATACATCTAGCTTTGCTATTAACTACTCCATCTCTCTCCATGTTTTCCACAAGAATTGCAGAAAAGATTTTATTAAATGGTTTGTTAAAAATGAGATAAACAATATCTACAACATTCCCTCTACTTCATATTTAATAACTCTATCAAGAAAGAAAATAAGGACCATTTTTTAAACTTATTATTAACTTTTTTAAATTATGAGTTCCAAATTCTCTCCCTCCCAAATATTTAATATTGTCTGTTGCTATTTTAAAAGGAATTTCTCTTTCTATGTCTTCCTGCCAAACTTGGCAATATATAGAGTTGTTGGTGATTTATGTGGGTTTCTTTTATATCCTGCAACTTTGCTGAAGTTGTTCATTATTTCAGCTACTTTTTCAGTTGATTCTCTAATATACCATCTGCAAAGAGTGATAGTTTTGTTTTGTCATTGACTATTCTTAAATTTATTTTTTGTATCTTATTATACAATACTGAGTAACAATGGTAATAATGGACATCCTTGCTTTACCCATGATCTTACTATGAAAGCTTCTGGCCTATTCCCATTACAGATAATGCTTACTAGTGGTTTTGGATAGATACTACTTCTCATTTTAAGGAAAGCTCCATTTATTCCTATGCTTCCTAGTGTTTTTAATAGTCTGCCTCTATTCAAATAACCATATGATTTTTGGTGGGGTTCTTTTGCTATTGATATGGTCGATTATATTCATAGTTTTCTTTTTAAAAGTCACCAGAAATCAATATCAAGCTCACTGGCCTAAATTTTCAAAATGTATTTCCTTCCCCTTTTGGAAAAATCTGGGCAATATATGTACTTTTCTACTCCTGCCTCACCTTTCCCATTCTTCACAGTTTCAAATTCTGTTGACAATGGCTCAAGGAACAAATATGCTAGTTCTTTCAATACCTCAGGATATAGTCAAATCATCTTGACCTGACAGTTTTAATTTATCAAGGGCAGCTAGGTGTTCTGTTACTGTTTCCTTCCTTATCTTAGGTATCAACTTCCCACTATCTATTTTTTCCTTTTCTTTTCTAGTCCAGAGTCCAGTGCCATTACCATTCTCCTTGGCAAAGTACATAGAATCAAATAAGAATCAAAGTGCAGGGCATCACCTCTTTTTCTCCGAAAGGGGGATAATAATCTCGCAGAGTAATCAAATGAGATAACAATTGTAAAGTACTTAGCACAATACCTGGCACAGGGTAGGCACTTAATGAGTACATGGTTTTTGATTTTGTTTTTCTCTTTCAGTTAATACCCAAATGTTTCGATCACACTTTTCCTCCTCTCTATGTTTTTAGATGTTCAGACAAAATCTTCCTGAAGCACAGTATTATCCCATTACCCCTTCCATTTAACTGGGTCATTTTGAACAAAAGGGCTCCTCCATTGCCATATTCCAGTTGTAAGTTGCATTCTACCATACTTCAGTGAGATAGATGTGTATTTTCTTTATCTATCTATCTATATGGCCATATTTGCCTTTTCATGCTAAGATACTTAATTCGCTTTATTCTTGGCATTGACATATAAATGTCTTAGTCCATAATCATCTTTTCTGGTAGGTAATAAATTATGCAGAGATTACAAAACTATACAACTTTTCTCTACTTCCATTTTCTCTTCCAAAGAAAATGATCCTTAGTCTTGGAAAAATAGCATAAAATGGTCAATAGAGAGTTAAAATCTGAAATTAGTGAGAAGATAAGAAACTCAGGTGCAAATCAGCAATACTGAAACAAATATCTACTAAAAGATTACTTCAGAAACTACTATCAGCAACTCATTAGCAGTTACCAATCCATATAACTACTTTCTGATCTAAAGAATTCCCACAGATACGGTCTTTACATATATTAAAAACCTAAAGAAAAACTAAGAAAGGAAGAGGAAGATTTTCACAGTTGATTGCTTATAGTGGACCACATCATTTTTTTTTTGGATAGGCAATGGGGTTAAGTGACTTGCCCAAGATCACACAGCTAGTAAATGTTATATGTCTGAGGCCGGATTTGAACTCAGGTCCTCCTGAATCCAGGGCCGGTGCTGTATGCACTGCGCCACCTAGCTGCCCCATAGTGGACCACATCTTTACAGTCACACAGCTGACTGAAATGTGTAGAGCTGCTACTATTTTTGTTATTTGTTGACAACAGATAAACATTTGACTTGGTAGAGCAAAACCGAGTTATAAAGATTCTTCTCTGACAAGCTGTGTTTATGTTAACATCATGCAGGATTCTTTGATAAGTTCAAACCCCACCTGCTAGACAACCCTCCCCCAATTATTTTGCATTCACTTGATATGTATTTTATATTGACTTCTGAGTGTTTGTGTGTTGTTTTCTCTAGTAAAATACGAGTTTCTTGGGTATATAGTTTTTCCCCCCTTTGGATTCCTAGCACCTAACATAGTGGCACCTAGTAGGCATTTAATGCTTAGTGTTTGGTTAATTCAACAACATTATGAAATCAAAGAATAAAACAGAGCTGTATGTGCTTGGTTGCCAAAGGTGTTTGTCAACATTCTTTAAGATACCTTGCACAAAGAATAGTTCGAAGAATTCCCTATAAATCATGATATACATTCTAGATATTCCTATTTGCAGTTCATGTTGCCCTCATTGCATCAAATACTAGAGTGCCTCTTCAATAAACTCCATGATCAGCCAACAAGTTCAATGTAATGAAATATACAGTAAAAATTGAGTGGATAAAGAATGTAATTTGTCTAAATTATAATATATGATTGGTTAGATAACCCATGTATCTTGGACAGATACCACAGTTGATCTAGATCCAGAGTTGGTTAAGAAAAAGGGAGCAAAATGAGATTGTCCTACAGAATATAAGCTCCTTGAGGTCAGGGAGTATGTATTGCCCAATAGCTTGGATATAGCAGGTACTCAGCGAATCTTTGTTGTTGTTATTCAGGCTTTTTTTTAAGTCATTTTCAACTCTTCATGACCCTATTTGGGGTTTTCTGGACAAAGATACTACAGTGGTTTGCCATTTCCTTCTCCAGCTCATATGACAGATGAGGAAACTGAGGCAAACAGGGTCAAGTGACTTGCCCAGGGTCACACAGCTAGAAACTGTCGAAGGCCCTATTTGAACTTGGGAAGATGAGTCTTTCAAACTCCAGGCCTAGCTCACCATCCACTGTGCCACCTAGCCGCCAGTGAACCTTTATTGAACTGAATTAAATGTGACTACTTAGCTACTGTCAATATACTTAAAAATCTTGAGAACAAAAAAAAATGCTACAAACTTGTACAAAGACAAATATTGCAATAGTATTCAAAAAAGAAAAAAAGGTGACATTTTTAAACTTCATACTAGTGAGCTTGACTTGAACTCCTGATAAAATTCTAGAATGTGTTATTATAGAAAGAGCTGGTGACCATTCAGGAAGATAAGTGTTAATCACTAAGAGCCTGAATTAATTAAGAAAGAACAGATTGTCCCAGACTAATGACATATCCTTTTAGAACAGGGATACTGGTTATTAGTCTGAAGGAGGCCTTAGAAATAGTGTTGCTGAATTTCAGCAAGTCATTTGACAAAGACAAATGTAGCCTGGGCTCCCCTTATTATTTCCTCTACTTCAGAAACTCCCATGTTCATGGTATTTGGGGGATAGTCATCTATTCAGAGTAACAATTCTAATCCTCCTCTCTTCCCTATTTATCTCCTTATATCAGACCAAGCAAGATGATACATTAATTCAAATCAAAAGGCATTCAGTTAATAATAACTAGAATATATCTTCCATATCCAAAGAGGCATAATATCCCACAGATGACCATGTTGTAGGTGGAAGAGAGAGCTCTCCTTAGACAATTCAAACTTTTGTGGTTGCAACCCAGCTGGAACAGTTCTCACAACTCTGTTACTCAATCTCCTAACAATTCACTGTGTCTCAATGATGTCCACTTCACCTTCAAAGATGCCACATGCTTCTGTTCTATTGAGCTGCTGGCATTTGATCTTGGGCTGCTTCTCTGCTATTTGATGAGATACTACCATTTACAGGAGTTCCCTTGAGCTGTTGGTGTTTCTTTTTCCTCAAAGGCAAATTTTATCGCTCTTTTGTGAACTTTCCCAAACCTAGAGACTATTTGATCTCTCTTTTTAGAACCTTAGTTATACTCAGCCAGCGTCACAGAATCCTCCAAGTCAAAGCCTTGCCTTTCGACCATTTTGTTCCTCCTCAGTAGTAACTTCCTCAGGCCTGCATGATATTTAGGTTGGGATGAATAAATTCTTGAAAATGAATAAAATTTAAACTCCCATCACAGCCCTGAAAGCTAGTATGAGGACCAAGTAAGTTACCCTGGAGCTTCATTTACCTTAATTTCCCATTCACCTATCATCACATATATGTTCTTCCTGGGGTCAGATGTGATTATCCTTTTTCAAGGTAACATCTCCTGATTGTTCCTTGTACTTCAATGCAACATAAGAAGAAAGTCCAGTCTCACTATCAGTTGGGAAAACAGATGAGGAAGTTTCAGATGATCAAAGGTCTTTTACAAATGGAGGATGGTGAAGCTGATGATTTTTTCTTACATTGCTATAGCTGCGCCATGTTAATTGTTGCCCTTAAACAAATGCTAACTTGGATAATAAAATGGAAAATCTTAAGCTAGCTGATATTACTGATTTAGTGGATTCGAATCTTAATGAATTGCTTTTACTCAAAGAGTAGTCACAAACTGGTCAATACCAAATTGGAGATGAGTCATTAGTGGAGTGCCCCCAGAGGGACATGTCCCTGTCCGTGATTGATGACAACATGCTGCAGGTCAGTATTTTCATCATGGCCTCGCTGAAGGCACAAATAACATATTCATCAGATTTGAATATCAAAGAAAGTTGGGAGGTTTAGCTTGCAAATCAGATGATAGAACTGGGATCCAAAAACATCCAGAAACTTAGAATAAGTCAAATCGAATATGATTAGTAGCTAGGTGGCACAGTAGATAGAGCACTGGGCCTGGAGTCAGGAAAACCTGAGATCACATCTTGCCTCAAACACCAGATGTGTGACCATGGGCAAGTCACATAACTTCCGTCTGCTTTAGTTTCCTCAGTTGTTAAATGTGAATAATAACAGTACCTATCTCACAGGGCTGTTGTGAGGATCAAATGAGATAATACTTATAAAGCATTTAGCATAGTATGTGGTTCATAGTAAGCATTTAATAAATGCTGGTTTCCTTCTTTCCTTTATTCCTTCTTTCCATAGAGATTTAATGAGAGCAACATTAACTGGCCTGATGTTCTGTGTGGCAGGTAAAAGCGCCTCTAGTTAGAAACTGCATCTTCCGTGACGGCTAGGGCTTGATGCGAACTGAAATAACAAGGCTGTAAGAAGTTCCCAACTGATAATGATTGAACAGCTGAAGGGTGCTTGTCCAACATATCCCACATTGAGGCCAGTAGTTCTTTTGAATCCTGAGTCTAGCAAAACATGGACATGAGAAATTAATGTAGAACTCTATGGCTATTTTCAAAACTTGACTATGTGACCTAAGATGTATGGGTTAGGTAGAAGTCTAACCAGGATGATTTTCCCCCCAAAGTTTTAGTAAAGTGCAAGCTCGATTTGAGTCAGCAGTGTGACATATGGCCAAAAAACACTAATAAAATCTTGGGCTATGCTAAGTTAGGAAAAGCGTCTAGGTTCATATTTATTGATTATCAAAATCTTAAATAAGTACTTAACCAGCTCTTTCAAATTGCAAAAGTGATAACTTCCACATTGATTACTATGGCCAACAGAATATAATTATACCTGTGCATCCTAAAACTATGACAATCTTTATCCACATATGCATCTATGCAAATAATGTAGAATACTGAGTTAAACTTCTTTCAGCATTATCAAGATTTTAAAATATGTGTTTAAGAATGAAAAAGTTATATTCAAATACACTTGGGTTGACTCTTTGAGTGCATCAGTTGGCTATTTAAGCAAGTTGTTCTCCATATATTTAGTTTAAAATAATGAACTGGACATGTGAAGTTGTAGAATAAAAAGAAAAGTTTTTATCTTGTCATTCTACAGCCTGTCAATGTAAAATGTATTCCAACTTTCTGTAAAAGTACTCCTTCTGGGATGCTTTTATATCTTATGTCAATTGCACTCCATTATACTTACCTCAGTAATCAGTCTCAGAGTAATCAATGTTGTCATTCACACATGACTGTCAGTTTATCCTAAGTTGTTTCTCTTGAATCAAGTCTTGAATTTTTAAAAAATTATGTAGTCATTTCTCTAGTCTCTGCAGTGACAAGAAGTATCATTCAGAAACAGAAGATGGCACTGCAGAGTAGTTAGTCCAAGCCCACACTCTCCAGCAGTCTAGAGGACTCCGATGTGATTGAGGAATTTTCTTTGCTAAATGGTGCCTATGAACTTTTACTAAAGTACAGTGAGAGGCTAAATGAGGAAATTGCTGCCTTTTGTTGTTGTTGTTATTCTCTAGAAAAAGGCACTATCAGTAAAACAATATTTTACCTACCTATTTAAGCCTTTGTAACTGCCATTTCCCCCTCCATCTGAGATTTTCCTCAGTGCAATCTGTTTCAAGCCCAAGAGCATGTGTAACACCAGAAGGTCTTCCATTGAAACATTCATTTTGCTGCTACCTTGTAAAAATACCCAGTATTTATACTTGATGAAATAGCTAGCGATCAGGAAACTAGCTCTAATGTTCTCATTAGTAACTCATCCCCCCCCCTTTTTTGTCCTTTCAAACAAGGGGAAGAAAAAATAAACAGTATTTTAGCATATGTGGCATACATATAATATGAGAAACAGTATAACACAGCCTCAGTCTCAGAAAAAAAAAGGTTTGTTTTTTTTTTTCTAACAGGAAGAGAATTGTCATAAGATTCAATAAGTCAATCACTTCTAGATTGAATTCAGACTGCCGCCTTTCAATAAGGAAAAGGTGACTGAAACATGTCATCACCCTTTGAGGATGGCATTTCTTATCTCCCAAGTGTAACTGGAAAGCCAAATGTGTGATCTGTACTCCCACTACATGTACCTGAAATGTTTCTATAGTCTTGGCCTTGCTTATGAGTCTATGTGTGCATGCATGTGTGTTTAATAATAGATGAACTGCCATGATGACTGTAATAACTGTATCCCATCCAGCTCAGTCATTCCATCATTGACAATGATTCCAATAATCTAGCAAGAGAGAATGATTATTCTCCTTGATGTTAGGCCAGAGAGGTTAAGCCACTGCTAAAGGTCACCCTTGTTTCCTGTCTATGAGCCAGTTCCTTCTCCGTGAGAAAACATTGTCCCTAATCCCATGGTAGTTCAGTTTTTTAAACACCCTTTCTATGGAATCCTGCCAAAGGCTTTTGAGAGTCTAAATAAATTATGCTGTCTGATCCTCTCTTTTCCACAGACTCATTTGCCATACAGTTCTCTAGTGAGGCAATAGGGCATTGAGGATAGAATGGTGGACTGTGTGTGAGGAAAGCCTGCATCTGAATCCCACCTCAGACACTTATTACCTGTGTAACTGTGGACAAATGACCTTAGCATGTTTTAGTTTCCTTACCTGTAAAATGGGAGTAATAATAGTTATAGCACCTATTTCACAGGGCTCTTCAGAGAATCAAATGAGATAATTTACATAAATGAGATAATGTATATACAGTGTTTATAAACTTGCCTACTTAAATGTCAGGTTTTTTCAATTAACAGAATTTTCCGCTAAAAAACCATTTTACCATGCCCATTGTGGGTTGTGGTTTTTGTTTTGTTTTTTTTTACATTCTTGTTATTGTTGTTCAGTCATTCTAGTTGTATCCAACTCTTCATGACCCCATTTGGGGTTTTCTTGGCAAAGATAATGGAGTGGTTTGCCATTTCCACCTCCAGCTTATTTTACAGCCGAGGAACTGAGGCAAATAAGGTGAAGTGACTTGCCCACAGTAGCATATCTAGTAAGTGTCTAAGGTTGGATTTGGACTCAGGAAGATGAGTCTTCCAGATCCTGAGAACAGTGTTCTATCTACTGTGCCACCTTGCTGCCCTCTTCTATGTTTAATCATCTTTTATCCTAAACTTATACTAGTGTCTTTTTTCACAGGATCAATGTTACAGATAGAGAACTGGAATGAACATTAAAAATCATCTAATCAGACAGATCATGACTCATCACCTAGAGCTCTAAGGGACTTCAGTAGTTATCTGCTAAAACCCTCATTTTGTAGATGAGGAAATTGAGGGTTAGAGATGTTAAATGACTTGCCCCAAGTCACACGGAGAATAAATGGTAGAGGCTGGATTCAAATGCAGGTCCTCTGATTCCAAACCTAGAATTTCTTATACTTTACCATGGTTGAAGATGGCACTCACTATTCTATCTGTTTCCAGGTGCAGTTGAAAAGACCAACGTGTTACTAGTAATTCTTTCCCAACTATACCCTCATGGTACTGTGGCATTTTAAAATGTTTGAGACATAATTTCTGGGTAATTTAATCATTTTGTTAATAATAGCAGTTTAATAAGAGCATGGCCATTTAGTCATCTTTCTCTTAGACCAAAAGCCCACCATGGCAGAGCACAGGGCTTATGTGCCCTTTTGGAAGATGTGTGTTCCCCAAGGTGGCAATCAAGTCTGATTGATTAACAATTAATGAGAGAATGAATATTACAATGAGAGGCTGGACCTGAACTTTCTATCATTTACTTCTAAGCCCCCAGCTTTGGGCAATCTATTCAAAGAATTTATCCCCACCCAAACTTGGGTAGAGTACAATGGCTGTCCCACCTGGGTGGGTTCTGGCTAAAGGAGAAGGTTAGCTCAACCTTCAGAGACTGAAATCATAACAAGATGACAAAAGAAAAAGGGAGAAATCTGAATTTCCCCAAATAATTAGAATTTTGTTTTGGATTTTGAGGTTTTTTGGTGAGGCAATCAGGGTTAAGTGATTTGCCCAAGAACACACAGCTAGTAAGTGTCAAGTGTCTGAGGCCCAATTTGAACTCAGGTCCTCCTGTCTCCAGGACTAGTGCCCATCATTAGTTATTAATAATCATTTCTCTCAGTACCATTGATGTAATGAAGCCATCTCTCATAGAACTTGTTGCACTTTCTTGTCCATTCACTTTGCTTTTAAAGATTTTCAACATCTTTGCTTATGAGGAACAATTCCACTCTAATTTTACAGAATAATGTAGAAGTTACTAATCTGCATATTACAGGCAGCCTTTCACAGTTCACCTTAATCTTAGTTCCTTCACTCTTGGATTGTCTTTAATTTATCCTATATAGTTCTTTCCATATTGTCTCATTTGACTGTGAGCTCTTTGAGATCAGGGACTTTTGTTTCTTTGGTTTTTTGGTCTATTTTTTGTATTGTTTTTTGGATTTTGTTGTATCCTCCGTGCTTAGCACTGTGCCTAGCAAAAAGCAGGCTTGTTAATTTATTGAGTCTGTCTTTATATGCAAATTGTTTCATGTATACTAGCATTTAGTAAGGAGAAGGCATCCAGAAACAAGGCCATAAGTTTCAAATGCTGTAGAGAGATCAGGAAATATCAGGATTGAAAAAAGTCCATGTATTTGGCAATTTAGAGATCATTTTCAACTTTCAGGAGGGCTATTTCAATTGAATAATGGAGTTGGAAGGGTTCAGAAGAGAGTGAACATAGGAAAAGTGGGGGCATTTAACATAGAAGGCTTTCTCAAGCATTTTAGCCACGAAAGGGAGGAGAGATACACATAGTTATTGTTGTTGTGGTTCAGTCCTTTGTCTTGTTTTACACTTCATGACCCCATTTGGGGTTTTCTTGGCAAAGAGACTGGAGTAGTTTGCCATTTCCTTCTCCAGCTCATTTTACAGATGAAGAAACTGAGGCAAACAAGGTTAAATGACTTGCCCAAAGTCATACAGCTAGTAAGTGTCTGAGGCCAGATTTGAACTCATAAAAATCAGTCTTCCTGACTCCAGATCCAGCACTTTATCCACTATGTCACCTCATTGCCCAAGATACACATTAGCTATGAGGAAAAATAGGACCAAATGACAGGGTTGTTTGTTTTTATTTTTTTTTTCAGGATGGGGGTAAACATGAGAACGTTTGTAAGCAGCAGGGAAGCGATCATTACATGGGGACAGATTGAAGATAAGAGGAAGAGTGAGTAGGAGCAATTGAAGTTGGTAGGGGATGGGGACCAAAGGTATATTTAGAGAGGGTAGTTTTGATATGGAAAAGAACCAAGTTTTCATCTGAGACTGAAGTGAAGAAGAAGATGATATTCCTGTGCTGGAATTCCTTCCTGGCATTTCTTGGGAAATTTATGTTTTTCTAAATCTTGAATCCTGAGAAAAGCATTCAGAGAAAAGAAATTACTGTAATTCTCTTGTTAGAATTAAAGGTTAACAATTGACATAGAGACATTACTGGTTCAAAGGAATTCATCGATGTCAAGTCAAAAGTAGGAGCCGGAAGAATGTAAGGTTGAAAATCAAGGTCAACATTTTTAGGAACTGGGACAGGAGCAGATAAAAGAAAAGCAGTCAAAATCTAACCAGTCAATCTTACTTGTAACTGTTGCCATTTATAAAAGTGTACTTGTGGCTTTGTCTGCTGCTCCCTATTTCCCACCATCAACATCGCTTTTGGAATTCTCTGGAACTCTCCATCATACCTTTCTTCCCCAGGAAAGTAGCCATGGGGAAATCTCAGTTATGCTGTAAGATTGAATCTTCTGGTACTTTCATCTCATCAATCCCCTATCCTCTTCTGAATGGACTATTTGGAATTTTCTCCCTGTTTCCTACCAGCTAAACTCCTTTGGACTTCAGTCTTGGTATCTTCCTCTTCCTCTCTCTCCCCCCCCCTTTTGTGAGTTGTCTTCCCCATTAGATTATAAGCTCCTTGAGGGTAAGAGATGCCTTTGTTTTTATTTTTATTTGTACCCCCCTGTGAATGTTGTTCCAAGAAATGACAAATTTGAAAAGCAAAATAAGTCCTTAAATTGGCTATTTCAATATGCAATTCTGCATCGTGCTATTAACCTTGCTATGAGATCTGAAAATTACATTTTAAAAATTCTACTCAGTAACGTTCGCTGACATTTTCCAGTGATTGAATATTTGCTATAGGCTGCAGTTCTTCATAAATACTAGTAAATAATATTTTTCAAACACATTTTAGCTATCCATAATAGTAAGTAAAGAGTATGAAAAATGTTGGAAGCATTTTAAGAAAAATAAAGAATTTCAGTCATTGCCAGATGTTTTAAATTATTGTCACAATGTATTGGTTCATAATAATTTCAGTTGTTTTCAGTCATGTCCAATTCTTCATGACCATATTTGGAGATACTGGAGTGGTTTGCCATTTCCTTCTCCAGTTTATTTTACAAATGAGAAAATTGAGGCAAACAGGATTAAGTGACTTACATCTAGTAAGTTTCTGAGGCCAGATTTGAACTAAGGAAGATGAGTCTTCCTGGCTCCAGGCCCAGCAGTCTATCCATTGCACCTAGCTGCCCCATAATAATAACAATAATAATAATAAAAAACCATAAATTCATTATTATATCGCTTTTATAGAAAACCTCTGAAACTTTTACTATAACCCCCATCAAAGAAAAATGATTCATTGTTATAATGGTCATTATTATTTTAAAACATGTAACTATAATGTTATGGAAATACAGAATAAGTTATTATTTTGGGAAATCCTGGAAATTCCCAGGAATTCTGATTTTTTAAAAAATTCTGAATCCAAGAATTAAATCTGTAAGAATTTGGAAACGCTGGTAGTGGAAGATGCCTGAATGATGTCAACGAGGGGGTAGGGATAAGTCAATGGTGAATTTTTGGTGAAGTTTGGTGCAAAATCCTTCAATGAGAGTGGGGTTGGTAGTATTATGGATGCCCATGGAAGGCTTGAAGAGAAACAAGAAGGATCGGAATAGCTGTTGTGGGGGAATAGCAAATCAATTAGGGAGGAATAGAATGTTTGACTTCCTTCAGGGAGTTCTCAGTAGAGTGTGTGATTTCTTGATTTTCTCCATCTCCATTCAGCAGCATATAAAGGAGATATTTGGTCTGAGTAGTTTATTTTTGGAGAATAATGCCATGATCATCAACAGGAGCAGGGGTCAAGGGTTCAAGAATGAAAGAGAATGTGGAATTGAGTTGGATTAGTAAAGGATAAAGATAGGGAAGGGAAGAGAATAAGCCGTATCAGAGCCTCAGAAAGAACTGAGATGTAAAGGGAATGGAGGTCATAGTGAGAACAAATAACAGAGTTAAGAGTCATAAGATGTAGAGAAAGAATATAATGATAAAAGATTATCATCAGTTCAAGAAATTTCAGAGTTCAAATATGTGGAAGTGAACATTTGTTGGTGATGGCAAGATCTAGGCCATGACCATCTATGTGTGTAATCCAAGGTAGATCAGAGAAATAGGTTGTAAGAGCTAAGTAGATTGAGAACATGGGAAGTTAAAGCATTTGAGGAAGCATCATCATGAATGTTGAAGTCCCTTAGGATGAGAGCAGGAGAAAGGAAGGAGAAGAACAAAACTATGACTCGGGCACTGAACTCATTGGGAAAGGAAGGAGCACATCCTTGGGGTTGATGAATAATAGCCAACAGGATCTTCAGTGGGTAATATATTTAGATAACATGAATCTCAGGAGAGGTTGCTTACTGAATGTGGTTGATGGAGAGTCTGTATGTATTCCATGTTTTATGGAATAAACAGGGTGTTAGATTTATTGTCCATGTTAGGTATCCAATAAATAGTAGATTGGTTGGTGATCCAGCAGTAACAGAGTTGCTCGTTTCTCCCTTCCAGTGTATTCATTTCCCTGCAGCTACTGTTCTGCATTAAGATGATGCCTTCCTGCTGGAACACAGGCTTCACTTTTTCCACCTAGCCCTCTTTCTGCCCACTCAGTGTTTAATCCCCAACTTTGGTTAATCACGCTCCAAGCACTTATCTACCTTGTCATTGCCCATCTTCTTCAGATGACCCCACAGCGTAGAGGGGGGCTATGAGGACTTGGGATTTTAGGCTGCTCAGCAACTAGCCCTCCAGGGTTATTTTGTCGATCTTCTCAGAATCATAGACTAACTAGTTCATAAGAGACTTTGGAAACTCATCTTCTCTTTTCACAAGAATTTAGATCTAAACAACTTATTTGTATTAATGGTGGTATACCAATCTCAGCTGTAAAGCAAAGACGGGGAGACGTTTTCCATTCTACAGAATGGCTACAGCACTGAAGTATGGTTCATACAGATACATCATCCATCTCCATGCACTTATCTCATAGGCCACAAGAGTGAATATTTTGCAGAACTGTGGACTATTTTTCAATACTGACTCTCAGGAAGCCAAAAGCTGCTCCTATTTATTTAAAAGATCTCAGGGGAAATTTTCTGCTGTCTCCTTCTTAGATGACTGAGAAAAACTGATAGAGTCAAAAGGTACAACCATTCATTATATCAGGCTACTAATACTGTCTAAGACTTATTTTGAGATCTTTCATGAAAAGCAATCTTTGTGCAAATCCTTAATAATGTTACTTGTCGTACTATCTTCCAATGTGTTATGTACAACATCTAAAATCACCTTCTTTAAATTTTACAGCTTCGTAAGTCTGTTTTCAGCATCAGAGCAAGGAATCTTCTAGAAAAAGAGACAGCAGTTACAAAAATCCTCAGGTAACAATTAATTGCTATATCTTTCCTTTAAAAATGATATATATATATATATATATATATATATATATATATATATATATATATATATATATATATATCTCATGTATATATATTGGTAAGTAGAATATAGCAAGTACATATGTAGTCTATATACATATTAAAAACAACTTATTTTCTATGTATATTAATGATCTGTGCACATTATACTTATAACAGTTTCTGAAAAGAAAATATCTTTTTTTAATTTTTACTAATAAACAAAATATAAATAACACAATTGTGGTCTTTCCTCAAACAACATTATGTAACGAGCTCAGTCAGCCAAAATTGAATTTGTTTCTATGTCTTTAAACCTTATTTAAATGTTTTAAATATGGAGTAACCCCACAAAATGTTTTGCCATAAGAGTTAACTATCTTTACAATTTGCCTACCACTTATTTTGTGGAACCTATCTTATATCCAGGTATGTGGAAGCCATGTAGTGATAGAAAAGGAAACAAAGAATTTTATAGTAAAAATGTGATACTATAAGGAGTGTTTAATATACTTGAAAAATTACATATCCTAGAATATTCTACTAAATGCTACAATTTGGTTACAGAATGAAAAGTTTTGAAATTTAGTACAGATAGAGGAAAATTAAAACAATCATTTAAAAATATATATGTGAAATATTACATTCTGTAACATTGAAAAATAATCAATTCAGATGCATGACCATTATGAAAAGAAAATTAATTCTCAGCCCTAGATTATATATTTCAAGCAAGTCCAGATATTATTTTCATTACTGCCTATAGTATACTAAGTGTATATAAATGTTGAAATTTTGGTCATGGTATAATGAAACCTGTTCTCCAAGATTGGAGATTAGACATGGGCTGTCTTTGGAGATTACAAAATTGGGGAAATCTTATGGATAGTGAGGGAATTTGGAACCTCCTTCTGTCTTCTTCCCCATTCCCTCTCATCAACCTTATCTCTACCAAGAGTTACCATTGCAGAGTTTTCTCCCCCATATAGCTCTTTATTATGGCCTAAAGACCAAAAATCAACATGACAGTGTGTGATCTGCAGAGCTCTGCTCTTGCATTCACCTTAAAATTATAGCATCTAGATATGATAATCAGCCAGACAATCTTCTACAAATTTGTTCCACATTCTGACCGAAGAAAGAGACATTTGAAGACAGCGAAATGTTAAGCCTGAATAGCTTTTGTCAAGTAAAAGCAGGTGTTTGTGGTAATTAACAGCCACCACCAGCTACAACAAGAGGACAGTATCTCCTGCCTTTTACACTCTTTGAGGTCTTAGTACAGTTTTCTCCTGCATTATTACCTACCCTAGACTTTGTGGCAACACACCTGTTGTAAACAAAAGCTCAGCTACTTGTAGCCTAAAGATAAAGGAGCACCTGCAACTCCAAATAGCTACAAAACAGAAAAAAAAAAACATACAAATTCCGTGTCAATTTCAGATTAATAGGTCTGAGATTCCTTGCCAACCCAATGGACAATGTACTTTTGGGCTTGATAGCTGGTGGTATATGTATAAAAGTTAAGTAGGTGACAGACCCTGAGCAATATGGTACAACCAATATAAAAACTCATACTGCTCACTGCTAAGGGGAGCACTACAACTGAGGAAATTATTTATTTCTTTACAGGTTCAGACCAAGGTATAGTAGGGCCTTTCAAAAAAGTGGACTTCCCATTTTTGTTCCACAGCATTTGCATGTTCATCCATTTGTGAATATAATCATCATATGCATTAACAAAAATTCATTTGCATGCATACAGTAAAAAAAAAAAAAGATAATGAGGTATATCCCTTTCCAGTTTTTCATGTACATGAAATTACCTTTTTCCAACTTAACCCTTAAAGGAACAAATTTGTTGTTCTACATTTGGAATAGCAACAACGGGACAGTTTCTGACAAATCACATGTTGTACTGAAGAGGGGATATCAAATGTGGACAATCAGTGTCCTCCGTTTGACTTCAATGTATGAGAAGTTCAGATATTGTAATGACCACCTGTCTTTGAACTTGGTCTAAGTGCTCCATAAGAAGCATCTTCCAGCTGACTGTAGTCAAGAGGAGTGATGTGATTACCCAAATGAAGGGTGAGAATATTGCTTCTCCATGATTTAATTTTGCTGCTTGTTCTGGTGATTCTATTTAAGGCATCCTCAGGGGCTTCCCAGCTACTATTGGTTTTACCTCTCTAGTTGTCCACTTTCCCTCAGAGGAAATTAATTTCATTACATCAAGAAGCAAGTAGGATGACAGAGAAAAATTGGGGACACAGAAGATTTCACACACAAAAGTTCTGAGGAAGAAAAATAATGAGAGCATGTAGCCAGAGAAAGATGTTGCACTGTCACTCACAAGGTTCTGTGGCATACACACACACACACACACACACACACACACACACACACACACACACACACATACATTCCAGCAGGAAAAGAAAGGTATGCCTTTGTGTGTCTTCAAAATATACTACAATACCCCAGTTTACCCATGGGAAATCTCTGTGGAGACCTGTAGCATGTTGGGGCATTCAACTCTAACATCTAACCTAGTCGATACTACTAGGCTGTAGAGAGTGACCTGGGCATACATTACCAGATTTAGTATCATTTTCCAAAAGCTGTCTGAACCAAAACATTTCAACATGAAAACTGAAAACTCAAACATCCTGAATACCTCCAATGCAAACACACACACACGCACACACATTCTTGCACACCCTCCTAAACAGCTCCTGCAAGAAGTTCTCACAAGAATTCTAGACCAATCTAGAGCCTTCCCTCTATTCCAAGGGTGGGAAACCTGCAGCCTCGAGGCCACATGTGGCCTTCTAGGTCCTAAAGTGTGGCCCTTTGACTGAATCCAAAGTTTGGATTCAGTCAAAGGGCCACATTTGAGGATCTAGAGGGCCACATGTGGCCTTGAGGCCACAGGTTCCCCACCCCTGCTCTATCCCTTACTCATATGTCAAAGGGATCGTAACTCCTAGAGACAGAACATGGAACTTAGCTAACAAAGCAGGACCCAAGCTGACTTTGGAATGAGCTTTTTAGAAGTGCCTGCTACACCAGGTGGGGATATGTATTTGTAAATCCCTGTTACTGGGATGCCAGTGCTGGTGGATTATCTGAGCTTGGGAGTTCCAAGTGTATCTTCACTGTATGTTCCATGTGTATCATAAGAAATAACAGTCCAAAACTAGAAAAAACAACTGAGAACCAGGAATTCTTAGAAAACAGGTGCTTACTTGTTTTTTTTAGGGAAGGCCATTGAAGATTTTGCTTCCCTGAAGATTGCCACTTTATTGCTACCTCCCTTGATGGCCACTGAGGCCATGAAGTAAAAGTATAGGTTACTGAAATGGAAACTGCTGTAATTAAATAATTAAGTATGATTAATCATTTTCAGAATGTATCCCTAGTCTAGGCCTCTGGATAAAAGTTCAAGCAAAGTTCTCATACCATAAAAAGTCCTTTTTATAGGAAATACCAGTTAGTGAAGAAAGTAAGGAGTAACTTTCAATATAGAATTACCTAATGAAAAATAGGCCTAAGATACCTGAGAGCCTTACTCATTATAACTGAATCCATCATACAGCAAGTCATGGTTTTTTAAAGAATGTGCTATTGTTATTATGTCTGAAACACTCTGAATACTTACCCAGAGTTTTTAAAGTTAGGGAAAAAAACTGTCTTTTCTAGTTGTCAGGACAATTGGCCCAAAATATTTCAGACCAAAAGATGTAGCTTCTTTGGGGCAAAACTGTGAAGCAGGCAGTTTCTTTGTGATACTCCCTCAAGGATGTTTGTTGTTTTATGTTTTCTTGACACCCCTGATCAACCCCTGGTGGTCAGGTCCTATCAAGTTTAACTCACTCACCTCTCTCCCATCATCCCCTTCCTTACCACTCCTACTGATGCCCCTGTAGTTCAGGTTTTCCTCACCTCTCATCTTAACTACTAGTTGGTCTTCCTACTCCAGCATCTCTCTTTTCTAGTCATTCACATAACCTAATACGTAATCGGATAAACATGTCTGACTTTATCACTCTCCTACTCAAAGATTTTCTTTGACTTCCTATTGTGTACTAAATCAAATATAAACTGTTTAGCCTGACACTCAAAGCCCTTCCCAATCCGTTTCCAAACTACCATCCAACCCTTATTTCACATTCCTCTCCTTCCTACATTGTATTCTGTGCAAACTGAACTCTTAGCCATTTCTACCTATACTCAAAGTCTTCACTGATCCGCCTCTAGCTGGGGAAAAAAAATTCACATTCAAATTTCTCGGACTACTGTGTCACAATCTCTCCCTTGCACTTAGCACATTTTGCCCTGAATTATGCTTATGTATATCCTTGTATCTCCAGTGCTTGTCAGAGCATTATGCACATATTAAACAATTAATAATATTCTTATTGATTTCTTCTGGTTCTTTATCATTAAGCTCTATTTCTATGTCTTATTTTTGTTCTCAATTGGCTGTCAACTGCTAAAGTATTAGCTAATAATTAAGGTTACAGGAAAATAATCAAATTGTTACCCTCCCTAAGAGTATCTCATTTTTAAATGGGATTCAAAAGTGGAAAGTTTCTTAAGACCCAAAGGAATGGTACCATATTGATAGAAAAACAAATGGTGAGATTGATCTTTGGGGGGCAGAGACACAACAAAGCTATATTCTATTTACTCTTTTAAAATTATTTTTTAAATTAACAAACATTTATTTTTATCTCCTTACCTCTCATCCCCATAGGAAAACAAAACAAACCTCTTACCTTTTCCCCATGGGAAAAAAAAAAAAACCTTGTAACAAATATTCATAGTCAAGCATTTGGGGAACATGTCCAAAAGTATGTCTCATCCTGCATATTAAATGCATCACCTTTCTGTCAGGAAGTGGGAGACATTCTGAGGAGACACGGCAGGTGGAAGAGTTACATGGGAAGGAGTTGCAAGAGGGTGGGTGTTTGCAAAAGGAGATTGACAATAAGCTGCATCACTCTATCATTAACATGATTCAGGTTGGCGATAGAGGAGCAGCATGGCCAGTGGCATTCTGGCTTTGGAGTCAGGAAGACCTGAATCTAAGTCCCATCTCTGACTCATACGAGCTGCATAACTATGGACAAGTCGCATACCCTTTTGGCAGTACAGGCAACTGTAAGACTTTTAAGTTCCTATCCAGAGGATTTGCCATACTGTACCAACTGATGTAGGGAGTATCTGTACCAGCAGTTCATTACTATAACCAGATCACAGGTCTAGGTAAAAAAAAGTAACCTGGAGGAGCTGGGTTACAGTACTAATGACCCTTTACATTAGATATTTGGTGGACCATACGCACAAATGGAGACCACTTCCATTTTTCCCTAATAGGTAAATGTGACTGATAAATCATATGAGGTCCAAACTTTGCAAAAGAATGAAACTGAACAACATCAAATTTTAATTTTGGAAATTAAATTACCTGGGTGGGGAGGGAAGAAGTGTATGACTTAAGTGAGACATTTATTTCAGTTCTCTGGTCTTCAGTTTCATTATCTATAAAATAATGGAGCTAGATTACAGCAAGAGTTCTGAACCTGAAATCTATTACTTTGTTTTTTTAATAGTTTGATAACTGTATTTCATCATAATTGGTTTCTTCTGTAATCCTATAAGTTTCATGTCAAGTATTTTAAAACATTATTCTGAGAAGGGGTCCGTAGGCTTTGCCAGACTGCCAAAGAGATCCAGGCTACCAAAAAAATCTGAGTCTAAAGTCCAAGTCTAGTTTCCAAGGTGCCTTTCACCTCTATCCGAGGTTCTAGCATTTCCCAAGTTTTCTTCTCATTAATTCTAGTGAAATTCCTGAGACGTGTTGGGAAAGGAAAACTGGTCTTTCTAATACAGTCAACATCATTAATTAGTACATTATATAACGTCCCTGACCCCATAAAGGTAACAAATTATCCAAGGAGAGTGGAAAGCAAGAATGGCTTTTTAATGGTAGGTAAAATGCCTTATGTACTTTTATGTCTATTAAGTGTTCCATTTTCAATGTAAGCCATCAGCTTTTATCTATTGTAAGCAATACTGATCTTCTAAGTCCTATAAAAGGCAGATAGTTTCCCCACTTTGAGGGTCCAAATTCTCAAATGCATGTCATTATTTGAAGTGAAACTCGTAACATTCTTTGTAATGGAAGGGGTCTGCCTTATAAATTGCCACAGACAGGAAATTCAACCCTTTGAAGGAGAAAACTGGTTAGACATGCAATGCACCTCAGTCTGGAATTTGTAAATAACAGTGAATTCTGTCATTTCTCCACCCAAGCATTTGTGCATTCTATCAATTTGTCTTTTCAAGTTAATTCTTATTACTATCAATACCAAACCATTTACTTTATTGGATAAAGTAAATCTTTTGCTTTTTAATAAGAAAATATCTATGGCATTTTTACAGAGTTTGAGAGGCTCATGTGTTTTATGTGTAAGTGTGGGTTTTCAATTGGCACAATCACCTGTCTTGTTTTTGAAGACTTGTCTGAAGTGTATTGTGAGAGAGATGGTGTTTTACTGCCTAAATTATAAATCCAAGGGCACTATTAAATTCCCTGGTATTCTGATTTAAAGAGTGTTGTTCAGCTCCTCTAAAGAAAATGTGCTTCAAGATGCAGTGACCTTTTCAATATATCACAGGAAATCAAGAACTTGTAACACTGTGCTTTCAAACCCATCACCAGCCCCCTCATTTCTCTATAGTGTCATCAGCTCATCTATGGCAGCATGCCAACCATGGGGGCAATAATGCATTATTTCTTCTGTGAAGAAATGTATACACTAATATATTGATGCAAAATAATTAAGAAATATAAATGTCTTGTCAAGTTCCACACTGCTTTGTATGTTTTGCCTGAAAGTACCTCCCTCTAGCTAAGACAGCCTCTGTGTTACTTTAAGGTTTTTCCCAATATTCATAATGACATATTTTCAGTATTTAAAGTTAGTCCTGTGATTGATTTCATTTAAGTTTGTCCAAATTAAAATGTTTCTCTCCAACATTTGTATTAAGTCTAAGATTCTAAGGAATATGAATTTTACATCAGGACAGGCTTTTAAAAAATTTAAGCTCAGGTCAGCTAATTTTTTGTATTTTATATTTTAATATAATTATAAAAGGCAGTGGGTTGTAATGGATAGAAAGATAGCTATAGAGTCTGAAGGATGGGTGGTTAAGACCCACCAGTGACAAGAGCTGGCTGTGTCATCCTGGGCAAATCACTTAACTTATCTGTGCCCTCAAGCAACTCTCTAAGAGTGTAATTAATGTAAAGGACTAGAAGGAGTTTCTTCACTGGTTACTCTCCATAGCAATGAACTCCACCACTACCACCCCCAAAAAAGCATGTAACAAATCATTATTAAAAGAATACTTAAAGAAGATGTGGGAAAATTGGAACATTAATTCATTGTTGGTGGAGTTCTGAATTGATCCAGCCATTCTGGAGGGCAATTTGGAACTGTGCCCAAAAGGCTATAAAACTGTGCAGCCTTTGACCCAGCAGTATCATTTCTAGGTCTATATCCCAAAGAGATCATAAAAATGGGAAAAGGACCCTCATGTACAAAAATATTTATAGCAGCTCTTTTTGTGGTGGCCAGGAATCGGAAATTGAGAGAAAGAAGTAAGGAGTCTGAATGCAGATTGAAGCATACTATTTGCTCTCTCTCTCACTCGCGCTCTCTCTCTCTCTCTCTCTCTCTCTCTCTCTCTCTCTCTCTCTCTCACTCACACCTTTTGTTTCTTCTTTCTTGTGCTTCCTCCCACTGGTTCTAATTCTTCTTTACAACATGACTAATGTAAAAATATGAATGTACAAGTAGAGCCTAAATCAGATTCCACACAGTCTTGGGGAGAGGGGAGGGAAGAGAGGGGGAGAAAATTTAGAATTCAAAATCTTATGGAAATGAATGTTGAAAACTAAAAATAAATAAATTAATGAAAAAAAAAGAAAAGAGTGCTTATGGTCACAAACCAGTGCACAACACAGAAAAGTGGTAAAAACATGTCTCCTAGATCATACTACCTTGGAAGAGCCAAAAACTTATAGATCTCCAGAATAATTCTGAAAACAGCTGCCAAAAAAAAAAAAACTGAAGCTTGGGACAGTGCTTCCTCCATCTGGGAAGCAGAGCCCTGCTTTAGCATAGAGTTAAAAGTCAAGAAATAGGCTGGAAAAGGAGCAAACAACAGAAAAAAATTTCTTACCACAGAAAATTACTATGGTGACCAGGAAGCTCAAAACACACACTCAGTCAAATAGTAACTCCTACACTGAAAGCTTCCAAGAAAAATATGAATTGGTCTCAGGCCATGGAAAAGCTCAAAAAGGACTGTAAAAAATCAAGTAAGGGAGGTAGGTGAAAAATTGGGAAGAGAAATGAGAGTAATGCAAGAAAAACATGAGAAAAGAGCCAACATCTTGGTAAAAGAGGCACCAAAATTACTGAGAAGAAGAACACCTTAAAAAAAAACAGAATAAACCAAATGGTAAAAAGAGGCACAAAAATCCAATGAAGAGGAGAATGCCTTGAAAAGCAGAACTGGTCAAATGGAAATGAGGTACAAAAGCTCACTGAAAAAAATAAGAATTGGACAAGTGGAAGCTAATGACTTTATGAGACATCAAGAAATAACCAAACAAAATCAAAAGAATGAAAAATAGAAGACAATGTGAAATATCTCATTGGAAAAACAACTGACCTGGAAAATAGATCCAGGACAGGTCACT
Organism: Phascolarctos cinereus; assembly: GCF_003287225.1. Classification (NCBI taxonomy): domain Eukaryota; kingdom Metazoa; phylum Chordata; class Mammalia; order Diprotodontia; family Phascolarctidae; genus Phascolarctos; species Phascolarctos cinereus. The sequence goes on along the minus strand of NW_027556180.1, from coordinate 153,607,758 downwards.
TAAGAATTATTGGACTACCTGAAAGTCATGATCAAAAAAAAGCCTAGACATCATCTTTCAAAAATTTATCAGAGAAAACTGCCTTGATGTTATAGAACCAGAGGGTAAAATAGAAATTGATAGAATCCACCAATCACCTCCTCAGAGAGATCCCAAAATGAAAACTCCAAGGAATATTATATCTAAATTCCAGATGTCCCAGAATCATAGGTTCCCAAAGTGGGCAATATTGCCACATGAGGGGGGCCACTGGAATTATCCAGGGGGGCAGTAATATCTTAGGTGCAACTGGAGAGCATTGAATGAAAATAAGAGGGCAGTAGAAGCATAAAGAAAGAAGAGAAGAAAATTTTGAAAAACCACCCATGTTTCATGTGTTGTGTAACAGAGTTAAAGTCATAGTGATTACAATATTTTTCAAATAAACACACAAAATGCAAGTTATAACTGATCAGTTGTCAAGTACCCTAATAGGTCTTAGTAAGCAAGTGTTGGCAGGCAAGACTGTCCCACATCGTTAGGAAGTCCAGCATGCTCAGGAATATGTGCATGTAATAACTTGTTTACAATATGATACCAGATAGTTACATGATACAATATTACATCATCAAAATTTCAATGCAGGAAAAAACCCACAAATGTACAATAAATTATAAAATTTAAGTTGTGTCATTTTTTAAATTATTTTTTTGAAATGGCACAAATTTCAAAAAAATTGAATGGTTAAATAAAGTAGATTTCTAGGGGGATATTAAGTAATTTTTTTTTCTTTTTGAAAAGGGGGCAGTAGGCTAAATAAGTTTGGCAACCTCTGTCCCAGATCAAGGAGAAAATACTGCAAGCAGCCAAAAAGAAACAATTCAAATATTGTGGAGCCACAGTCAGGATAACACAAGATCTAGCAGCTTCTACATTAAAGGATCAGAAGGTTTGAAATATGATACTTAAGAGGGCATACAAACTAGGATTACAACCGAAATCATCTCCCCAGCAAAAGTGAGCATAATCCTTCAAGAGGGGAAATGGATATTTAATGAAATAGAGAACTTTTAAGCATTCCTCATGAAAAAACCAAGGTCCAAGAGAAGCATAAAAAGGTTAACAGGAAAGAGAAATGATAAGGTATTCAATAAAGTTAAACTTTTTATATTCCTTTATGGGAAAATGATATTTATAACTCCTAAAACTTTCTTATTATCAGGGCAGTTAGGAAGGGTATACATAGACAGAAAGCATAGGTGTGAGTTGAATGTGATGCTGTGATTATCTATAAAAATAAAATTAAGGGATGAGAAGGATGAATGCATTAGGAGAAGGGGAAAGGGAGAGGTAGAATGGGACAAATTAGCTGACAGAAAAGAGGCCTAAAAGAGATTCGACAGTGGGGGGGGGGGAGAATGAGGGAAGCAGAGAAGGGAGCACAAAAAAATTGCTATAATTGGAATTGGCTCAAAGAGGGAATAACATGCACACTCAGTTGTAGAAATCTATTCATACCATACAGAAAGGGAAAGGGATAAGGTAAGGGGAGCTGATAAAAGGGAGGGCAGTTTGGAGGAGGTAAAAGTCAGAAGCAAAACATTTTTGAGAATGGACAGGATAAAAGGAGAGTGAGAGTAGGATAAACAGGAAGAAAACATAATGGAAGGAAATATATAGTTGATAATCATTACTGTGGGAAAAAAATTACAGTCAGTTTCTCTGATAAAGACTTCATTTCTTAAACATCTAGAAAACAGAGTCAAATTTATAGAAATAAGAGCATTTCTCAATATATGGTCAAAGAATATGCACAGCAATTTTCAGAGAAAGCAATCAAGCTATTAATTATATGAAAAAATGCTCTAAATCACTATTGATGAGAGAAATGCAAGTTAAAACAACTCTGAGCTACGATCTCATACCTATCAGATTAGCTAATATGAAAGAAAAGGAAAATGGCAAATGTTGGAGGGGATGTGGGAAAATTAAAACACTAATGTACTATTGATGAAGTTGTATACTGTTTGAAGAGAGCAATTTGGAACTATGCCCAAAGACCTGTAAAACCATGCATACCCTTTGACCAACCAATACCACTACTAAGTCTGTATCTGAAAGAATTTAAAAAAAAAGAGAGATGCAATGTGTATAAAAATGTGTATAAAATATTTACAGCAGCTCTTTTAGTGGTGGCAAAGAATTGGAATTTGAGGGGATGTCCACCAATTGAGGAATAGCTGAACAAATTGTTGTATATGGTTATGATGGAATATTGCTGTGCTTTAAGAAATAATGAGCAGTATATTCTCAGAAAAACATGGAAAGACTTACATGAACTAATGAAAAATGAAGTGAGCAGAACCAGGATACCGTTGTACACAGTAACAGCAATATTGTATGGTGATCTTCTATGCATAACAGCTATTCTCAGCAGTACGATGATCTAAAATAGTTCTTTAGGACTTATGATGAAAGATGCTGTCCATCTCCAGAGAAAGAACTGGTAGAGCCTGAATGCAGACTAAAGATACTTTTCCTTTACTTTATTTGTTTTTCTTGAGGGTTTTTTTTGTCTGTGTTTTCTTCACAGAAAGACTTACATTGAAATGTGTTTTGCATGACTACACACATATAACTATGCCAAATTGCTCGCCTTCTCAATGGGGCATGGAGGGGAGAGGAGGAAGAGAATTTGAGACTCAAAATTTGAAAATATATTAAAATTGTTTTTACATGTAATTGGGAAAAAGTAAAATATTAAATAATAAAAAAAAATAGAAAATTTAAAATGGAGTTCTAAGCTACTTTCCCAAGTCAGCACTTACGGGTTTCTGGATAGCAGCCCCAGTAGAGTGACTACTAAGTCTTCTTGCCTATTCCCTCCAGTTAAACATGACTGCTTAAACTAAATTCTAAACCAAGGAAGCTTTCTTATTTTTAAGACCTCTATAGAAAAGATGATTCTGATATTTTTTCTCAATACCTAGTCAGCAATGGGGAACCTGCAGCTCCAAGGCCACAGGTGGCCCTTGAGGTCCTCAAGTGTGGCCTTTTGAGTGAATCCAAAGTTCACAGAATAAATCCTCTTAATAAAAGGATTTCTTCTGTAAAACTTGAACTGAGTCAAAAGGTCAAACCCAAGGACCTAGAAGGCCACATGTGGCCTCAAAGCCACAGGTTTCCCACCCTGATAGATTTTTGAAGCATTCCTTCCTAATTAGGAATGTATCAACACCACTTTATATAAGGTTACTATCATGCAAGCTTTCTTTTTATCTTCTGCTTAATAATTGTAGGGCAAGTCTTATAGTCCGTCACAGTCTTCTTCATCAAGGATTACCAATTTACCCTTAATACAGCCTAATAGTAATGTCATATAGTCCCAATTGGCAATAAAGAAAACATCCTTTAAATCTGTACAAGTCGGTATTCTTGACCTCCCTCCTTTGCTTGGGAATGAAAAGAAAAAGGAAAGATTTGAAAATAGGTAACCAGCTCCAATGTACCAAACCTAGGAAGTTTTGTCTGCCCTCCTTTTTTCTCAGCTAAATAGCCATCCCTAGAAATCTCCTTCAGTTCTTCAAGTGACTAACAATTGGGGAAAAGGTCATAATCTTGAATTCACTTGAGGACTACCTGCAATAGCATGCCTCAAAGGTCAAGCTTTACATGAAAGGGCATGGCTGATATCATGCAAGACAGTGAGTGGATCATAGCTATGAAGGGAATCATTGAAGACAGAAGTTAAAAGTGATGTTCTCCTAAAGAATCATTCATCTAAACTTAACTGCCATAAAGATACATTGAGGAAAACAATCTCTATTGGCCCTTTGAATTTAAACCAAAATATTTGTTTTTAAATTCTATAAGGTTGGAAAGCAGGTTCTTTATCCAAATACCTACTATATATGCAGATGATGTGATTTAAAGAATACTCATACAGAGAATAATCTTGATGCCTGGTTTTGAACACACAACGCACCATCCTCCATACTTAGAATGTACCCCCTCCCCATTTCCATCTTTTAGAATCTCTGGTTTGCCTTTATATAAAAAGGTTACCTTTCTTTCAAGGATTACCTTCTATATAAACCCTTTTCCTGATTCAATAGCTGCTGGTTCACTGCTTCCCAAAACTACCTTTAATCTGTATGTTTTATTATACAGATATTCAGATATTCAATACAATGAATACAATTAAATATACAGATATTCAATCGGTATGTTTTACATGTCACCTCCCCATTTAAAATATAAATCCCTTCAGAACAGGACACATTTATTTCACTTTTGTCTTTGTATCTCCCCAGTGCATGGTACACAGAAAACGCTTAATAAATGTTTGTTTATTAATTATTTGTTTGGTTTCAGACCAAAATGCATTAGAGGAATCACAAAGTTTAAGGATCAGATGCGTGAGGAAGAGAAAGAAGGGAGGGAAGAATTAGATCTGAGTGACTACCAGATCTAAGTAGTTGGCTCAAACTAAATAAGGTGTGATCAACCTCTAAACAGCATGAGTTTTTCCAGACCAAAGTCCTTAATTAGAAGTAAGGTTCAGAGAGTGGAAGCATGGAGACAATGTTAGAGATGTCTGCAATAACCACTTTGTTCATATGTTTCCTTTGGGGCTGGAGACAGAATATGATAATAATAAACAGTACAGCATTTGAAGATTCATAAAACATTTTACATTATACCTCATTGGATCCTCACAACAAACCTCTGAAATGCTATTATTGTCCTCATTTTACTGATGAGGAAACTGAGGCTAAGAGAGGTTAAGTGTTATACTCAGGGTTACGTAGCTAGCAAGTGTCAGAAGTGGGATCTAAACCCAAGTATTCTTGCATACAAGGCAGAAAGTTTTCCTAAAGTTCTTCTGATGTGGGAAAGCCTTTTTAGCTTAATTTTTGCTTTGTCCTAGCCATTTTACCCACATAAGTGTTAAAAAGTCACTAGATGTGAGGATGAAATGGATAAAGGGTTGTTAGTCTCTTCCCCTTGAAGCCACCTTTACAGGTTGGATCAACTGTCTGTTCTGTGCAAGGCATGCCACTATACTTGAAGTTTTAAAAGACTCTAATCCATGTATTTATCCTACAAAAGCTTCTTAAACGAAGCAGCCCTTCTCATCTCATTCATCTAATTTTCTCATTACTCTCAGATGTGGACCCTACTACCATAGTCAAGATAATATGTTAGCCACTGTCCTACCACAGTTTGCTTCTTTCTGCTTCTGTACTTTTATACATGTTATTTCCTCTAACTGGCATGCCGTTCCCATGTTCTCTGCTAACCCATTTCTCTTCCCTCTTCCAGAACCTGCCCCACAACTCCCTATGAGAAGAATTCTCTGATTCATCTTGCCTAATCCTATTCAGTCCTCTGCATACTCCACTTTTACAGTATTATTATGTTCCTCAGTCCATGCAACAGCCATTTAATATAAATTGCTTCATAAAAGGAATATTCCATTGTTCTGTGTTTGCATTCTATCTTCCCAACTAGACAGTCTTTATTCCATAAAAGCAAGACCCTCAACCTTATCTCTGGATTTTGTTCTTCTGCACCCAAAGTCCCCTGTCCTTCCCTGTCAACTCCCCAACACACACACCAACTTGTAAAACACCAAGTACAAGTAAGTTTTCAATAGACTTTATTGATTCCTTGGTGAGGAAAATAGGTCTCTTCAAGCTGAAGTGACTAGTAAAGCGCTCATCACATCTGAAAAGGCTTCTATTCCCCTAAGATCTCCAGAGTCTGAGTAACCTATAGAGAAGTCTAGGGAGAAGTTTTTCATGATCATAATAGCTGAGAATAATTTCTAAGACACTGGAACAAAACTATTTCCTCTAAGTTGCCAATTAGTATGATTGCTGCCCACTGAAATATTAATCAACTATGGGAGGCAGAAACCAAGTCTTCAACAGTCCTCCTCCCTCCATAGTCTGGACCAGAAGCCCAAAAGTGCCAACTAACTCAAGCTGGACTAGATAATTACAAATCCAGGTGGGCTTAATGAAAAAAAAATATTTTAAACATATCTCCAGCAATTTGGCTTTTCCCATTTGGCAAATTTCCTTTTAAAAATTATCCTTTCTTCTCTTAACCAGTTACAATTCAGCATCTTTGGAAGAGGTCAAACCACTTCACTGCTGCTTAACGTGCCAGGTACGTCGGGCAAAACGCACCTCCAGTGCTGCCGGATGTGCCAGGTATGTCATGGCGTTCCATAGTCCTTCCAGTGGAACCTCAGTAGCATCTGCCCACAGCAGCCCAAGAGCTGGCTGGAGGGAGGGCTGGCAGCAAAGCAGGACAATAAATGGACTTAAATACTGAGATAAGGGAATTAGCTTCACTTCCCCCTCACAGGACTCTGACTATGAAACATTGATTTAAAAAAAAAAAAATATATATATATATATGTAGCACCAGTTTTGTGAGGACCACACTCTGACAAAGCCATGGATTTCTTCTTCCAATACCACCTCAAATTTCACCCCTACTCCCCCAAGAAAGGAAAGTTAATATTGCATGTTAATGCAGTGGATATTTTTCTTGCAATTTTGTGAAATTTCATAGATATCCTCACTTCCCGATTTCTTCAAGGTTTCCATTCCATTTGTTATCCATATAGATAAATTGAGAAATAATTTGAAGATCAAGACATAGAGTAAACTAACAAGAATTAAGCTTTTTCAGGACATCAGAAAGCAGGGAAAGAGGTAAGGGCAAATTGTGTGAATGTATTTATATATACGTTATAGATATAGATATATACATGTAGATATATAGATGGATAATCAGAAATATCAAAATGTGGCAAAAGGAAACTATCAAATATGTTAAATTGTTTTTGTTCAGTCATTCAGTTGTGTCCAACTATCACCCCATGTATCACACTAACATGGGGTTTTCTTGGCAAGGATACTGGAATGGTTTGCCATTTCCTTCTCCAACATTAAATCTTAAATTTTATATGTAATACTATTAAGATAATACTATCTTAACCTCTCTGAGCCTCAGCTCAAGGATTGCCTTCTATATTAAGCCTTTCCTGATTCTCAGAGCTATTACTAATTCATTGCCTTCCAAAATACCTTCTATTCAGTCTATTTAATATGTAATGATACATATGAAATCTTACTACCTATTGAGATAATACATGTTTTATGGTCACTTGCATAATAAGAAGGATTTATTATTTATTTGAACAAGTTCAGCTGTCTATTACAATTTATAATATGGGAAAATATTTTGGGAAATTTATATTTGTGTTTTGTTTTGTTTTATGATTTTATAATGTTAACTTAAAATCTATCATTTGGGGGGCAGCTAGGTGGCACTTACCCTGCAGTCAGGAGGACCAGAGTTCAAATCCGGCCTTGGACATATAACACTCACTAGCTGTGTGACTCTGGGCAAGTCACTTAAGCCCAATTGCCTCACCAAAAAAAAAAAATCTATCATTGGGTAAGCTTTTCTGTTTGCTATGTCAGTGAGCTTAAATAACTGACCTTTTTTGGCACAAAATATTGACATATAGATGTTAAGAATATTTAAAAAATTCATCTTCAACTAATTCAGCCTTTATTCACATTGTAGTGTGGTGCATTAACTATCCATGGCTCAGGTCAGGCTGCTATTAAGACTTAGATTTGAATCCTACTCAGTCACTTGAAACTAGCAAAATCAATTTTTCTGCCTTTTTTCGTAGGTGTATAAAAGACATGATTTTCATTAATTGTTCACTTTTGTGGGTTTATTATAATTATACAAGATCAGATCCAAGTGACAAAATATGTTTGCATGTGTCTTCTCAGTACACTTTAAGAGCTTTTTTTTTTAAATGATCATAAACTAAATGTGTTTGTAATTTATTTCGGGCAAGGTGGAAAAACATTTATATGGAAGATTACACCAGAATAAAAAAGCAATCTTTTCTAGCCATTTAAGAACCAGAGGCTTACGCTTAGGAATGAGTAACTCATCCTTGTGATACTGACATAGATAAAATACAGGGTTTTTCCTAATCTCAGCAAGAGGCCATTATGGAAGAAACTAGATGGCAGAGTCCACTATTGTCTCTCCTTTGGATGATCACACTGACACTCTAATGGAACAGGTAAGACCCATTTCCCAGGGAACACTCCTTACGTGTTCTCATATAGTTCTACAGTTGTATCTTTGCATAATTGGTGCTAAAATATTTTCCCTTGCTTCTCAATGTGATTACATTATATTATCCAGCATCTGATAGCACTTAATATTTATTGCATTTTGGGGGTCAGGATTTGACCAGAATCTCTCAAATTTTATTGCTCTTCAAAGCTGAACTATAGTTCCCTTAGAAGGTTAATGGTATTTGATATGATATAGTATAATGTAATCAATCATACATTTTTCTAAAATGAATGCTGACTTAAAGGGTAAAAATAATACTGAGGGGGAACATGGAATCACAAGCCTCTCTCTTTTGTTACAGATCACAGACTTTCCTTATTTCTTATTCTAAAATGTTAATAAAGAAGACATGAAGATAGAGAACACAGAAACTAAGATCTCTTCTACTGTTTCTATAAACAATAAGTGCTGTTTAAAGAAGAATGAAGTTCCTTCATAACCATTATTCTTGAGCCAATTTCTAAATTTTTTGATGTTGAACTATCAAATAAAATATAGAAAACTACTCCTTAAGATATATCTATCCCTTCCTCTTCCCCTCGAAAAAATCACATATAGATTTATTTATACGTGACTTTCATGAAATAGGTCATGAAAATTCCATTGCATGAAGGTAATACAGAAATAAAAAGAATCAATCTTTCATGTTTTCCTAACCCAGTCGTTCAGTGAACTTGGCAAGGTACCAGGGATAATATTTTTTCAAGTGGGAATATGTGTTTGGTAAAAAATATCCCTACATTTGAATCATCATCAGGGGGCCCTTGTCTTGTTATGCATTTGGGGCAGGGAGGGTAGAGTGTTCACCCCTGCTGTTAAAAAGAAAATGCCTCAGTGTTCCTGGTATGTTACAATGCTACTCTAAGAAGAAAGACCAGAAGAATTGCATATACTGTATCAGGAAGAATTTTCTCACTGAGCTAAGCAAAATGCTTCATACCTTTTTTTTTACAAGAGAAAGCAACAAAAATTCAGATACAGGCTTTCACATAATCAATAAACATTTATTGAGCACATGTGCTGTGCCAGGCATTGTGCTAAGTACTGGGGATACAAAAAGAGGCAAAAGATAGTCACTGTCCTCAAGGAGTTCACACTCAAGTGAGGAGGAAGTTGGAAGACATGTCAGAGATCATCTTATCCAGCTCATTCCCTAATAAGAATCATCTCTTCAACATCACCAACAAGTAATTTATCCTACCTGTTCGTTGTGCCTATAACCAGCAGATTACATGGTGCTGGCCAGAAGCAGAATGCCTCTGAGAATCAGGATTTCTAGTAATTGATGTGCTATTGATGGAACTCACTAGGCTACCCACCTCCTCTCCCTGCTATTTCATCTTTCTTAAATATTCCTGCCTTCAACCATTTGACAAGTTAGTGCACTTTGTCATATATCAACAAATCACATCATATAGATCAGGTAAACCCCCACCCCCAACCTGAAAATGATTCCAGTGTTGCAAATTAAATTCAATATTTTTTTTACCAGAATACTGCTCAAATATTTTCCAATCTAACCAAATGTTTTCAAAGAATTCAGCAAGAAATGCCATATATTTACATGTGTATATGTACATATGTGTGTATGGTGCTTTTTTGTGTACAAAGTGTTTTCACAAGTTTTCTATCATTTCATCTTAAAAAGTGGCATTACCCCTATTTCACAAGTAAAGAAACTGAAGTTCAGAGAGGTTAGGATCATAGAGCTAGAGAAAACTAGGTTGAAGCTCGGTGAAACTCCATGTTCAGTGCATTCTGGAGAATTTCTAACATAGCTGTTTGTGTTGTATTTTATCTCAATGTCACCTTTGCCAAATGACTACTTAACACCTATGACCCTCTTCCCTCATCCCCTAATAATCACATATCCATTTCTTCTATGGTAAGATTTTTAAATCATTTTTATAGAATAGACTCCTCCCTTTTGGTAGTCCGCTGAGGCCTATGGACTCTACTTAGATTAATCTTTTTTAAATGCATAAAATAAAATATATAAGATTATAAAATAATTATTTTGAAACAGTTATCAAATTAATTTTTACAAAAACTAATTAACAGGCTTCCTTAAATCTATCTACAGATAAAGTTAAGAACCCTTGCTCTAAGATTTTCTTTTTTAGTTCATGAACAACATACTAGCAACTTGCTGATTTGTTTTGCAATCGCTCCTCCTTGTATAGTCTAATTAGGTTTTCCCACATGTTTCTGTTTTAACTATACATGTCGGCACAGAACTTGTGTCATTGATGCTATCACTTTTTTCTGAGGGAAAACTTTTAGATAAACAGACTGATCATTTTAAGTATTATAGATGAAACATGTGGTAAGATTTTTTTAAATTTAGTAATATTCCATCCACTAGCTCTAGAATAAAGCTTTCAAGATATATCTGCCTTTAATTTTGCCTGTTATGTTTCAAAAGTCTTCTCTAAGAAGTATTTTCTAAGTGGCAGTTTGTTAGAACAGAATTCCTTTTTCCTCAGCTAAGAAATGACAATTTTGAAGTTGTAAAAATTGTGCCCCAGGGCAACAGGACACATCAGAATAGATTAGAAACAAGCACAGCTTCCCCCTACCCCCGCCAATCCTACCCCACTACTTTGCAAGAGTGAGAGGTCCACAGGTGTGGTACAATGCTCATATGTTCAGATCTTTTTTTTCTGTTTCGTTGAACAGCTTTGCTGATTCCTCCCTTTTTGTCTTTAAAAATTTCATTTGTTATTTGAAATGGCTTTCTGGGAAAAGAGGGGGAGAGGAATACTGGGACAAAATTTGGGGGTATAAAAAATATCAAAAATTTCTTAAAAAGCTCTTTAAATAACTGATCCCCTAGAAAACAGAATACAAAAGATCAATATTTGATAATATCCTTTTCTTTTTGCTTTGGCATCTTTTATGCTAGAGTGTTTAGTAGTATCTCTTTGAGGCACAAGCTGAAATGGGACTAACCAGAATAATCTAGCTAGGTAGGGAGAGTCTAATAGTTATTATATCTCTAGGCAGGCTAAAAGGTTGAATGTAGAGAAGTAGGCTAATGAAGGCAGGATTAGACAGTACAGATTCTAGAAGGTCAGTCACTCAATAAAAGTTTCACTAATAAACAGGAAACATAAAAAGGGAGTTCTGATACTGAGAGGGAGTACTCTCTGTTCTGCTTTATACTGTCTTCTGGGTATGGGTAACCCTGAGCCTTCTAGCTGTTGATCACAACCAGAAGATGATTCAGGTCAGGGAAAGAAGGAAAGAGAAGAGTAGAAGTTTTTCTAAGAAATAAATAGAGTATATAGTTTGTAACTTGTTGCAATAAATTTCTAACCTAGTTGTTATCAGTTTTGACTATCAGGAGGTATCTCCACAGGTATTGACTTCCATATACTTTTTTTTCCTGTATGTCAGTTTCAATTTCTCTCTAGAAGACAGTACTGAAAGAGACAAGTGGTAAAAAAGGAGGGAATTTTAGCCTTTCAGCTTATATAACATTTAGATAACTCTAACCCAAGTCATATGAATGTGAGGCAATCTGTACTAGAAAATATCTCAAAAATTATTGACAAGAACCACTCGGTTTAACCCCATGTGGGATGGTGTCACTGAATGACTTTTACTAGGATGCTTCCATGTCATCAAAAATGGCACATTTCTTACCCCTTTACTCTGAAAGAACTGAATCTACTCATTTGAAGATTCTGATATCCTCTTTGCCCTGACCAAAAATATACTCTCTGGTAGCAACCCAGTTTTTCAACTGATATTGATAACTTAGCTATAATTCTGATGCTAAATGTTTTTCTATTAAATTGATAACTTAGTTTTAATTCTGATGCTAAGTGTTTTCTATTACCACTGCTATGTGATCATTGTTTTCTGAAATAAACTTTTGACTGTGATGGAACTCTTCTCCCAATACCCTGCTCATTATTTGCAATAAATAAATGGTAATGGCAATTTGTACATTTCTTACAATAATTCCAATATGTTATATGACATAATATGTTGGCCCAGTCATTATTTTAATCATCATCATGATTATCAAGAGTGGTCTTTAGATACCTATTGATAACATGGTACAGTGATTCATGTTGGTGAGTTAAAAGCAGTCAGTCTCTACCCCTTAGGAATTTATATTCTAAGGCAGACAGCAATGGCATGAATCAGAGAGAGGTTGGATGTATGGTACATCAGAAAAAATACACATATAAATAAGGTCAGTACTTAAGGCATCATAAGTAGATTTATGGGTTGAATGAAAAGTACATCTGAAAAATTAGATCTTATAGAACTTAGGAACATTTTTGAGCTGGGAGGGAATCTCCTAGTCTAACCTTGTCTTTTTACAGACAACAGAACTAAGACGCAGAAAGTTTAAGTGGCTTGTCCATGATTGTTCATAGCACAGCTTGAACTAACAGTTTGGCTGGCTTCTGGTCCATTCATTGTTTTTGCTGATACACTGCCTTTTCAGGAGTAATTACTACAGCTCTTCCATAATTAGTTAGAGGAGGCTGCTTGGAAGAGGTGGGATATTAGTTTTCTCCTTGAAATCATTTACATCAAGACTGTAATTGTATTAACTCAGCAAATCTGTATTAGCTGAAATTGACACAAGCTTGGCATGGTTTACATAATGTGGTTCCATTAGACCTTGTTGTAGTCCTAGAAAGCAGTGGTTTCTATCATTTGTCTGACCATGTACAGGTTCAGTTTCAATTTTTCTAACTTTTTAATTCTAGGCTTGTGCACTGCTCTTGACCATCTTTTCATTTTTGTATAATTCTGTTGTTCATAAAGTTCTTTCAAATGGAGCTAGAAACCTTGAGTCTTCATAGTTTCAAGAACCTATTTGTACAGCTCCTTCTCAGGGACTCTTCATTACAAACCCTCATTTTTCCATATTCAAAGCTGAACATCATGATTTCTACAATTATAGGAAATCATGCGACTCCAGCCTCCCAAATTGTGCCATCTTTCTTTGGTTTTTTGTGGGCAACTTTTTGTTGTTTTCAGCACCTGGTTGTCATTGTGATTTTGTTTTGCTGGTATTCTGGGCACTAACCCTAGCCTTTTTAGATTTACTTTCCTATCCTGTGCAGATTCCCATATTTTTGCATTCGAATACGTTTCCTAAAAAGGAATAAGAGTACTTAGCAACTGTGTATTATTTCTCGTGAAGCCTAAAAATTATGCATTTCACTTTGGTTCTTTCTTTCTCCCCCTAGGGCTTGTACGAGACAACGCATGCTGAGCGGATCATTTGAAGGGCAGCCAGCAAAAGAAAGGTCAATACTCAGCGTGCAGCACCATATTCGTCAAGAACGCAGGTAAATGCACTGGGCAGGGGGAGGAGGGAGGGAGTGTTTTTGGAGAAAATAAAATTAGAAAGATATTTAACTGAAAGAATTAAATGTGCACACACCATAACTGCTACTCTTGGAAAGCAAGGACTAACAGAATAAGTTGCATCAGTGGATAGTACCAATAATGAGGTCCATTGTCTCATAAAACAGGAAAAAGCCTTTTTTTATTTCAAATGTCATTTCCTTCACTCACCACAGATCCATTGAAAGATCCAAAGGATAAATTAATTTTTAAAAGGATTAGAGACAATTGAAGAACATAAGCTTCTGATGTAAAGAGAGAGAGTGAGATTCTGTTGCATTTACATACACACATATTAGGAAAGTGGTTCTTTATAATGGCCATCATTTAAAGGTCACAGTTTGATCTTGAGATTTGTCACCAAATTGATTATGATTGTTTCAGGTCACTGAGACATGGTTCTAACAGCCAGCGAATCAGCAGGGGAAAGTCTCTTGAAACCTTGACTCAAGATGTAAGTCCTTACATGATGCTATGGGTTTGGGGAACAAAATTATGACTTTCCATTTAAATGGTTGTTTACACAAATTCAGTGTCTAGACTTTCAGAGCATATTTCCAGAGTGCCCTGAGATTTAGTCCCAAATGGATTTTTTTAAATGACATCACTGTGATATATAATATTATTTGTAGAAGAACCAAAACACATTCCTTTCACAGTATTTTAGTTCAGTGAAAACATGCTGTAAATAATTGTTATAATTAGAGAAATATATTTATGGTATAATTGAAGACTTAACAAACAGGTCTTATGTAATAGGGATGATGAACAGCATTTACTATTGACCTGTTATATTGTGTTTAAAATGTTCTGGCTCTGATAGAGAAGACATAGTCTCTGCCTTCTAGAAACTTGCATTCTAAAAAAAGGAAAACACTTTTAAAAGCCTCAATCTTTCAATATTTGTTTGGTATTCAGCCAAGCATTTGTTTAGTTAAAGCTCCTGGATTAGTCCATATTCATTTCTTCCTCAAAGAGGGAATTATTACTTAATTACTGCTATAATTTGATAATTATGTAACTCAGAGGTGTCAAAAATACAAATTGTGGGCTGTATGTGGCCCACAATACTCTGTAGTGCTATTTGCATGAGGTCAAAATATAATTGAGAAATATTTAACAAAATAAAAATAAAATTAAACATATATAATATTGATATGTCATTTTTCTGACCTATGTAGCCTGCATGGATCCTTATGTACAGCTCAGTGGCCTCCAGTTTCTATTTGAATTTGACACTCCTGATATAACTGTCACTAGCTGGCACAGGGGTTTGAGCACTGGATTTGGAGTCAGGAAGAACTAAGTTCAAATTTAACTTAAGTCCCTTAGTGGGGACCCTTGGTAAGTCATATAGCTGCTGTCTGCCTCAGTTTCCTCATCTGTAAAATGGCAATGATAATAGGACCTACCTCAGGGTTATAGGTTAGATAAAATGAATTGGAATAATGTGTGCAAATAATCCAGGAGATGGCAAGTGAGGAAATAGAAGGACTTCTAAATCATTTATCTGCCTTTTCTTAACAACTGTAGGAGTTTTCAGCTTTAAATTTTAGCTGTCAGTTTTTGAAAACTGGAATTCTGATTGCTTTATCATCTAAATTTAGTCTAGTTACTAAATGATCCAGTCAAAATCATAAGCTAGGCAAAGTTCATATTCAGTGACCCCTGTCTTGCCTTTCTGTTCTTTCTCCACATCCTTTCATCTCTCTCTCCCAGGTACCCAGAGTTCTCTTACTGCCCAGATGACTTCTGGTTTCAAAGGAGAGGATAATCTGCTAGGAATTCCCACTAATATATTAGTGACTTGGTGTTTTGTCCCTCCCAGGAGTATTTTTTTTTAGAA
The DNA here is from genome assembly GCF_003287225.1 of Phascolarctos cinereus. Classification (NCBI taxonomy): domain Eukaryota; kingdom Metazoa; phylum Chordata; class Mammalia; order Diprotodontia; family Phascolarctidae; genus Phascolarctos; species Phascolarctos cinereus. The sequence goes on along the minus strand of NW_027556180.1, from coordinate 153,592,364 downwards.
GACCAAATGGAGAGGGCAACATTTAACCCCAAAGAATGACTCTTTAATGATAGATTTCTAAGCACTAGACTCCGGAGTAAAGAAGATCTTTTGAAGCATGAGGCCCTTCAAATTCCAACACATAGTCAATAGTTATGGCCTCTAGAGGTCCCCTACAGATTTGCCTTTCTGTTACTGCCTCCCTCAATTGCCTATTCAGATCATTTCAGAATTTCCATGTTTCAATGTGGAATAGATTTTCTACTTTCCAAAAGTGGAAGGAAAAAAAAACTTCATTTGTGGGAAGTTTTGGTGAAAAAGTTTCCTTTTTCCCCTTTAGCATGATTCTATGTAGTTTCAGTCAGATCTTTTTCAGAGTATAAAGCCATTTTTGCTGGCTATTCTGATTCTAAGATGAAGAACTGACTACTTCATTCAGTCAAGAAGAATTAATTCAATGCATACTGTATACTGTGCTAGGCACTGGCGGACACAAAAACCAATTTGAAAAGTTTTCTGACTGGCAGAGTACTGGATCTCACAACTTTCAATGTACTATTCATAACAGTAGAAGATAAGTGAATGATTTGTCAGCATAAAGGAGAAACTCACATAACCCTGGTAAATTTCTCTAGGGAGGAGAGATGGGAGAATATGTAATTTCTCATTTCAAGCACAGAAGCTTAAGCCATAGGAAACCTAAGAAGTTTATCCAATATTGAGAATCATAGCAAAGTCTCTTTGAGGCTTTTTTTTAAAACTCCTGCTCATGTAGCTAGAGAATACATGGATATGTCAGAATAAACATGGAATCAATACAGTGAAGTTAGTGACCAGAGCTCTGGACCCTTAATGCCTACATGAATATTTTGGGACACATGGGAGTTATGGGTACTGTGGGCAGAGCTGACCTTTACATACTGCCAACGCTGAAAAAATGATCAACCTATAATCATGATGAAGCCTTCAGGCATCCTTACCAGCTAATTCACAGTCATGTCATACAGTTCAAATACAAGTTCAGAACTCATAACCTATTCACGGTCACAGATCTGTCTAACTAACTACTGATGTTTCACCACAGAATTATGACCATTATTACCCGAGTGACTTCTGGCTTCATAATTGTTTGGATGAGTATTAGGACAGAATATTATCATGAGAAATTTGTCTAAGGATCAACAGGGACAATATTGATTCAGAGTACTTCATTCCAAGTTGACTCACCAAAAGTTCTTTGTTTAAAAAGGCCAAAACAGAAGATGGCTTTAAACATGTACTGTGTTTGATGTTCAAGTGACCGTACAGGGACATTGTCAACTGCAGAATTTAAAGTTCCCTTGCTAGATTTCACTCTACTTTTGGGGTGGGACAAATACACATCAAAAAAATAAAAACAATGTAATCCACCATGTTACATTGGAAGAATTTCCTGAGAATTGTGATGCACTTCAGCCAACTTCTAATTTAAATCTCCATTCTGGGTCCCTGCCCCAATTTAGAGACAGTAAGTTAGTGAAAGTTTTAAATTTGAGTTATTTTTTTTTCTTTTCCCAATCCTCTACCTGACATAAGTATGGATAATGATAGATATGGGATCATAGAATTATAGACCCTAAGCCTGGAAAGGACCTTAGATGTCATCTTGTCTAACTCTCTAATTTTGCAGATGAGGAAACTGATGTCCAAAAAGAAGAAATTGTTTTACCAAGATGACACATACTAGAACCAAGACTAAAACCTTGATCTCCTGATTCCTAGTCAAATGTTTTTTTTTCTGATATCGTGCTGCCTCTCTAAGACTTTATATGAACTTCAAGTTATATTTAAGGAGAAAAATCCCTTTATATAAACTTCCAATTATATTTAAGGAGAGAAATTCCATTGACAAATGATCCCATGTTATCTTTATAGAATGAGAACATAACGTTTCATGAAAAACTTAAATGATTTTATTATGATCATGTAAATTAAATTTGTTCATTTTTCCTATATGTTTCTTACATATTTATAGCATTCCAACACAGTGAGATATAGAAATGCACAGAGAGAGGACAGTGAAATCAAGATGATCCAGGAAAAAAAAGAACAAGCTGAAATGAAAAGGTATTGAGTGATATAATGGCCCATGGGTCACATTTTAGAAGGATGCTTCTTTTGCAAAAAAAATTTAGCTTTACTTTCCCATGAACCCTTTTTTCCCAAGGAAAGTACAAGAGGAAGAATTAAGGGAAAACCATCCATATTTTGACAAGCCCCTTTTCATTGTTGGCCGTGAGCACAGGTTCCGAAATTTTTGCAGAGTGGTGGTGCGAGCACGCTTTAATGCGTAAGTATGTTCTATTTTGGTCAGTTCTTTCTCCTAAATTCACAAAGTAGGTGTTGTTTCATGAGAAAGTAAAGAAACATACAATTCTAAAGGGTAACAAAAACATTCTTGGACTAATTAATCAAACTGTTCACTTTTTAGAGCAAACTAACAAGGTAGGGTAGGTGGAAGGTTTATGTTATTTAACGTGTATGTAGCACTCAATGATTGTGCAAAACACTTTGCAATCATTTTTGCTTGTTATCTCAGACAACCATTCAATGTGTTGCAGATCAATGTTATTAGCACCATGATTTATGATCAGGAAACTGAGTCATAAGGAAATTAAATGATTTGACCAGTGCCTTGTAATGAGTGACCAATCAGGCCAAGAATAAGATTGAGCCTTTATGTCTTCACTGCAATTTTGCAGCCTCTTTGACATAAAATATACCACTCTGTGTAATTCAGTATTAAGTGAAATGAGGTGAAGGTGGGGGGAAGGAATATTGCTTCTGTTGGCAACAGACATGTGCATATTTCTGTCCTTCTGTTTCTCTCTTCTCACCTGACAGGAGATGAGATTTACATAAAAAGCTGTAGGGGAGCCAGAGAGGTCCATGGGAAAGAACCGTGTTCTTGGCTCTCTAGACCAGGCTTATTAGGAGCATAAAATGTAAAAGAGGACTTTTTTTTTCTCAGATGTTATTTTAAGTAAAACCTCAGCTAAAACCAGAAGTATAGGAGGAAGTAAAGCTTAAGTGTGAAATGTTTCCATGTCTAGGCTTGTATTCAAATGTACCTTCCCCAATGCCAAAATCAATGAAAACAGATCCCTTTTATAGGTGGTGATTCTCTGTCATTATCAAGTATTCCACCATTAGTGGAATATCCACTGGATTTAGTGTCAAATAAATTGTTCAAGTCTCACTTCAGCCTCTTCCTAGCAGTATGACCTTGAGCCTCAGTTTTCTCATATGTAAATGGAGGTCATTGAATACCTAAAGCCCCATCCTGCCCTGAAATTTGTGAACCATAGAATTTTAGAGATAATAGAAATCTTAGAAATTGTATACTACACTCTTCTTATAGAATCTCATAATTCTAGGATTCAAGAGGCATTAGATTGTATCTGGTCCAGACCCATCTTTTTATAGTTCTCATCTATAAAAAATGTAGGCTCATGAAATAGAATTCAAGGTTATGCAGTTAGTTAATGAGAAAGCCAGAACTAGAACCAAAATTTCACCACTCCCAAATCTTGTGCTCTTTAATCTTTACCCAAATTTGCTGCTTTAAATTCAAGGCCATTTGTTCCTTGAAAACTTTAGTAGGATCTCACAAAGTTAAAAGAGTAGCCACTTACAGGTTAATTTGATCAATGTTGATAAGTCTCAAAATGGATTGTTTTATCTAGATTATATGAGACAGCCAGGTGGTGCAGTGAATAGGATGCTGGACTTGGAATCAGGAAGTCTTGAGTTCAAATCCAGCCGTAGACACTTACTACTTGTGTGACCTTAAGCAAGTCACTTAACATCTGCCTGCCTCAGTTTTTTCAATTATAAAATAGAGATAAGAAAAGCACCTACCTCCATACCCTTTGATCCAGCAATAGCACTTCTAGGGCTATATACCAAAGAGATCATAAAAATGGGAAAAGGACCCACATGTACAAAAATATTCATAGCAGCTCTTTTTGTGGTGGCAAAGAATTGGAAATTGAGAGGATGCCCATCAACTGGGGAATGGCTGAGCAAGTTGTGGTATATGAATGTAATGGAATACTATTGTGCTGTAAGAAATGATGAACAGGCTGACTTCAGAAAAACCTGGAAAGACTTATATGGTCTGATGCTGAGTGAAGTGAGCAGAACCAAGAGAACTTTGTACACAATGACAGCCACGTCATGCAATGACTAAGATTGTTAAACTGAACCCTTCTCAGCATTACGAGGATCTAAGACATATCCAGAGGCCTCGGGATGGAAAATGCTGTCCACAACCAACGAAAGAACTATGGAAGTCGAATCGCTATCACTTACTTTTACCTTCTGTTGAGTTTTGTTTCCTCTTTCTGATGGTTCCTCCTATTGGTTCTAATTTTTACTTACAACTTCACTAATGTGAAAATATGTTTCATGGGTATGTAAATGTAAAGCCTATAACAGATTGTGCGCCGTCTTGGGGAGGGTGGGGGAGGTGAAGGGGGAGAAAAATTTTCAACTCAAAAGCATATGGAAGTGATTGCTGATAAATCTAAATAAATTAATAAAACTAAAAAAAAATAAAGAAAAGCACCTACCTCGAGGGTAACGAGATGCTTGTAAAATGCCTAGCACAGTGCTTGGCACGTAGTAAGCATTATGTAAATGCTAGCTATTATTATTCTTGAATGCCTTCATGTTAGTCAAATTGCTATTTCTCCACTCAGGTCTTTGTAGTTCTCTTGTCAACTTTGCGTTTTATAAAATTCATAAATTTATAAAAATTAAAAATTTTATATATTTTTTATATTTTATAAAATCAACTAAAGACCAATCAGCATCTAACCACACACAGAAACAGACTTCTGTTCATTCGTTCATTCATTCAACAATTTATTGAATGCTTACTTTATCAGAACTCTTTCACTGTTCTAAGAATTTGAGGGTAGGCATTAGGGAGCAATATAAATTTGAGATAAGACATGATCCTGGCCCTTGTGAATTTTAGAGTCTTATTCCCAATCTGTATGGTCTCTGTGAAGGTTTCTGACAGAATAGTGGTCTGATGTAGCAGGACTTACTTGGTATCAAACTTATAAATTATTTTAACTGAATCATTTAAAGAAATGGTGGCTCATGAGGCAAAGAATATTTTAGAGCATTGTTTTCAAATGATATTTGACATCAGAATTAATTTGTTTTTGAGCTCCAGCTAAAGGTTTTTAAGTGCGACTATAAATTCTAAACCAGGGTACCAGCTGTATTATGAGTGGTAAAGTTTACTCTGTACTTGTGTGAAAAAAAAATCTATAAAATCTTTTTCTTTACCCTGGGTTATTTAAACTACTATTGCTTGGTGTTGAAGTCAGTCAGACATGGGAGATTTATATCAGCATTTATACACTGAAATCACTGGAGGCTCTATGGATATGGGCTGTTTGAGGCTTGTGTACAAACACTGTACTACTGAGTCATACTCTGTTTGATGTATTGTTTAATTTGATATCCCTGTTATCTCTTTCAGTTCAAAAACAGACCCTGTCACAGGAGCTGTGAAAAATACAAAGTACCATCAACTGTAGTAAGCATCACAAACTCAGCTTTCCATGCACATTTGAAGTTTTCATGTACTGTTTTATGCTGCATCAAATTTCTCTGTTGTCCTTTATTTCCCCATTACACTGTTCTGTGAGGTAGCTGATGAAATCTTTCACAATTCTTTTAGTTGAGCTAAGAGATTGACATAAACAATATGCCTTGACTCTTCAATCTCTCTTCTGAATTTTTTTATGATTCTTGACTATGTTTGCTGTTTTGCAGTGACTTGCTGGGATTGGTTACCTACCTGGACTGGGTGATGATCATTGTGACGATCTGCTCTTGCATTTCAATGATGTTTGAATCCCCCTTTCGGAGAGTCATGCATGCACCCACATTGCAGGTAATATGTCCAAATCATAGCTCACAAAAAAGACAGAGAATGACTAATGCCTAATTTGGACCACTGGGTTTTCCCAAATTGACTGCCTGCCCTTTTCTTTTGCAGATTGCTGAATATGTGTTTGTGATATTCATGAGCATTGAGCTCAACCTGAAGATAATGGCAGATGGTTTGTTTTTCACTCCAACTGCAGTCATAAGGGATTTTGGTGGAGTAATGGACATATTTATCTATCTTGTAAGTTTTAGGTCCTATCAATGGAAGACTTTACAACTTTGAAACTTCCTGTATTCCTAAGGTTTTGGTACTTGGGCATGCTGCCTTCAATAATGATAGTAATAGCTCACATTCACATAAATCCACTTTAAGTAAGTACTTTATTCACAACCTCCCTATGAAGAAGGTAGCACAAGGATTATTATCTATCTTTTATAAAGAAAATGATGAGATGAGAAGTTAAGTATTCTTCCCAAATCTATGAATGGTCATGGTATCAGTGACTTAAAGCTGCAAAGGACCTTAGAGGTCATCAACTCCAAACCCTTAACTTTATAGATGAGAAAACTGAAGACCAGAGAAATCAAGTGACTGGCCCAAGGTCACACTAGTAATAAATTGCAGGATTACATTATTCCTAGGATGAAAACAAAGGTATTTTGACTTCAGTATCAGTGTCCAGTGGTTCAATCAGTAAGTCATGGAACAGTTGATCCCAGAATTGAGTCCCTAAATTCAATTGATGAATTTTTCTTCAAATACATATATATATACATATGTGTGTGTGTGTGTGTGTGTGTATCACACATAACTTATTCATGTAAGCTTAAGTAGTTGGTATGAATTATTATAAATATCATCAGTCATTAAAGTGATTACAGATCAAATCTGATTTGATAAATATGGTTATTCATCATAGCTGAGTGATGGTACTCAGTAATAATACACCATTTTCAGGAAACATTCCTTATTTTTCCTCTCTTCATCTTTCTTCTTCTCTTCCTTACTATCTTCTCCTGTTGTCAACACCTTATTTGCTCCCTACTTAACTTGCAATTCATTTTTATCATGATGTGCTTTCTCTTACTCCTTCTCAGTACTTCCATCTTGACTGGATTAGCCTCTCTATCCAGCCTGGACCCCAGTTATTTGTTTGTTTGTTTTTTAACATTAATTTTTTGTTCCAAATTCTCTCCTTTCCTCCATCCCCTGTTGTACCCATTGAGAAGGCAAGCAATAAGATACCCAGCATACATGTGAAGTCACACAAAACTTATTTGCATATTAGCCATTTTGCCCTAAAAAAAGGTCAGAAAAAGAATAAAGAGATGAAGAATATAAAATATTCTTCAATCTGCACTCAGAGTTTATCAGTTGTCCCTCTGGAGGCAGATAAGCATTTTTCATTGTGAGTCCTTTGGAATTATCATTGTATCCATCACAGCAGCTAAGTCTCTCACAGTTGATCATCATTACAAAATTACTGTTCTCCTGACGCTGGTATTTTTAACAATATCCTTTTCTGTCTTCCACAAAATAAGTTTGTTTGCTATTCTCCAGCCGAGGATAAATCCCAGCATTTGCTTGTTAATGGCATCAGAAAAACATAACAAATTTGTCCACTATATATTCATACTATCTAACTGCAATTGGACCCTCACAAATGTCTGACAATCTTCTTCAATTTTTGAATTCTTATTCTACTCATATAAACGTCCAATCACGTTCCCATTAGAATTCCAAATTTCTATATCTCTCTTCCAATCCCCAAACCCAACCCTACTTTCTCAGAACTCTCTGCAAATATTCTTCCTGTTTATTTTACTGATTTTAGTTTACAGGTATTTTTATACCAGCCTGCCCTTCTCCCAAAGGATAGTTACTATTTCCAATAATATGAACAAGGTCATAAAATGAGGCCAGTTGATTCCACTAAAGATATCTTCTAACTTTGCGGGTCAAACATCAGAGTTACATTATTTTTCTTGATTCAGCCCTAATATTTTCAAATTCTCCCTCTTGGTTGGTTTTTTCCCCTTTGCCTAAAATTACATTGAGTATCTCCTTTAAGCTAAAGGAAACCTTCACCCAACCTTACTACCCTACCAATTTCTTTTCATCTATTTCCTTGCCTTTGGCACCAAATTTCTTGAATTAGTAGTCTATGTTTACTCCCTCCACTTCTTCTCTACTGCTTAGTTGAGGCAGATTAATGCCACAATGGATAGAAATGGATCTGAACCTAGAGTTAGGAGAACTCAGTTTAAATCTATCCTCAGAAAAATAGATCTAATTAAAAGATATAAGGAAGGAAACTACATCTTGCTAAAAGGTGCCATAGTAATATCAGTACTAAACATATATGCACCAAATGGGACAGCATCCAAAATTTTTAAAGAAGTTAAATGAGTTACCAAAGGAAATAGACAGTAAAACTATACTAATAGGGGACCTAAACTTTTCCCTCTCAGAACTAGATGAATCTAACCTAAATCTGACCTCAGATACTTACTAGCTGTGTGACCAGGGGCAAGTCAGTTAATCTCTATCTGCCTCAGTTTTCTCATTTGTAAAATGGGGATAATAATATAGCACCTACCTCCCTTGCTAGATTGTTGTGAGGATGAAGTAAGATAAGATTGATCTCATAATATTATAATATATTATAATAACACCATAATATAATGATGTATCAGATATATCACAATATGTTATATATACATATATATATATATCACAATATAATATATAAAATAAGACAATAAATAATAGGCTTTGCAGATCTAAAATGCTATACAAATGCTAGTTATTACTATTGTTGTTATCATCGTCAGTTTCCAGCCCACTGCCATGTGGCATCTATCACTTTTAAAGATTGCCAGTGACCTCCTGATGGGCAAAGGAAATAGCATTTTCTCTGTCCTAACTTTCCTTTTCTAATGCTTAGTATTTGTCAGTGTTGAGCACAGTCTCCATCATGAAATTCTTACTTCATTTGCCTACCCTGTTTCTGCATTGATTTAGAGCAAGTAGTAACACTGATCTGATTTTTTCCTTTGGGAGTCTTTAGAGCCCACCTCTGCATAATGGTTTCATTATATAATTTAAGTTAATAAACGTGACACATTGATGAATTTCCACTCAGAAATAACAGATAGACTTTATCTAAAATAAGGAGCATTGTTTAGTTTTCAAAAAAATGTTTCTGAATACTGTAGGAGTTGAATATATGTCATCATATTAGAAATATCTGAATTTTGATGAATATTACATTGAGAAAATGACAGATTTTTCCATATTTCAAATAATGTTCCAAGGCTGTTGTTTCTTTTCCCCAGGTAAGTTTGATATTCCTTTGTTGGATGCCCCAGAATGTACCTGCTAAATCCGGAGCTCAATTGTTAATGGTGCTTCGGTGCCTGAGACCCCTTCGAATCTTCAAGCTGGTACCCCAGATGAGGAAAGTAGTACGAGAGCTTTTCAGTGGCTTCAAGGAAATCTTTCTGGTATGTTCCAATGACTTTCTTCTCTGATTGACATAATCTAGTAGAATATAAGTTCCATGAGATCGAGGACTATTTCATTCTTAACTTTGTATTCTCATTGCTTTTTAAATAGTAGACAATAAGTGCTTGTGTAATTAAACTGAAATGAAAATAGGTTAGTGTTCTGATACAGAGTATGTAAAGATAACACAATAGAGGAATTTTGCTTTTTCAATGTATGCAAGATTTACTTTTTTTTTGGTTAACGTTAGAGGTTAAAAAATCAGTATGGATAATTTTTTGTGAGAGTAACAACAATGATATACCTTTAAATGAATAAAAATGCTTTTGATTTCCAGTACCTTTAATTTATCCAGTGTGCCAGTCTACCAGCAAGCAAAATCCACAACAATGAAGCCCAGTGGACTGACATGAACCTTCATGAAAGAAACAAGAAGAAAACCAACTTCTGCTGACTTTCATCACTTACTTTCGATCATAATTTTCTCTTGGGGCTTCAGGTTCACCATCTGCAAATTAAGGATAAAAAGATTAAACACCATCTACCTCACAGACATAATTAGAGATTAACAATTTAAGCACAGGTGTAAACTTGATAAACAAAAATTCAAAGATATATATAAATTAAATTAGGGGGAGATCATTTGCCTTACGGAAGGATCTTTGTCTTATAAAGGGAATTATCACTGAATTCTTTGATGTAGTGAGTTCCTCTTCTATATTTATAACATAATTATATTTACACAACTGTTTAGGAACAACTCTTTAGCAACATACCTACTATGCAAACCAAGATGCAAAGTTAGTTGTATTTACTTTGCAGGATTCCTCAAGACAGAATGATGATGTTATCAGCAGTATACAGTTGTTAACCTTTAAAAGATATCTCTGACTTTCCATATTTTCTTTAAACCAGAGCTACATGGATGGACTTTTATGGCATTTCACAGTCAGCAGTGAAGGGAAAAGGAGCATTTGTAATGGTGCTAATTAAGACACAAATACTCAACCTCCTTTAAGTCAAGACTCTTTATGTACTTAGTAATTTAGAACAAACATTTGAATAATCTTTTATATTGTGGCCCTATGGTAGGGATGTTTTTAAACCCTCTACTTCTGTTAATGATTTTATTTTCTGTATAATTTTAAGCATACTGAAAGAATATATTTTAATATCTCGACTAGTATAATTTAATAGCTACTTCAGTGCTCTGTTTTGATTAAATTAAGCCACCAGCAGAGGGAGCAAAAGGAACCTGAACATAACAGTTTCTTAGATTTGCCATTATTATCTAAAATCTCAGCACACAGGCACAGACCGCCCACAAGGCAGTAAACTTCATACTATCACTCATTTGTTCCCTTTTGTTGGAGACTGAAATCCATTTTGAGCAAATGGGGGGAAAAAACCAATTGCTATGAGAAAGGACCAGTTTAATTCCCTGAACAAAGGATAGCAGAAGTTCTTGTGCTAATATACAAAGAAAAAGAATCTAAAAATTCTCTTAAAACACCTAGGCTCTTTGCTTAAGTGGAAGCTATGAATAAAGGCTAAATCTCTCTTCTTCATGTTAATAACATTCATGTAAATGAAAGGCAACATAACAAAGTGGAAAATGTGGTGCATTTGTCATTAGAGGCAGCAAGGTGGGTCAGTGGATAGAGGGCTGGGCTTGGAGTCAGGACGACCTGAGTTCAAATGTAATCTCAAACACTTACCAGCTGTGTGACCCTGGGCAAGTTTTTAACCTCTATCTACCTCAATTTCCTCAACTGTAAACAGCACCTTCTTCCTAGGATTGCTGTGAGGATCAAATGAGATAACCTTTGTAAAGTGCTTAGCCCAGTGCCTGGCACATAGTAGGAGCTTAATAAATACCTATTCCTCTCTTTTCCCTCCCTTTTTAATTAAAAGAACTATCTTTGCTACTTATTACCCTTGTAATCTTGGGCAAAGCACTTTATTTACATCTCTGATCTTCAGTTTCCTCATCTTTGAGAGCGCTGATCCAAATGATTTTGTGTTCATTCTAAATCTTTTTTCTTTAACCACAACTATCACCATCCCAAAGAGATAAATCAAGTAACTTGACTTGGAAGGCATAACCTTTGACCTCAGAGGCCAGATCCTAACTCGTGGTTCGTTAATACCTCTGTGATAAATGTCAGCTCCTATATTATATTTAGCATTTAAAGCCCTTCATGACCTATCTCTGCCCCACCTTTCCAGTCCTTTTTGCACACTGTTTCCTTTCTAACTGTATGGTCTAACCAAACTGGATTAATTACTCATCCTAAGGATATTGCATCTCCTGTCTCTACATCTTTCCACTGTCCCTCATGCCTGGAATACACTCCCTCTTCCTCATCTTAGAATTTCTCACCTCCTTCAAGATCCACCTCTTCTAATACTCCCAGCTGCTAACGCCCATCTACATCACAGATTGTTTTGTATTTACTTTGTTTACAATCTGTGTTTATTTACATGGGAACAAGCTCTTTCCCCTAATAGAATATAAGCCTCCTGAGAGAATGAGGCTTTCATTTTTGTCTTTTGTTTCCAGTGCTTGGCATGGTTCCTGATATATCCTGGGCGCTTAGTATATGCTTATGTGATTGATGAATGTCTGGGAAGTAACAGGGATATCATTCTAATGTTTAAGTTGTGAGAAAAGAGTGTTCATATTTCTTCAACCTTTCAGGTCTCCATTCTCTTGCTGACATTAATGCTTGTTTTTGCAAGCTTTGGAGTTCAGCTTTTCGCTGGGAAACTGGCAAAGTGCAATGATCCCCACATCATAAGAAGGGTAAGGAATTCTGTTCTCTTTTATGGTACAAAGCCAAAATCATATTACCTTCTCTCACTAAACAAGTAGTTCTACTGAGGCTTTTTATTTTAAAACCCTTCACTTTTATCTTAAAACCATTTAATTTTTTTCCTAGTAGTTCTGAAACAATCAGTAGCACTGATTTTAAGCTCCTAGAAGACCAAGACCTTTCTTTGTATTCCTTGTACTTGGCACAGGGCTGATACATAGTAGGTGCTTAATAAATTTTCATTGACTGACTAAACTAGCCTTTTCCTGATTCCCTTTAATGCTAATGCCTTCCCTCTGTTGATTATCTCCAATTTACCATGTAAATATCCTGTTTGTATATAGTTGTTTGCATGTTGCCTCCCCCAGTGCCTTTCTTTTTATCACCAGTACTTAGCACACATAGTAGGCACTTAATAAACTGGAAAGTCTTCTCCCCTCCCCCATTACCTACAGAGGCAAACCTGCACCTAACATCACTTGTTGGCTCCATGAAAACATTGGCATTAGGCAAAACAATGTTATGAGGACACTTTGTTCCATAGCAGCAGTGTGATAAGTGAGGTTTCACAGATTCACAGATTAGATATAATGTATCTTACTCCAAAATGATATTGGTCAGGGTAACTTAATGTGGGGTATTCCTATATTTATATTTATTCCTAAAGTGTCTCAAGGTCTCCATTTTACATACTTCCTGCAGACAGTTTCAAGTGAAACTTTTAGAGAAAGAAACTTTGACCCAGTGTAGGTTTATTTCCAAAGATGATTAGGGGAAAAGGAAAAGAATCTATATATTCTAAAATATTTATAGTAGCTCTCTTTGTGGTGGCAAAGAACTAGAAATTGCAGGGATGTCCATTAATTGGGGAATGGCTGAACAAGTTGTGATATATGATTGTGATGGAATGCTGCTGTGCTATAAGAAATGACAAACTTGATAGTCTCAGAAAAACATGGAAAGACTTGTACAAAATAATGAAGAGAGAAAGAAGCAGAACTAAGAATATTGTAACAGCAATATTGTTTTAAGAATGACTTTGAGCGAAATCATTTTGACTATTATAAATACCCAAATTAACTATAAAGGACATATAAAGAAGGAAGCTATCTGCATCCAGAGAAAGGTCTGATAAACAGAACTATGTATAGAAATGTATAATAAATATAAAATATACCCACACATATCTATTATGTATATCTATATCTATATCTAATCTATATCTGTGTCTAATAGTCATTTCTATGGCAAGGAAGAAGAAAAAGAAGAAATTTACATGATAACTTTATTAAATATTTAAAATGAATAGCAAGTTGTACGTCATAGGTTTGCAGTTTCATGAGCAATCACCTTTTTTATCTAATGCTTATTTTATTCCATAAATTTAAACAAATGAAAGTTAAATTTAAAAAAGAATAGACAAACTTAAACATTCCTGTGGGAAAAAAGAAAGAAACTAAAGTCAGGCATTAGGGTATGTCAGGAGATGTCTGGAAGCAGTAGAGAATGACATTCCTCATGAGTCTTAGCTCAATCTTTTCAAAAACACAGGGGGGAGAGATAATAGGTTCAAGGAGGCACATAGAATACCCTTAAAATACCACAAAAACAACAGATGACACAGATTATGTACCTTAGGTTGAACCTAAAGAGAGTTGATGTTGTATTTGTTCCATTGCTTGAGGAGTCTCCAGTCCTTTCCAGGAGTATATTTCTTGCATGTTGCCTCCCCCACAACACTGAGAGCTGCTTGAGAGTAGGAGTGGTCTTTTGCCTTTCTTTTTATCACCAGTACTTAGCACACATAGTAGGCACTTAATAAACTGGAAAGTCTTCTCCCCTCCCCCATTACCTACATCAAATTACATCAAATACAAAGCTTGCCTATCATATCATATATCTACATAGAACCACAGACTAAGCATATTAGCCATGAACTTCCTTCCAGTCTTGTTATCCACTCTTATTCTCCATTTTTTATTGGAAAACAAGTATATATTAGACAAGTATTGATGTGCAGACTAATTTATTTCTTTCCTTGTTTTGAGGGATTGCTCTGTGTTTATTTAGTTACTTCCACTATCACTAAAATGTGATACCAGAGCAACCCTTATAAATAAAGAAGGTACAATGAAAGAAAATTATGACAAAGGATTTCATTCATAGATTTAAGAAATGGTCTCTATAGATCTGCATCCCCATTAAATTTTTCCCATTTTAATGGCTCATGTTTCTTATCTTTTAAAATACCTGTTTTACAACTGCCCTTAAAATATCTCATGATTTCCATCCTTCATTTTGGGGAATCCATCTATTTACTAGATTTTCTCCTTGGTTCTCCTTTAGGAAGATTGCCATGGCATATTCAGAATTAATGTAAGTGTTTCCAAAAACTTGAATTTAAAACTAAGGCCTGGAGAAAAAAAGCCTGGATTTTGGGTACCCCGTGTCTGGTGAGTAATTTTATTGTGAGAAAACTATCCTGTAGTATCTCAGTGATGTAGCATTGTGTAACAGGAATACATGGGGAAATAAGATAAATGCTAGTTACTGGGTTATAAACAATCCTAAGGAATTCAAAATAAAATCTACATGTACAGTAGAATTCTGAATACAGTAAGGAGGGGAGCAAGTAGTAAATGCATTCAGATAGAATCCAACAAAAGTCATTCATGGTTTCTCACAGAACCTGAGCTGTCTGTGCTAGCACATGCTGGGAGGAATATTCTTTTCAATGGAAGACTGATAGAAATGCTTCCCCCACAGGATGCACTGGCACACCCAGCCCATGCCCAGTAAGTTCATTCAATTGCCATTTTATTTAATAGTACTTCATGTCACATTATTTGAAAGTGCATAGCAGGAGTTCAAAGTCATTAAATTAACAGTACCATGTTTTTCAATACTTCAATCTAAAACTGGAGTGGTACATTTTCAGATCTCAGCTATTTAGGCTGTATTTAGCTGGAATTTTTCATACTCATTACTATTCTATTCCAGAACAAACTGTGTTTCTTCATAAAATGTTTACAGAATACTAAGTCCTAAACTTTTTCAGAATATTTTAAAGTTGAAAATAGGAGCATAATTTTCAATGCAAGAAATCAATAGACTCTAAAATGGAACAAGATTCCTTCTATTTTATCCTTCATTTTGTGAATCACAATTCCTCTGACTTTACGTATAAATGAACCATAGTTCATCTGAATACAGAGGTTTGATGAGAATTATTATTAGGCATTCTGACCTTACGTTCAAAAATGTTCATTATCACAAAATGTTGGAATTGCAAAGGAATTTGGACAACATTTAAACTTCATCCCGTGGCAATTGACAAATAATTTAGTATGTTATCAGCTTTATTAATGGGTTTATGAAAAACTCTCTGTCAGATGAATGTCACCCTTAAATAGAATAATTTCTACAATTATCCTTCAGTTACCTAGCCAAGCAAGATCAGCTCTTACGTGTGATTCCATATCAATTATCAAAAAATTATTTGGGATTGTATTTTTGGCTAGACAGACTCTATAGATTACAATAAAACAGTGTTTCATTCAAAAGAGCTATATCTTCTTTCTTCAATATCCTTTGGACAAAAACTGAATGTGTTCTTTTGAATAGCTCTTTGGTATTTCAGGGGATGCCCCCTTAATAAAAAGAAAAAAGAGAGAGAGAGAGAAAGATGAAAAGTAATGTGTAAATATTTATTTAGTGTTAGACTTACAGCAGCCTTTTTTCTTGAATATAACAAGGAAAGGGGGAGATATTTGCTTTTCTTCTACACTAACATAAGAGCAAAATCAACAAGATTTCTAAATGTTGCCAGATGAGTGTATCCACATTATGTGATTTGATCCTGTGTGTATTTCCTACTGGAACATATATATTAGGCAAATATTAATGTCCAACATGACTTTTTATTTGTCTGGTTTCTTATTTTTCTGACTTAGAAATGCATTGCATTTTTTACTTAATTATTTACTTTTCTAAAATGTTATGCCACAGTAGTTCTTTCAAATAGAAAGTTTACTACCAATGAAAATATGATAAACGATGGTGCTTGTGCTTTATAAAGCTTCCATTAGAGTTAGAGATATCTACTCAATTAACTTAGCCAATTTTAAGGGAAAGGAAATAAACACAAATGGCATTTTATATGATTAAAACTGAACGCTTTGGTGGGTATTTTTTTCTAATATATGATTTATTCCGCTCTTTTCATCCTGAAAGTGTGCTTTTCAAGGTAACCTAACTCCTGAAGCACATACATCATGAAAGTAGGTTGTTATTGCAAATTCAGCTCTAAAACTCCCACTATTTTTGTGTAAAGAAAATGTCTGGGTCAAAGGGTATACAGTATTAGATCTGAGAATCATACCGCACTACTAGGGGGAAAAAGTCATCATTTGAGCAAACTGTGGCATCTGCAAAATCTTTTTTTTTTTGCTTCTTTCTGCTGCAAAAAAAAAAAAAATCAGTTCAATTGAAATCCCAAAGGAAAGATTCTGTGAGTAATCTAGCACAGTACATATCTTTCATACATCAAACACAGCTCAAAACCAGAACCCCCAAATATGAATTTTGTATGCCAGTATTGCACTGCATAAAACATTCATTGTCACAGATATAGAGGAGTTATCCCCATTTTAGTTTTGATAATAATAATAATAGTTTACTATTAGATCTGTGGTCTGGGTTTTTTTTGCATTTGAGAGATATGAACTACAACAGTGTTTCGTGGTACAATTCTACTATAAATGAAATAGTAGTGGGAAGGTAAGGAAATAGATTCCTCCATGCTTCACTGAGACAAATCAGACCTCACCCTCTTTTACATGTTAAACTTGACTAAACTGGTCTATAGTTAAAGAAATAGATAAATGTTATTGTTGTTGTTCAGTCTTGTCCAATTCTTTGTGACCCTATTTGGGGGTTTCTTAGCAAAGACACTAGAACGGATTGACATTTCTTTCTCCAGCTCATTTTACAGATGAGGAAACTGAAGCAAACAGGATTAAGTGACTTTCCCAGGGTCAGACAGACTTGTCCGGGGCCAACTTCGAACTCAGGTCTTCCTGATTCCAAGCCCAGTCTTCTATCCACTACAACACCTAGCTGCCCTAGTCTATAGTTAAAGAAATAGATAGATACACAAATATATCAAATATATGATGTGGAAAGTATTCAACATTTTTGCTTTTAAAATTAACTTCAATCTTAATGAGAGTAATAGAGTATAAAGACATTTCCCCAGATACCCAGTATGCTCATTTTTCTGGAACAACACAACATTCAGAAAAAAATAAAATTAAAAAGTCCCATAATTAATACTAACAAAAATAAGCCAAGAGCCAAAGCTATAAATGTAAGCCAAGAGCCAAAGCTATAAATGTGAAAAATATGCAATAAGGTGGTCAATCTGCTGACAAAAAGAATGTTTGTTCTCATCAGCTACCAGTGAGTCTCAGAGGCAAGCACTTAGGACATCAAGATCAATAAGTAGGAGAGAAAAGATGGGTAAAGGAAGAAAAAAGCTGACGCAAAGAAAAATGTGAGCAATAAAGTGAAAAGAGTAGCAAGGAACAGAAACAGCAGCAGAGATTATAAGAAGCAATGATGATCTCAATGAAAGTCAGACGTCCAGTGAAATCATTACCTCACAAAAGTCATTACAGCCTTTCAGATACTTGAGAATAGCTCTCGTGTCCCCTTTAAGTCTCCTTCTCTAAGCTAATCATACTTAGTTCCTTCAACTCATCTTCCTGTGGCATAATTTCTAGGCCCATTCTCCATCTGACACGTAGCTATAGTGAAAATACTAAAGAAAAAGAGTTTGCATACCTGAGAACATTCTGTGCAGGGGCAAACAGCCAAGTAAACTTGAGTAGTCCCTGAGAACACTGCTGTCTCACTAATGGGCAGGCCTTTAGTGAGCATAAAAGATCTTTCAGAATGCAAAAAACAGGGGTCATCAACTTAGCCTAAGGGCAAATAGTCATACTTCAATAATTCCAAAAGTAATCACCCTCTTTCCTCAAAGTGCATCAATTTGTGTTCATGATGTGTTAATCATTAAGAAACAGTCAAATGGTACCAAGTATATTCTTTTGGTTAAGGCTGAAAAATATATATTTTATAATTTTAATTAGCATTTAAGAGATTAAAGCACACATACATATTAAAGCACATATAAATCACATAAAGCAATCACACATGACCAGAACACAGACAGAAATTACTTATAACATCAAACTTTCTAATCAAAGTTATCCTTAGAGGTAGTAGGCAATAATGAAAAGGAAACAGGACTTTTCCTTACAGAAGACCTGGATTTGAGTCCTGGTTCTCATGCTGTGCTATTATCTGCCTGCTATCTCTGAGCCTCTGTTCCGTTATCTCTAAAATGAGGATAATATGCTTGTTGTGAGGGGAAATACTTTGTCAAGTATTATATAAACCTGAACTCAACTTGTTCAAAATTGGAACTCATTTTCTTCCCTCCAAAGCAACCCCATCCCTCCTACAATCTTCCCTATTTCTGTTGAGGACACCAAGGTCCTTCCGCTTAAAGAGCCCCAAAGTCTTAGAGTCATCTTCAATTCTTCATCATCTTCCCACCCCTGCCACCCACATCTGCTAAGCTGACAGAGCTTGTTAATTCTACTTCCACAGCGCATCTCACAACTTCCCCTCTCAGTTTATTAGTCCACCACTCAAGAGCAGGTTCTCAATCTCCTCTCAACTGGACCATTGTAACAACCATCACTGGCCTTTCTTTCAGTACCTCCCTTCTCTAATCCATCCTTCACTTAGCTTACAAAATTGTCTTTCTGCTCTAGCCATTCTTTGTTCAAAGATCTTCAGGGGCTCCCTATTGTCTCTAGGATAAAATAGAAATTCCTCTGCTTTCATGCCTTTGCACAGACTGGTTCTTGTTGCCTGAAGTGCTCTCCCTGTTTACCTCCGTTTCTTGATATCCCTTCCTCTACTCAAAACTAAGCTCAACTACTCTATTCTAGAGAAGGCATTTCCCTCACTTATAGTGCTCCCTCCCAAAAAAAAAAGTTTTATGTTTACTTTTTATACTTTTTGCATTACTTCTCTGTGTCCATATCATCCTTCTCCCCAGTACAATGTGAGCTCTTTAAAGGAGATGACTTGTGTTTGTATCCTGAGAACCTAAGCACAGTTACCTAGTACATAGTAGGTGCTTAAAAGATGCCTGTTGAATTGAATTGGCATGTAAAACCATAAATAATCAGCTTCTAGACTACCTTTCCTTTCTCATTTCACAATTCCACCCTTCTTACACTCTCTAGTCCAGCCATCGATATTTAAACTCTGAATCTGTCTTCCACCTCTCTGACTTCTCACAAGCTATCCATACTTGGAATGCCCTTCCGACTGACCCCTACCTCTTAGAATCCTGAGTTTCCCTCAAGCCTGAACCAAGGTGCCCCTCCCTTCCTATGGGAAGCCTTTCCTGATCCTCTGAGCTATTGTTGTCTTTTTCTTTATTGAACTGTTGACATGATATATCTCCAGGAATGTGACGGTAAATGTTTAACAATTGGCTCACCAAAACACACACACACACACACACACACACACACACACACACACACACACACACACCATATACTTTTAATCTGGATTATTAACATTTTCTCCATCACTTTCTTAGGTCTCGACATTCAACAGAACAATAAATCAAATGCTAATCTGTAGCAATTTGCCGATTTCCAATGTGAAAAGACTCAGACTGAAAATCGAACAGTCAGCTAGATAGTTCTAGGCTGGTTCCTGCACACCCCTGAATCCCCTAATAGTTCTTTGTAAGGAAGCGCTATTCATAGTTTTGGTCTGTGCACCCCTAGTGCCTAGCCCAGTGCCTTGAATGTAGCAGCTGCTTAACAGATGCTTGTTGAATTGTATGCAATTGCTAATACTAAGATCAATATAAATCAGAAAGCTTCCCTTTCATGTAACATTTCGGAACATATATTTTCAAGGTTTACTGCAAGTAGAACATGCAGAAAGAAATGAAAGAGAGGAAAGAAAAAAAACAACTGAGTTTGTTTTTTAAGAGATACATATTACCAGTTGGTTGGGAATTTGGATATAGTGGATAGCTAACATTTCATTTTATTTGAAAAGAAATAGTCCATCATTGCAAAAAAAAATGAGATCCAGACTAATTTAATCTAGTTTATTAATTCCACAAAGCAAACAGGATGTCATAGAGCCACTATTTTCAGAGGTCAAATGTGCCTTTCTCCAGTATCTAAAACTGAAAAGAAATGACAACCACTTGCCCTAGGATGTTTCTTATCAGAATTTCACAGTGCGTTCCTCCTCTGAATTACAGGGCCAATCCTCGGAACTTTAATTTTGACAATGTGGGAAATGCTATGCTGGCATTGTTTGAAGTTCTCTCCTTGAAAGGCTGGGTGGAAGTAAGGGATGTTATTATTCATCGTGTGGGGCCGGTAAGCAAGCACGTCGAATCCTTTGAACGCTTCAAGAGCTGTTTTCATTTGCTTTGATGAATCACCATATTTTCCATTTATGCAGATCCATGGAATCTATATTCATGTTTTCGTATTCCTGGGTTGCATGATTGGACTGACCCTCTTTGTTGGAGTAGTCATTGCTAATTTCAATGAAAACAAGGTGAGAATTCTTCATTTGAATACCAAGGGGGTAACACATTCATTGCTAGCCCTTTACTTTGAAGTATTTTATTATGCGCACACTATGAGGGCATATTAAACAATAATCTAACTAGTGTAAATAATCTCTATGACTCTTTTACACATTGCCTCATTGCTGTCTTTCAGCCACATTACTTACAAATACAATTTTCACTAAATATACACTTTGGGTAGAAGAGTGTTGTTTGATTCCCTGACAAATGACAGTCTATGTCCTATTGTTCAAACAGAAAGGGAGGTGAAAAAGAGTTATTAAAATGCTGAGGCTGAAATGATTTCAGTGTTTGCATGCAATGTTGCTTTCATAAAATATGAATTGTATGCTGTTATGGACCAAATTGGTGCAATCAAAATTCGAGGGGTTGGGGGAGGGGAAGGTAGAATTTTCCCCATCTGGGTGAAGTTGGTCGAGCTTATTCTGGCTTCCTAATTAACAAAGGTGTGAAAGAAAGGTTCCCAATTCTTCACATACTTTATACAGGGTAAGTGTTCAGTTCGTAATAATTTCAGTGTCGGTTCAAGTTTACAAATATTGAAAAAAACAGTGAGACTATAATGAATAAGTAAATGAGAATAAATTGGCAAGACTTCTGTGAAACACATAAATGTATAGTGGAGTGAGTTCTGGATTTGGAGTCAAAGACCTGGGTTCAAATCCCACTTCAGATACCTCTTAGCTGTATTACCTTAGGCAAGTTGTTTAATCTTGTGGAACCTTATATTCCTCTTCAGTAAAATGGGGTTGATAACATGTAAGCTATCTATCTCATAGGATTTCTGTGAGAAAAGTGCTTTGCAAATGAAAAGAATAGGTACTGGACCTCAGACCAAACACTTGACACTTACTAGCTGTGTGACCCTGGGTAAGTCACTTAACCCCAATTGCCTAAAAAAAAAAAATAAAAATAAATTTTTAAAAACCTCCTAGAGGAGAAAATTTCTTCTAGCAATACAGACTGGTACCTTCTCTTCAACTTATAGTCTCAGAGAGTTAGCAAGATCATGGAAAGGTTAGGTAATACCACCTAAGCTTATAATACCTTTACTTGTCAGAGGCAGGATATGAATATTGCCACTTGATTCTGCCTCTAGGACCAGCTCTCTATCCACGAAAGTAATTACCAAATCAATATTTGTGCATGAACCAGACTTTTCTCTGTTGTGAAAATGCTTGGGTTCTCCCCAATTTATTATTGCTGAACAGTAAAGACAAGGAAAAGCACACTCTCACACAAAGGCCCTCTAACTTACAGCCTGGGAGTATTCCACATCAGTGACCACCACCCCTAATAATCTGACCAGCTTTACTTTCATTCACTTTACTCCTCCCCTGAGCTCAATTCCAAATGGGCAGGTCCTGAAGAAACTCCCATGTAATAAAATATACATATATATGTATGGGTATACATATATAAATATACACATGTATATATTAAAGTAAGAAGATGGGTTTGAGAGCTGCAAGAAGGGAATTTCTGAGGCCTGACAATCCTGAGATCCTCAATTGTGAAACCACAGATAATTTTAAAAACATTCAAATGATAATAATTATATATAATATATATTATATATTATATATATATGTATATATATATGTGTATATATATATGTATATATATATATATGTATATATATATGTGTATATATATATATATATATATATATACATACACACACATGCACACATGCACTAGGCTGAGGTAAGTGGCCAGAATCAGATTAGTAGTGACAGAGGCATCCTTCGTAATGGTTCTGATTACCCAGGGTGATTGCCTTGCACTTGAACAACAGCTAATGAGAATATATTCCAGGTGCATTATCTAAGCATTCATTCTTCGGCTGCAAGGTTAAGTCGTTTTACTTTCTCAGACCCTGTGTGCTTGACAGCTGCTTCTTGCATGATGGGTGTGGCTTTCATCCAGTACTTATAGCTATTTTTACTTCCCCATACGTGTCTTCTCTATACTTGCTTATGTACTTCTGAACAATAATGGAGGAAATCACGCAATGGTGTTGATCATGTGCACTAAAAATTAATGTTATCTAAATCTTAAATGGGCTTTCACTGCCATAAGGCAATCCTTTTACTCTTTCTTCATTGATTCTGTCAAATTCATGACAGGAATCATTCCAAACTCTCTTCCTTTCTTAAGCTTCTCATGCCATTCTTTCCTTCCCCCTAGCAGAAGACCTTATCTCATACTTGACTGAAAAAATAGAAGCTATTCACTCTGAGCTCACTCTTCTCCCCAACTCTACATCTCAAAATCCCTTCACATCAACATGTATTCTCTCATCTTTTGTTCTCTGATGAAAAGGTAACTCTTCCTTTTACCAATGACAACCCTACCTTTGTTCCTTTTATCTTATACTCTCTCATCTTTTGCCCCACAATCATCCTTTCATTCATCTTCAGTCTTGCATTATCTATAGGTTTCTTCCTTGATGCCTACAAACATGCCCAGGTGACTCTGTCCTTAAAACCTTCACTTTATCCTACTATCCCCTCCTGCTACTGATCTATATCTCACTACCCTTTTCTCATCTAAACTTCTAGAGGAAATAATGTTCAATATTTATTGCTTCTACTTCTCTTCTCATTCGCTTTGCAGCCCATTGAGATCTGGCTTATGATCTTATCATTCACCAAAATTGTTCTCTCCAAAAGTGTCAGTGACCTAAGTGTAACATCCAATAACTTTTCCTCAATCTTCATCTTGCTTGACGTCACAATAGCATTTGACATGGTTAACTACCCTCTCAACCTTCCCTTTTGACTTTCATGAGACTGTCTTATGGTTATCTTCATAACTGTCTGGTTAGCCTTTCTTAGTCATATTTACTGGATCACCATCCAGGTCTCATTCCCTAATTGTGAGTGTACTTAAAGACTCATGTCTTCCTTTTCTCCATTCTCTTTGTAACAGCTTCATCAATTCCTATGGGTTCAATTATCATCTCTTTGTCAGTTTACAAATTTATTTATTCAACTCTAGTCTCTTTCATGTATGACTACCTTCCAAGTAGACATTTTGAACAAAGATATATCAAATTCAACATGTCCAACAAAAGGATTCATGATCTTTCCACCAAACCCAGCCCTCTTTCAAACTCTTCTAGTTTTTTTGAGTACTTTAATCATTCAGGATCTTTTTTTAAAATTTTAAAATTTTCATTTTCAATTCCAAATTCCCTCCTTCCTCTCACTCCTCCCCCACCCATTAAGAAGGAAAGCAGTATGATAGTCATTATATATATGAAGTCATGCAAAATATTAGTCATGTTGTAAGGAGAAAAAAAAGAACAATAGAGGAAAAAGTATTCTTCAGTCTGTACTTAGAGTCCATCAGTTCTATTCAAATTCTCAGTCTTTTTTTTTACTTTTAAAGTAGGATTTTTACATTTAATTATGTAATATTTGTAGGATAATTCACTCTAACATGGAAAGATGCCAACGGAACATGTTATTAAGCAAAGCAGGATGATCTCCTCTAGAAAGTTTAAATAAATTGGTTGACATCTATCATTCTGAAATAGTTCAATTGCAGTCCTTTCTGGAGGCAAGGGGAAGGACCAGATGAGATCTCTTTTAGCTTTGTGATTTTCTGACTATTACTTTTGTATAATCAAGTTCAGCCTATTTAATGTTTCTGTCTTCAAGTTTTGCATGTAAACTCCTTTTGCCTTAAAATACTGACTTATTTATTCATTCGCATTCTTTCTATTTTCTTTGCATACCCAAATTTAGTGGTCCAATTATGACAGAAAATTTCCACTATAAATGGAGTTCTTCGATGAAATCAAAGCATCTCAAAATTGAAAGTTTTCTTCTTTGTCCAATGCTCATCTGAAATATGAAATGAGAAGAGGTTATCCAGCTTGATTTAAAACCTTCCACAGATTGTGAAGTTTTAAAAAGCATTGATGACTTCCTGTGTCTAGGGTGGAATATACTTCCACTCACACACAAGTATGACTTGGTGGATGAGCCTTAAAGAATTTCTTGAAGCACACAAAGTCAAGATAATTTGCCCAGGATCACCAACCTAGGAAGTTTCAAAAGATAGATTTCAACCTACGCTTTCCTAATTCTAAGCTTAGTACCCTAATCAGCATTCCAAGCTCACTCTTAAGGTAAAATATGCTTCCATGTTCTCCATCTTGAAATCATCCTTAATTCTTTGCTCTCCCTCATGCCACACACCCTATCAGTTGCCTGGTCTTATTGATTCTATTCCTATAATATCTCTCACTTCTGTTCTCTCCTCTCAGTGCACGTGGATACCATCCTAATTCAGGCCTTCGTTGCCTATCACCTGCAATATTGTTATTGCTTCCTGTCTGGGCTCCTTCCGTTGAGTGTCACACCTCTCCAAAGCATGCTCTATCTAGCTGCTAAAGTCATGTTCCTAAAGCATATGTATGATTGGGTTACCCTTCCCTCCATGCAAAAAGCTCCAGTGGTAACTTCTTGCCTTTACGTTAAAATACAAACTCTTTCATGTGGCATTTAAATGCAGGACCAATCCAGCTCTAGCCTTCCATTTATCTATTATTTCCTGTCCTGTTCTCTGTGGTCCAGCTAACTGGATATAATTGCCTTTTTTAACATGTAAGAATCCATCTTTTGTTTCTGTGGCTTGCATGAGCTGGAATACATTTTCTTCTCACATCAGCCTCAGAAAATGCTTAGTTTCCTTCAAAATTCAGTTCAAATGCCATTTATTTGCAATGATATTTATAGAAAAAAGCATTACATAGTAGACCAAGAGATAACTTCCAAACCAGAATGGTCTGACTTGCAGATCTGTGCATCCCTGAGCAAGGTATTTGGTCTCTTAAATTCTCCAGGTGACTCTCTAAGAAAACGAGTCGTAGACCTACATTGGTGGAGTGAGTTTCTGCATACAGAATTTCCTTATATCAACAAACTTACAGGCTGAGTCCCTATCCTAACTTTAAACGTAGCTTGGATTTACTCATATGTCATTCCCCCCAGTAGAATTAAGCTCCATGCAGATACACTGCTTTGTTTTAGTCTCTGTGTCTCATAGTTGACATTTAAATGCTTATTGGTTGATTGATTACTTCGTAATAGACATGCATGTGCCAGAGGAAAAGACACATGTTATTCACAGCATCATTAAATATTTACTGAATACATTCTGTGGGAGGATACTTTGCTAGACATCGAGCGATGCCTAGATACTTATGACACAAAGATGAAGAAGATGTGGTCCTTGTCTCAAGAGGGTGTGTGCATAGATAGAGATACAGAAATGATGTGTAACCAGAGTGTAAGTCCATGAGTGACATGCAAAGATAATATTGTGAGAGCTGATAGAAGTGGGCTGATCCTGTATGGGCAGAACTAGGAGGATTAATAGGAGATTTTTTTTGAAGAATTTTGAAGGATAACTGTATCAGTGGCACTGGGGTCATGATGACATTCTAGATATTGGTTGGCATGAGCAAAAGTATGTATGTCAGAAAGATTAGGATTGAAGAATAGGTTACATACAAGAGGAGAAATGTGGAACTAAATTGGAGAGTTAGGGTGCAGCCATATCGTAGGGACCTTTTACTCCAGGCAAAGGAATTTATTAGCTTTGTTTTGTTTTTTCCTATGTCTTGTAAGGACCTCCTGAAGATTTGGGGGGGTATGAGAGTGATGTGATGAGAATGTTGCAGAAGCCAGCCACTTTATTCCCATGTGTTATCTTAACAGTATTATAGAATGAGATGTTCTTGTTAATCACACATTTGGGCTGAGTGAGTCACACATATTGAAAGATTAGGACACAATAAATTAGCTGTAACACAAAAGTTATATTGAAAATTACTAAACTTGCTTTGCTGATTCAGAAACATTTCTAGATATTCTAGGACCCTAGAGGAATCATTATAAATATTCATTGTCAAGCTATGGAGTGACATGCATACATTTTTGATCAGGAAAATGCCAATTGTCTGAGGTCATTATATTCTTCTTGACTAAAACAAAACAAAACAGAGTGGGCCTCATTTTCCCTAGTAAAATAGCCAATAAAAGAAAGTAGAGAAGGTACATGTAGGCATCTTAGGGCCATGTGAAACAACTGCCATAGTACTCTCAACACAGAATGCTTTATTATGGAATATAGATGTAGAGCTAGGAAGGATCTTATAAAGGCCATCAAGTCTAACTCCTTTCTTTTGTAGATGAGGAAACTGAGGCATGGAGAGGTTCAATGATGCAAGTCACATGGCTAGTAAATGTGAGAAGGTAAGATCTGAGGCAGGTCTTCTTCACTCCTGATCCAGTGCTGTACACCATGCTGCCTCTCATGCACCATACTGCCGTTCAAAGCACCATGCCCCACATTGCTATAGGAATTACGATAGATGACAAAGAACAAATGAGTGAATTACTTAATCAATAATTAATTTAAAAACAACTAATTAATAATAATTAATTAACAAATATACATAGAGGGCTAAAGTACCTGGACTGACCAGAGCCAGAAGAAGCTAATCTGAGAAGGCATAATTGAGGGGAGGCTTGAGCAGGGTTTTAGAAGGAAAAAGAGAGCCAGATCTGTAATCCTGCTTGGAGAACGCTGAAGCTGGTGGATCTCTTCAGGCTCTGGAGTGAGCTAAGGCGATCAGGTATCCTCACTAAGTTCAGCATAAATATTGCTTAGTAGTCAGGAGTGGCAGGGCTCCCAGGATGCCTAAGGAGGGGCAAACTGGAGCAAGTCAAAGCTCCCAGGCCAATCCAAATGGGACTTGCCAATGAGTGATTCCTTAGATTCCAGACTGAATGAGAATAAAAAGACCCAGTCTTTTAAAAAAAATAAATTTAAATGTATTTTTTAAAGAAAGAAAAAAGATGCTTGGAAAGATCATAAATTGTAGCTGGAAAAGATCTTAGAGAGCATTGTGTCAACCTTTTCATTTTACATATGAAGAAACTGAGGCACAGAGAGATTGAGTGACTTGACCATGGTAAGCAAGTATCTGAGGCAAGGATTTGAACTCAGGTCTTCCTGATTCCAAATCTAGTGAATGATCCACTATGCCACATACAACATTCCAGATAGAGAGGAAAGCTCTGTGAAGATTCAGAGATGGGAAGGGAAGAGGGGCAGGAAGATTACAGAGCAAAGAGAAGGGAGAATATTAGATCTATAGTCAGGTGCATGCTGAAAGCAATCAGATCTGCTTTGCAGCCTTGATAAATTCTTCTTTGCAGCAAATATCTAAATCACCTCTAGTCTACCCAGAAAGGCTTCCCTCTTAAGTTTTAAAAATGAATGTTAGATAAAGTCTTCCCTAGTGGTAGATAAACAGACTTCCATATATGTTCTCTCTCCTTCTCGGTCAGGTAATCGATGCAAGAGGTATGAAATAGGAAGACAGAGGAAATCATGTGAGCGCTGGGAGCAGTGTTTTTTTATGATTCAGAATTAGGCAAAACAGGAAAGAGAGTCCCTCATGTCTTTAAAAAACTGTTCTTCTTAAGCAAATTATGTCCTCTTTAAAGTTTCTGAAATAAGTCCTTGTTCATTTGCTATTCAGGTGCTTTTCTGGTTGGCATAATACTAAGGATTGGCCACCAGGTGGCATAGTCAAGGAGGTTAGTTCAAATCCTGACTGATACTAGTTGTGACCCCAGTCTTTCAGCCTCACTTTTCTCATCTGTAAAATTAGGGCATATTGACTCAATTGCTTCTAAGTTCCATTCCAGATCTATACTTCTCTGATTTGCATGTGTATATATACATATGTTTCATATAATTATGAGTGTGTGTATGTACACACACACATCTATATATTACAGATCTATGCCAATATTAGGACTGTTCAGTTGTTCATTTGTGTCCTACTATTTGTTGCCCTATTTGGGGTTTGCCAAGAAGGCAAAGATACTGGAGTGGTTTGCCATTTCCTTCTCCAGTTCATTTTAAAGATGGAAAACAGCATTAATGATGGGCAGTGGTAGGAAACAGGACTGTATAGCCATCTAAGGATTTTTAATTTTGTAAGCAATAGGGCTTCACTGATGATTCTTTAATAGAGAAGTGACATAGTCAGTCACGTGCTTATAAAGATTATTTTAGGAACTAGCTGAAAAGTGAATTGGAAAGTCAAGAAATTGGTGGCCAAAAGAACCATTAGGAAGCTATGAAAATGGTATGGGTGAGCTGGAGCTCCACTGTTCAGTGGAGAGAAAAGGGAGTATATGAAAACATCCTGAAAGTAGAACCAATAGGACTTGGAAACAACTGAATATGGAGGGAGAGGGAAGATTTAAGAATGACTTCAAGATTATACATCTGGAAGACCTCAGTGGAAAGACAAACTTTGGAAAGCAGAGTGCATTTACAGAAGAAATAGACAAGTTTATTTGGGGACACATTTAACTTGAAGCATCGTCAGAACATCCAGGTAGAAACTTCCGTCAAGTATTTGAACATATGAGCCTGTAGCTTGGCATACTGATTTGTGTGGCATTTGTTCAGAGGGGATTATTGAACCAACCAATGGACCTGTCTACCCTCAGTTTTAGGAAATCGAGGTAAATCCCACATGCATACAACAGCTCTACCAATTCATGTCCCTCCTTTTCTAATCTCTATGAAATATCACTGACAGTAGGTTAGCGACCACAAACCACTAGTTCTTTCAGTACCCACAATGTAATTCAATGAATTTTATTGCTTGTATTCATTGATGACAACTAAATGTCTTCCAGTCTAGAAATCTGGGCCACAGGGTCCTAAGTGTCCTTCTTTCTGAACCCTATAAATCCGTTCTCCCCAAATCTAGCATTTATATCAGGTTGTGCCCAGACTGCCTTTCTGCCCAGATTTTCATTCTAAAGAGCTTCCCATTCCTCTTTATCTAAATCCACCTCCCAATATTATTAGCATTTGTATTCTTTTAAATTTGAAAACAAAGACATCATTCAATACAAAAAAGGAAGTGTAGGCCAGATTTTTTTTTTATCCTGTGATACATAGAATCCCTACAAGAATTCTCTCATTCTACACATGATAGAAGTCTGGATTTTTGTTCCCAGCCAGTATCTAAGGGATCCTTTGCTCTGGAATCTGAACAGTGATACTTGTGCCAAAAATCTTGTCTATAGCCAAAGGGAAGCAACTCCCCCCTCATCCTCACAGGGGATCATTCTCTTTGCTGAACTCACTCATGAACCAGAGAATGGTCTCCTCTTCCCTGTGAGAGTTCTATTGTCAAGAAATCTCCTCCCTGCATATCCTTTCTTTCCTCTTTCTCCCATTTTCCCTGCCAACAAACAGAAGAGGCGTTTTTCAGTACCTGGTGGGTCTGGTTAGAAGCAGCTTTCCTGCAGGGTCAGTAATAAGAAAAATGAATTTTTGAAATACTTTAAGCATTTTCACTTAGTCAAGTGCTCTATAAATGACATAAACAAATCTAAGTATTTTACCAGCCAATTTACTGATGCAATTAGGACCTTGATGCATAAATGAATGAACTTTTTAAATCTACTACACTATCTATATCATTGAGAAAGGAAAATACAGGGTAGTAGGAAGATCGTTGGAATTGGAATCAGAATGCTAACTATCCATGTGACCTTGGTCAAGTTACTTAACTTCTCAGGGCCTCTTTTCTTATCTGTAAAATGGTCATAGTAATTGTTCTCCCTATTTCTCATTTTTACTGTTGTGGTCAAATGAGTTTATACACGTGAAATCCTCTTGCAGGTATGAACTTCTATGTAGATATTAGCATTTATTACATAAATATAAACATCTAGCATTTGAAAAACATGATCACACATTGCCGCACAGAAGGGAAAGTCAGTCAAAAATCCTGAGGTCTTCCCAAGGAGAGTGTCTAGGATGGTGAAGGGACTGGATATTGCCATATAAGAATCAATGAAGGAACTAGGAATACTTAGCCTTGAGAAGAGAAGATGGGGAACATAGAGGGTGTCCCAAAAATCTTGGTGCGGTTGTCAGCTTAAACAGCTATATTAGCTGGCTTCAATCATTTAGAAGGTTGCCCCATGAAAGAAGGATTATGCTTCTTCTGCATAGAACTTGGAGCAATGCAGGGACAGTGAAGAGAGGCAAATTTAGGTCTGAAATAAGGAAAAACTCATTAATAATGATATCTAAAAATAGGATGGTTTGTCTCTGAAGGCAATGGGTTCTCTTTACTGGAGTCCTTCAGGCAAGAACTGGATGAAACCTCTATCCGTGATATTATAGAGAATTCTTTGTTAGACTAAATGGACTCTGAAATCCCTTCCAGCTTTGAGATTCTGTGATTTTGTGATGGTAACTATGGTATAGAAGTGTTGTTGCTGATTTTTCATTTTTCAGTCATATCTGACTCTTTGTGATCACATTTAGGGTTTTCTTGACTAAGATACTAGAGTGATTTGCCTTTTCATTCTTCATCTCATTTTCCAGATGAGGAAACTGAGGCAAAGAGAATAAAGTGACTTGCCCAGAGTCACACAGCTAGTAAGTATCTGAGGCTAGATTTGAACTCAGAAACAGGAATCTTCCTGACTCCAGGCCCAGCATTCTATCTACTGTGCCACCTAACTGGGGTGGGGGAGTCTATAAACCATGCATATGAGGAATGTTTAAGGAAAATTAATATGATTGGTCTCAAAAGGAGAGGACTTAGAAAGAACATCAATGAATCAATTAGTAATTTTTTATTCAGTGCCTAACATATGCCTGTGTTAGGTACTGGGGATATAGCAACAAAAATGAAAAGGTCCCTGCACAGAGGGAGTTTATATTCTATTGATAGTGCCACTCTTAACGAGCTCACCGTGCAAACCACTGCATACAGATAAGATACATAAAGGATAAGTTGGAGCTATTCAACAAGGAATGTACAGTTATCCCTTAACATCGCAGAGTCAAGGGGTGTGGCACTCCTACCATATGGAAAATCAGGTAAAAATTTTTGGCCCTCCCTTCATGCCAGAGAAGTCTGAATTTTTTTCTTTTTCTTTTATGGGGTGTTTATAGTACCTTGTTGTAAAATTTGTGTTAAGTATTTTGTCATAGGCTCTGTGTATCATCTGTGGCATCCACAGAACTCTCAAAAAATTCCCATTTCTCACACCAACCCATGATATATCGAAACCACAATGGGGAAAGATGTGATGTGAAAGGAATAACTGTACTACCATTATGGGGGATAAGGACAAGCCTCTTGCACAAGGTTAGATTTTAGCTGAGACTCAAAGGAAGCCAGGGTTACCAAGAGGCAGAAATGAGCAAGAGAATTCCAGGCATAGGGGATAGCCAGTGAAAATGTGCGGTCAGGAGATAGAGTCTGTATACTCGTCTTCACATCACTGAGTGCCCAATCTCTTTTTTTTAAAGTGCTGACATGATTATAGAATATTTGAAATCATATGTTTAAATTATTCCATTAGGCAGGCGTTTTTAAAGGCATTTAGCTTTCTTGGGCCTCAGGTTCCTCAAATGAAAAGAGAAAATAAGAGAAAGAATAGACCCAATTTTCCTTATGGCTCCAAAGCAAGGGTCCTGTGATCTCATCCAACCTTCTCACTTTAAAGATGAGGAAGTTGAGGCTCGGAGAGATAGGGTTACTTGCCCAATGCCACATAACTAATCAGTGGCAGAGTCAGGATTCCAACTCGTCTCCTGACTCCAACCCTAGCGCCCTCGCCCGGGGTTGCAAGCCACTTGTAGGATTTCTTTCCACAGCCCAGCTCTGTTTGCTTTTGGTGCATGGTGGTGGTGAATCTGGAATGGTCCAGCAGCTTTAAGTCTTGATGAGTACTGTTCTCTTCTGCTGAGAAAGCATATTTACACATTGCCTGAGAGGAAGAAGAGAATAATAATAATAACAATAGTTACAACTGACATTTATGTGCTCATTTAGGAAAGGTAGCATGGTGTACTGGATAGAGAGCTAGCCTTATAGCCATTAAGACCAAGGTTCAGATACCACCTGTGATACTTATTGGCTATATTACCCTGGGCAAGACCAGAATTTGCTAAGAAGGTGTCAACTTGCATTGATAGGGAGAGTTTCCTATGCTAATGAAAGCATAGATCTAGTTCTTATCCCTATGTAGGTGGAATTCTTAAACTTGTTTTTTTGTGTCATGGACTCCTTGCAGTCAGGGGAAGCCTATGAACCCCTCCAAATAATGGATTTAAATAATTTAAGGAAATGCTAAATTCAGTTCATTTTTAGTGAAAATCAAGATGTATTTTTGTTGGGTTTTTTTTACCATCTGAGTTCATGGACCCCTTGTGAATCTGTGAACCCCAATTTAAATACTCTTGCTTTATTGGTGATTTAACATTTGCCAAGCACTTTTTACTTATTATCTTATTTGATCTTCACAGCAACCAAGTGAGGTAGTTAGTATAAGTATTATCATCCTTATTTTATAGGTGAGGAAACTGAGTCTCAGTGATGTTAATTAACTATTGTTAATTTTATTATGTTAATTAATCAGAGTTATCTAACCAATAAGTGTCAGAGGAAGGTAGAATTTGAACCCAGGTGGGTCTGCACACTCAAAGCAGCAAAAAAAGTAGAGAAAAAAAGGGTTGTTTCATTCTCATGGTTCCTCCCATTGTTCTTTACATCATAATTAATGGGAAATGTGCTTAACACAAATGTATATGTAGAGCCTATATCAGATTGTACACTGTCTTGGGTGGAGAAAATAAGTGGGAGGGAGAGAAAATTTAAAACTCAAAATCTTACGGAAGTGAATATTGAAAACTAAAAATAAATTAATTATAAAAAAAGAAGGGAGGGAGTGAAATAAGGTGGGGAGGAAAAGGAATATATGGTGGCATGGAAATATCTGATAGCTTATAAATATTTCCAGGTAAGAAATTACAACCAATTAGTAGTTTTTCCAGAATTTAGTCACTATATTCTACGTGACTGAATGGCAGAGACCAAATATTTCTCCTTTTCATATATCTCACAGTATCTAGGACACAAAAGGAGCTCAGAGTTTCCTGAGTGAATGAATGAGTAATCACTCCTCAAGTCTTTCTATCCTTGTATATCTGTGCCTTTCATTAAATGAACTGGAGTTACAGGGAAAACTTTGTTTTTCTGAATCCTTGAAATATTTTGGGTGGGTTTACTTTGTTTTGTCTCAACCACCTGCAATCTGATTGCACTAAATGTGACACTTTTCTAATAAAAGAATTTGCTATATAATCATTCTGCTGCTTATTAGAAGATTGGCAGAATTCAGTGCACCAGTTCCCTTCTCAACAATCCTTTGTCTCGTACCCTGATGTCTCTTCCTTACAGCTTATAAGACTGCACATTTTCAGGACAATGGGAAGATAGGAGGGACAGAAAAATACTTTGACAAGCTAAAGTACTAATACCAAGTCATTATTTTGCTGCAATGCCTTCTGCAATGAAGCTAAATAAAAATTAGCTGCTGTTTAAACAAGTATTCCCTCCCTTTGTTTGATTAGAGCAAGTAAAAAAAATCAAATATAAAACTAATGTTTTCCACAGCTGGCTACCCTAGGTCTACACAGAACAATCAGTCTGCTCACTGAGTAGGGTCTTCAAGCCAAAGTGTCGACTTTGGGACTACCTTCGAGGTGAGGGAGAGAAACTCTGACCCTGTTTACCCAAGTGCCCCTGTGTGGGAAGAAGTGCTGTCTTTTAATCTCCAAAAAGCAGCACTGTGTTGTTTTTTGTGGGGAGGGGGTTTGGTGGGGTTTTTTTTGTCTTATGATGACCACATTTAGAATGTTCTGGGTTTAGATGACAAAAGGCTTTCTATGCTTTCCTTTGTTTATTAAGGGAACGGCGTTGCTGACTGTAGATCAGAGAAGATGGGAAGATCTGAAAAGCAGACTGAAGATAGCACAACCTCTTCATCTCCCACCTCGCCCGGGTATCAAAGATGCTCTGATTTCATTCATGTTGGGCACTAGTGTTCATGATTCCCCAGGAGTCTAAGATTTAAATTAAAATAATAATCGTGAGGCCACTAGGAGGTTGTGCATAAGTTAATGTAGAAACAGCCATCTAACCATAGATCTCTGCATAAGACTATTAAAACTAGCCGCCCAAAGGTTGTGCTTCAGTGCTTTTAGGATAAGGCTTAATGAAAAAAATGAATTTTTAAATAAAATGTATTTGTGCTTGCCTTTTAATAATGTGAGTGAAATATATTAACCTGACAGAAATGTGTCTGTCCTCTCAGTATTAAAGGCTTCATGCAGTTGTTGTTTTTAAATATTCAAAGTTAGATTAAAACTGTAGCAGGAAAAAAAATGTTGAATGTGTCTTGAGATGATCATTATAGAAAATGAAAAACAAGAAAGCAAATGTGACCCAGGACTAAAATGCCCTTGCAAAAATCCTTCTTTTGCAGATAATGATGGTTTTAGAGCTAAAATGTATGACATTACCCAGCATCCCTTTTTTAAGAGGACTATTGCTGTGCTGGTCCTGGCTCAATCTGTGCTGCTGTCAGTCAAGGTACGTTTGTTGGGGTTTATATACATACATATATATATATATTTGCTTCACACTATGCATTTGCAAATTATTTTTTCATTCATCCATCTAGCTGAGAATATAGCAAGCTGCCATTCTTGTCTAAACATAAGCTTTGCCATATTAAAAACAAAAAAAGCTTCACCTAATAGGAAGGAGAAAAACCACCTTTAGGAAATCACATGGCTACATGTTGTTTCTTTTCCTATTTCAGTGGGATGTTGCAGACCCAGTGACTGTTCCTTTGGCAACAATGTCCGTTGTGTTCACCTTCATTTTTGTCCTGGAGGTATGGTAAAGGGCTTAAGACTCTCCAAGTGCTTTCTGCTCACTCCCTGTTATTCACTTTCATAGGGTATAGATTATGGAATCAGAATGTTAGCACTGTAAGGGGCATGTCATCAAACCCCCCTCATTTTTACAGAAGAAGCAGCTGAGCCTCTTAGACAAGGACCTCAGTGATTTCCCCAAGTGGCAGAGCTAGGATTTGAACCCAGATTCTCTGATTCCAAATCCAGCTCTCTTTCCCCTGTACCACACCACCTCCCCTCGTTTCATCATTTGAAGATGGAAGCTTTAAATGAAAATGGAAGATTTAATTTCATTATTTTAAGAGAACTGTTTTTAAAAACACATCCTTAGAACATCTCCTTTTTAAAAATGGTGGCCTCCATTCATATAATGAATGCTCTCTTTTCCTTTTCCTTTTCCAACTGCCGAGACACCACTGTGGACTGCTGTGCCTGAGTCGTGGCAGTATTAGTGATGTCAGCTCAAGTATTTAGAGCTAGCTGCATAATCAGTGATTTAGGGTATTCAAAATACAGCAAGGAGAGCTGACTCATGGGTTTGCTCTTGACAGAGCCAAGATTACCTTAAAATACATGTTGATTGCACGATCACTATTCAATTCATATTTTTAAGACCCTGGAATTTATATTTCATAAATGTATGGTGGCTGATGTTTCCTATCCCTATGGGTGCTTTACTTGAGGAGGCAAAATATGCTGCTGTCTAAATTACTGGAGAGAAAAAGACAGAGTGTGGAGGAATGACTCTTGCCATTAATGTAATTTATAGCTCATTCAATTTCTACTGAGCTCTTATTTTGCAGAAAGTGACTCATGTCTAGTGAGAAATACTTCCTTTAATTTACACAGACTTTCAGGTTGCTTTTTTTAATTTCCTAAAAATATTTATTTTTATTTCCATTTAGTAGCAGACTCTACTTGTGCTTGGTAAATTAGAATTTTGCTAAAAAAAAAGCGATCACATCACCTGTCTTCATTGTTTACCAGGTTACGATGAAGATTATCGCCATGTCACCTGCTGGCTTCTGGCAGAGCCGAAGGAATCGATATGACCTCTTGGTGACTTCTCTTGGTGTCATTTGGGTGATACTTCACTTTGCTCTTCTTGTAAGATCCCCACTTGCAATAATACTGTGTTGCTTATTATAATTAAAGCCAATCCCAGATTAGACTTACAAATGGAGAAAAACAAAGGAATGGAAGAGGGAAAACACTGATAATTCAGAAGCTGCTTCCTTTGTGTGTGTATACACACACCCCCTCAGCCCCACTGGCATGGCATGCCATGGATAGTCTGTGACATAAAGAACCCATACATCTGCAAGCAGGAACTGACTCTTTTAAGAAAATGCTCTTGATGACATGTATCATGCTGCCTTCCTACAGAAGTAGAGCTCTCCCAGGATGAGCTGTCACAGCCCCTAGGCACCAGCAGCTTTCCTCTGAACCCAATTCTCATTGTTGTTGGCAAACAGAGGGTGAAGGATCCCAGCAATTTGCTTAATACTTCAATGGATGAGGAAGAGCAATCTGTCTTTTTTCCTTCCAATGTATGCCCTAGAGAAAAGTGATTTCTCTCACTCAAGGTCTGACCAAAGGCAGCACACTTGCCTAGCACATAGTGGGTACGTAATAAGCACTAGCTGACAGCCCCCTGCACATAGAAGACTGTACATAGGAATTCTTAAACCTGATAAACTCACTCTCCTGTGATCGTTTTCTTGTGTTCTTCATTCAGAAACTATACTCATTTATCAACATACATCTTAGAAATGATTATTTAAAAAGAGGTACTGAACCCCTTCTAGCCTGCAAACATACACACATAAAATATATTCGTAGACACAGATATGTTTCTGCTTGAGGACTTTACCAAGTAGGAAAGGTAGTATGATATGGTAGAAGGCATACTGGATTTGGATTCTGAGAGCCAGGGTTCACATCCCAGATCTGTCCATTTTAGCCATCCCTGTGTGACTTTGGACCATTCACTTTACTTCTGTGAGTCTCAATTTCCTCACTGGTAAAATAAAGGGGGTGGGCTACAATGTCTCTGAGGTAGCTTCTAGTTCTAAGTTAATGATCCTGAAATCATATAGTTTTCTGGGTCTGTGATCTCATGATAAATAGGATACTTCTTAAGTTTATCTCTGATATTTGGTTAGGCCTGACTCAATAAAGCACAAACATGCTTTTACAGCTTTTTTTTTTATGAGAATGGTTATCAGAACTCTATCTAATGGATTATTCCCCTTCTAATAAGACAATTATTTAATTCATTGTAAAGTTAGTGAGGTCACTTTTGGTCAACAAATAATGATTCATTGGATTGGTTGTGTCCTTAAAGGGTCACCTAGTCACCATTACTGAAAGGGCATGTCCCAAATCACCCTAGATTAATGAGCATCTGTCTTGTCTTTAAAGATTCGCAGAGAAGGAGAGGCCCTGATCTTCTTGGGTAATCCATTCTAATGTTGAACTACCCTCCTTGTCAGGAATGTGGTTTTTACTGGATTTGGGGTCAGCAGACCCAAGTTCAAATCCCATCTCTTTGATATTCTTCTTGTGTGACCTTGAACAAATCATGTAACCTTTCTAGGCTTCAGTTTTCTAATCTGTAAAATGAAATGTTGGAACTAAATGATTTCTAAAGTCTCTCTCAGCTCTAAATCCCATGATCCCTTGTATTTCATCACAAGATCCTCTACCGTTAGGGTCAATAGAAAGAAAAACCATGTCTTTACCATCTCCTCTATTCATCTGTAAATTCCATGAAGGCAGGGGCTGCACCCTATCACAACTTTGAATCTCTCCCTAGTGCCTAGCATAGTGCTTTGCACACAGGCAGCACTTAATTAAATGATTGTTAAATGCTTATTTTATATAATAACCCTTCAATATAAAAGCCACCTAAGCAAAACAGAGCCCCAAGTCTCATTTATTATTTTCATTTTATGTATAATATTTATTCATGAGATGTGACAGTGACCTTTTCAGAACCTTCTTAGACAAATTTCCTATATGAATTTCCACTTTTTATTAAAGCAGTTTTTCAGTAGACTTCTCAGACGGCTTCAAATGAGAAATGGAACTGGAACTGGAACAAAATTTCTTGTGCAAATTATGAAAGTCTCTCTTCTATTTAAATTTCAGAATGCATATACATATATGATGGGGGCTTGTGTGATTGTCTTCAGGTTTTTCTCCATTTGTGGAAAACATGTAAGTATCTTATAGATGGTGTTTCTGGAAGTTAATTGTATTGTAAAGACAGAATACAATGATAAATTGAAATTAGCTTCCTAAGGAAAGCTTCATATTTAGATATTTTTCAGAGTTATTAACAAGAAGTTATTCAAAATCATAAGCCTAAGAACTCATCAATACCACTAGCTATCTTAGCCTAATCAGCCACTTGTGCTCAGATAGGATCATAGGTTCCAATGGTATACTCTTTTTTTAATTCAGCAAATCAAATAAATCATCAATTAAAAAGGCGTATCATCCATAAAATATTGCTCATTTTCATTTCTGTTATAAACTTTGTTTTTCATGGGAATCTTCATTTGTGGGAAAAAAAATCTGAGTATGTTTATTATTGGCCAAAACCATGTCATCTTAGCCTAATGATACTGGGAATAATAAAGGCAGTGAAATAACCAAAACTCAAAGTTACTTAGGTAAACACTGATTATTTCGGAGACCAATAAGAATTTCTTGCAGCTGAGAAACAGCATAGTACAGTGAAAGAATGGGTTCAAGTATGGCTCCCACCCCACCCTTAAGAAAGTCACTTTACCTAGGTTCTTCACCTATAAAATAAATATATTGGAACGGATGATCTCTAAGATCCGTATCAGGTCTAAACCTTTAGTCTTATGAAAAATTACTCTAGAATATCTTGTAGGATATAAAATGAAAGGCACATGTGTGTTTGTTTTCTTTTCCATTGCTATGTTGTTAGGTTTTTTCCTAGAAGGGACAGTCTAATGCAGAATAATGTGTGTGACCCCCAAAGCATAGCATAAGTTATAAAATAAGCAAACTTTCATGTTTTAAAGCTATTCTGTAATGGTTCTAGTGCTATTAAAAAAAACATGATTAATATTTATTGCTACTGAAAAGAGTCAAAATGGCTCCTTTAAGAGAAAGTTTGGACAGTACTTTTTTCATGTATTGGTTTGGCCAAGTTAAAGGGACCAAAAATTGTTTGAAGAGCTAGCAGCCAGAAAAAAAAAAAGGTGCTAGCCAGTCATGTGAAATAAAAGGCTAGAAATAATGGAGAAGTCAAATTGCCTACTGATGGTACTTGGTCTCCACTAATAGGAAGGTTTTGAAATAGATCTGGTGGGAAATATAAATACAAACTACATATGAGTCATCTAAGGGATTGGGATCTCTGATACCTTAATGTCATCTTGTCACTGTCAGGACTGCACAGATAATGCCATCATGATGTTCTTTGAGAACAGATATTATTTTATTTTTGTATTTGTATCCAAACACATAGCTCAGTGCCTGGCACATAGTAGGTGCTTAATAAATATTTATCGATTATCATTTAATACTCACCCTAAATGCACGCCATCTTATCATTCCTTTTTGAAGCTGGCACTGATTCAAGCAAAGCATGCTTTGGTTGCTATTCACATATAGAAACCTTGAGAATCTGTTTTGTGCCAGTCTGCTTAAATAAAATGCCCTTCCTTCCCCAGCTCTTCTACAGGATTGAGTTATGGTCTTCTTCCCTGTTTGCAGGTAACACTGAAGATGCTCCTTTTGACAGTGGTTGTCAGCATGTACAAAAGCTTCTTTATCATCGTGGGGATGTTTTTATTGCTACTGTGTTATGCTTTTGCTGGAGTTGTTTTGTTTGGAACAGTGAAATATGGAGAGAACATTAACAGGTTGGCATGTCCAGGATCTATTTCCTTTTTTAATGAATTAGAGAAACCATCCCCATTTTTATATACATAAGCATGTGACCAGTACTATAAAAATCTGTGGTTGGTCGGCTGTTTGTTTGGGTTTTTATCGGACAGAGACTAAGAAGGACAAAGATAATAAATTAGAAATCAAAAGAGAGTAAAGCTGCCAGAATTAGGCATAATCATATTACATAAAAACCTTATGGCTTTTTTTTTCCATTGAAAACTTAGCACATAAAAGCCCCATCCTTGAGTATGCACTGCATTGAGTCTGTATTTCAGTGCAAGAAAATAAAACTTTAGACATAATTTTGAATTTTGTCTAGACAATAATCACTAAGTTTATAGAAACAAGAGAGATGTGGTTATTGTTTTTGTTTCATCAACTTGCATCTTGATCGGGAAATTAAGTTCAATATAAGTGATTGTGTTTTGCTACACTGAGCCTGCCTTCACAGATTTTCTTGCATCTGTTCCCTTTTTCCCACTCATAATGGTGTAGGCCCTCATTATCTCTCATTTAGATTACTGTAATAGACTCCAAATTGGTCTCTTTGACTAAAATCCTTCTTCTCTCCAATCTATCATTCAAACAACCAATGGGGCAATTTTTCTAAACCACAAGACTACCTATGGCACTGCATTGCTGAGGACCTTTCAGTAACTCCCTATTATCTCCAGAATAAATGAAAAAAAAAATCTTCTTAGCCATGCATCTAAGCTTTTACAGATTCTAGCTCCAGTGCCCCTTTACGATCCCACCAAGCTGAACTACGTGTTCCCCAAACTCAACATATAATCACTGGAAACTCTACATTTGGGTAATCTGTTCTTCAGACTGGAAATGCATTACCTTCTTATCACCCCCATTCAAAATCCTAACCTTCCTTTAAGAGCAAATTACACTGCTATCTCTGCCATGAAGCCTTCCTTGTTCTCCCTTCCTCCTACTTCCAGCTGCAAATGATATCTATCTCCTGAGGTTTCTTAGAGATCTTTAGCTAAGACTTTCTTTTGCTCCCACTGTTCCCCACTCTATGTCATGATTACTCATGAAATATCTTGTATTATTTTTCTTCTTTTTCTACCTAGAACTTAGGACATAGTAGGCACTTGAAAATATTTATTATGGCATTATATTTTTCAATTTGACTCAAATGTTGTATATTCAGCCCTTGCTACATGCGAAGCACCATAAAGTGTCAGATGTGAGTTTAAATATGACATGAGACATTTACCTCTTACAAACCTGTTCGCCTCAGTTTCCTCATCCGTAAAATGGAGATAATAATATCTTCCTCCTAGGGTTATTGTGAGAATCAAATGAGTTAATGTTTGTAAAGCACTTAGCATAGTGCCAGGCACAGAATAAGCATTATATAAATGTTTTTAGTAATTATTGTTATGCTAAATGCTTAAAAGTGATGCATAGATGCTGCAAAAGACACTATCAAGATGCTATCAAGAAGCTTACAGTTTATTAGGGGAGATAAGAAAAAATAGAGTACATCACCACATCCACTGATATGGATATTTCCTCCCCTGGTATAGTGTCTAACCTATTCATGCCTCCTTATCCTGTGAAATTCTTGCCTATATCTTTCCAGTGATTCTCCATGGGGACATTCTACAACTTGATGGAAGCCTTCCAAATCTCCATACTATAGCAATCTTTCCTTCTGTCATCTTTTGCTCTTACTACATGGCCAGACTACCTTATTTTGCAATGTGTTCCTAGATTATATGTTTTGCCCAGGGCAGGTAGGTGGCACAGTAGATAGAGTGCCAGACTTGAAGTCAGGAAGACTCATCTTCCTAGCCTCACACATTAGCTGTGGGACCCTAGGCAAGTCACTTCACCCTATTTGTCTCAGTTTCCTCATCTGTAAAATGAGCTGGAAAAAGAAATGGCAAACCACTCCAGTATCTTTGCCAAGAAAACCCCAAATGAGGTCATGAAGAGTTGGATACAACTGAATAATAACAACATCTTTTGCATGCTTATTATGCAGATCATTATTGGAATAGTCTAAAGGCTATTAATTCTCACCATGTGCAGAATGTGGTGGGTACCATGACAGGGATGCAGAGCTAGGAAAAGTTTAATGGAGGATCTAGCAATTTCAAGATAGACATTAAAGAAAGATTAGGATTTCATCAAGCAGAGATGCTAAGGGACAGATTATTTTGGGACAATGTGAAAAGATGAGAAACAACAGAGCATATCTATGGGGAAATGAGTAGTACAAAGGAAGCAGGGTATATGGTAAGACTTTTAGATGACCTTGGACAAGTCATTTAAGTTCTCCGATCTTGAGTGTCATCATTTTTAATAATGTGAGAGATGAGCTTTGAGGTACCTTCCAAATATAAATCTATTATCCTATAATTTAGTTCATCTGGAACACATAACATACCACAAGCAATACTGGAGAAAAGCCTGGAAAGATATGTTAAAACCATATTTTGTTGTTGTTGTCCAGTCATTTCAGTTGTATCTGACTCTTCATGACCCCATTTGGGGTTTTCTTGGCAAAGATACTGGAGTAGTTTGCCATTTCCTTTTCCAGATCATTTTACAGATGAGGAAACTGAAGTAAAAAAGGGTTAAGTGACTTACCCAGAGTCACACAGCTAGTAAGTGTCTCAGGCCAGATTTGAATTCAGGAAGATGAGTCTTCCTGGCTTTATGCTGAGCACTCTACCTATTGTTCCACCTAGCTGCCCTAAGGCCATATTTTAAGGAGTCATGAATACCAGGATAAGGAATCTGGACTTTTTTCCTACATGGAACCATTGCAGTTTTTTGAGTAGGTGAGAACCACAACCTGTAGTTTAAGAAGATGAATCAGGGGAGCACAGGGTTCAGTAAGTCCAAGGACACCAATTACTATTTGAGAAAATTCACTGGAAAAATTCAAAAACAGTTTGGCTTAAGTTTACACCATCATTTCTCACCATATGCCACAATAAATTCAAAACCAATACATGGCCCAACTATAAAAGGTCATGTCATTAAGAAGAGATGCCTTTCACAGCTATGGATAGAATGAAAGTCACAAATGATAAAATGAACAATTTGGATCACATAAAATTTTAAAGTTTTTATATAAACACAATCAATGCAATTAGACTAATAGTTAACTAGGAAAAAATCTTGGCAGCAAATTTCTCTGATAGAGGTCTGATATCCAAAAGCTTTGAGGGAAAGAGACAAATAGGTGAGAATGAGAGCCATTCCTCACTAGATAAATGGTCAAAGAATGTGAACATACAGTTCCCATAAAAAGGAATATGTGCTATCAACAGCATAAAAAACTGCTTCAAATAATTAATAGTAAGAGATATGCACATAAAATAACT
This sequence comes from Phascolarctos cinereus, assembly GCF_003287225.1. Classification (NCBI taxonomy): domain Eukaryota; kingdom Metazoa; phylum Chordata; class Mammalia; order Diprotodontia; family Phascolarctidae; genus Phascolarctos; species Phascolarctos cinereus. The sequence goes on along the minus strand of NW_027556180.1, from coordinate 153,548,261 downwards.
CAGATTCTATCTCTTAACTGTACCATTGTCAAAGTTACCCAAAAAATCAATTAATAGAGGGCCTGTGAGACATACTTAGGCACTGTTAGTGAAGCTGCTAAGTGGTATAACAATTCTTGAAAAAGAAAACTTGGAACTATTCCCAAAATTACTAATGTATGTAATAGCCTTTAACCTGTAGATACTTTGATGGAGAGAGAGAGAATGTATGAGTGTTTGAGGAATATGTAGTTTTTCAATTTAGTAGAAGTGTAAAGTATGTGAGGTGGTGTAATGTGAAGTTGAGTTAGAAAGAAAAACTGGTACTCGATTCTGGAGGGGCTTGCATGCATGGCTAAGAAGGGTGAGGGAAAGATAATGAGTTTGATTTTGGACAAGTTCAATTTGATGTGCTTAAGAGGCATCCAGGAGGGGACGTCTAGCAAATAATTGAAGTAAGACTGGAGCTCAGGAGAAAGATAATGACTTGACATGGATTGTTGAGGGTAGGGAGAGAAAGAGAGGGCAAAGTCAAAAAATGATGAAAGATTTCAAATCTAGATAATTAGGACAATGGTACAGTAACAAAAATAGAGAATTAACAAGATGAGGAATGTTGGGGAGGGAAGGAAGATTAGTTCAGGTTTGAACATGTTGAGTTTCTAAGACTGGAGCTCAAGAATAATGTTAAGGCTAGAGATGAGTTGTGGGGGGACTGCTAATAAGCAAAAGTATAGTAGATAGAATAGGGTGACCCACGGGACTCAGAAGTGGAAAAGGATTCAGGTGCATTGGTACAGCATGCAAAAATTTACCCTGGATTGCTCCCATGATGCTAGAAATACAAGAGAACAGGAGATTTTACTAGAACTTCTTCTAGACCAGGGCTTTTTAATATTTTTTGTGTCATGGACTCCTTTGTGTTGGCTGCAGGCTTTTTCTCAGAGTAATTGGTTTTTATTTTTATCATAAGTGAAAGAAATTCTAAATTTTAACCAGTAGTTAGTGAAAATGAAGATGTAATCTTTTTCCACTCAAGTTCACAGACCCCCTGAAATCTCATAGAAGTGGGATTGGGATCTTGAGGAGAGTCAAAAAGGATTGCAACAGGTTCCACAGGGAATTCAAAAAGGATTCCACAATAAGAGGATATGCTGATGGTTAGCATGAACTTCCAGTTAGGACATTACAGAAAGGCTTAGCATCCCAGCTCTAGGAGGGGAGGAATTGGTGGCCTGTAAATTCAACCTTTCTATAAGCACAGTGGTAAATACGATGGCCATGAAATGGACTGATTGTTAAAATACCCCTATATAATTTTCAGTCCATTTGTGTTGTTATATGTTGGCATATTACATGTAGAACTGGTCCTTATAGGTAAGGGAGAAATATGAAGACAAGTGTGGTATACTGAAAAGAGTGCTGGCTCTAGAGTCAAAAGGACCTGAGTTCAAATCCCAACTTGACCTTTACTTTTTGTGTGACCTTGAACAAGTCACAGTTTAACCTCCCTTGGCCCTACTTCCTTCATCTGCAGAAGGTTTTTGACACAGATGACCTCTGAGGCTCCTTCCAGTTTTTAGCACAGTTTAACCTGTGCTCAGTTAAAACCTGCCAGAATTTCTCCATAACAAATTATACATCTGAAATTTTTCTGTTTCTCTTTAAAATGAACTAGGCACGCAAATTTTTCCTCAGCTGGAAAGGCCATACTGTGCTCTTCCGAATAGTCACAGGGGAAGATTGGAACAAGATTATGCATGACTGTATGGTAAATATGACCTAATCACAGACACTACTTTAATTTGAATCAGTGTGGATCCAATCAGCAATTGAGTATTTCACAGTAGCATTTTTTCTTTGTATATATGTATATATAAAATTGGTCCTGATATCTTTGCCTTTAAAATTAGATTTGCCAACTGTCACATATACTTTTTTCTGTTCTAAAATTGGCTCTATTGTTTAAGTCAGAAAAACAAAAGATCCCTACTTCTTTGTCTGCTGACATAGGGTTTGTATGAATGGCCACTAATCAACTGGGATAGGGATCAGATTTCTTCAGTAGGAGCTTTTAATCCAATTGAATGCATGTGAGACTTCTCAATTTGAAAGGCATAAATAAAAAAAAAATCTCCTTTTATTATCAGTAAAATTGATAAGGCAACCAGAGTGTGATCACCTTTAAAGATGGCTGTGACATTTATTATGTCTTGTTTGTTCAGGAGCTTTTTTTTTTTTTACTAAATACAATCAATTAATTAAAGATTTTGTAATCATTTTCCCTCTCCCCTAAAAAAGGTTCAGCCTCCATTTTGTACACCAGATGATTTCAAATACTGGGCAACAGACTGTGGAAATTATGCTGGAGCACTTATGTATTTCTGTTCATTTTATGTCATCATTGCCTACATCATGCTAAATCTGCTTGTTGGTAAGTGATATTCTTTGAATATAAAATCATTTACCTCTTTAAATCCAGGAACTAAGATAATTGTACATAATTGCCAAGTAATTATCTGGGATTGCTTGGGGTGGATATTTCACAGTGTTAATTATAAAGTGTTGACTCTTAATCTGAAAGCTGAAAAATCATTTCATAGGTATGTAAATGAAAATTGATTACAAATTCAAGAGCTGCACAATTCAGTCTAAACTTTAATTTTAACACAGTTGCTCGGGTGATGAACATTATAGTTTGTGGGGCTTTGGGTTAATGTTCTTAAACAAACATTTGTGGTCTACCTTGGCATCCCCAAAATAATACAATTTATCTTTGAGATGACTAATTTTAGTCACCTAGCTGTGAGACCACCCAGACTATAACTTGGCCTTTTCAAATCATACTGGCACCCCCAAGTAAGGGAAGAAGCCAGTTGGCAGGAAATTGTGTACACAGAATCTATGTTTGTTCTTGTGACCCTCATGTTTTGGAAAGACAGGAGCTTGCATAAATAGCCTGGTTCAAAATGAAGACATGCCAACTTGGAGACCAGAGTAAGACCGCTTTGGAAATTTGGCCTATATTACTGGTGACAAAATTCATTATGTTTAAAGTGCTTTACTTTTCTGAAAGTCATGGAAAATTAGGTGAAATGTTTAATTGTAGGGGTTTTTTCCCTTTTAGCTATAATTGTGGAGAATTTCTCTTTGTTTTATTCCACTGAGGAAGACCAGCTTTTAAGCTACAATGATCTCCGCCACTTTCAAATCATATGGAATATGGTAGATGATAAGAGAGAGGTAGGAAATTTGATGATGCTATTTTGTGCTGTAAATTCTTTCACATTTCACCCCCCAAAAGCATTTATTGTAACGTCTCAACCATTCTGCTATTCTTACTGTTGGTAATTGAAATGCACAATATCTTGATTGGCTCAGTAGGGAATCACTGACATTTTAAATCAAGAATTCATCAAGATCTGCTTTTTTTTTCCCATGGGTATGAGAATAGCCTAGGAAATGAGACCTCACCTATAAAAAAAATCTAGTGAAATATCTTTGTTATATTATCTAAAACCCTCACCAGAGCTTGAGTTAAAGAGAAAAGGGAAAAAAAAACCAAACAGAAATGGGATGCTTCTCTTCCATGCCCCATCACATTCCAAACCTTGAGAAGAAAGAGGAAAATTAAAGAAAAAGACAGGAAGCCAAAGGAACTTAACATAAAGTCTATCAAAAGCACTTGTTTGCAGCTTCCCCTTTATCTCTTTTTCCACCCTGTTGGTACCCTTATTCCTCAAACAGATATCCAGCTCCTTTAGGATATGATTGCCCAAGTTCCTCAATCGAGGTTCCCAACCCATACCTGCCCTTCCCTTTTATATGGGGACATCAAAATTTCTTTCTCTAGGCTCCTATTGTCAAACTGACTAGTTTCCCACCCTGCTCTTACCTAGCTAACATAGTGGAAAGCTGTTCCCGGCCTCCTAATAGCTTAATCCCAGTGCTTTCTGCCTCAATGAAAGTATATGCTTTTGCCCAAGTGAATCATACTTGATAAATTTTATGCCTACCTTGACCTAGGTCAATTGTAAACTAATCATTCCATAAATACGGAGAAAGGCTGTGAAATAATATTTGATGATAATAATAATAATAATTTATAAATATTTTCTTGGATGTCACCATACCAGATACACATAGTCTGCAATCTAGATAGAAGAAAAGCTTTCAAAATACAGAGACCAAGAAATAAAAATCAAAAACATGTAGGAACATGTGGAGGTACATGTTGTCTACTGAAAATGAGCTATTATCCCAATATTTTATTCAATAACAAAAAGCAGCTATTTTATTTACTTTTGTAGATTAAACATAAAAGAACATGTCCCAGGACCATTTCTATCTGAACTCCATTGAAAATTATGAGAACAAGTTAATAACTCACATTTATATTGGCTGTAAAGTTTAGTGAGAGCAAGCAAGTAAGCACTTATTATGCTCTTACTATGTTCCAAGAACTGGAAATACAAATAAAAGGGTGCTAGATAGTTGCTGCCCTCAAGGAGCTTTTACATTATAATGGGAAAAGACAAAATAGTGAAAAATTAGAGGAGAGGGAGAATGCATGTGATAGCATGGCTGGAGATATCTAAGAAGTGCTATGGAGCCAGAGACCTAACAAAATAATGCCAAAGCTGACCTATCAAAGTTCAGGGAGATTTTAAGCATGGAGCATAATTTTCCAGTAGGGAGGGAGTGGAGATGATGACTCAGTTTAAGACATCAAAGCTAGAGATATCCAGGAAGTGCAAAAAACATTTCTTCTCCACAATCGATATAACTAATACAAGTAGTATTGTCCTTGTTTTATAGATGAGAAAATTGAGGCCCTGACAGATTGTGTAACTTGACCACAGTCATATAGCTAGCAGGTGGAACTGCAAGTCTATGGTTCCTTCCCATATATACTGCGGTAAATTCTTGAAGAAGCAGAAAATCATTCTTTTTAGTTGTGTGTGTGTGTTTGTAAATATACCCAGGACCAGATTTATCAATGACCCACTCAAAGAGTATTAAGAGAAATCAGAAGAGAGAGAAACCAGTAGGACAGCCAGTGGCTAACAGCATAAGCCTGGCTAACACAGTATACAGGGTTTCCCTTCCTTGCTTTGGGAATCCATGTGGCTGTGTGTGTCCCAAAGAATAAGGAAAGAAGCATCCAACAGAATCTCGCATTAACATCTGATGCCCACCTTAGACTGTATAATACATGTAAATGTAAACTTTAGTAAAGCAATGAAACATAGCTACTGTGGTATCTTTGGAGAAATAGTTTCTATTGTGAACCTGAAACAGAAGTCTGAGTGAATTACTGTCTTCTAATGATAATTTACAAGTTATTGCACCATGTTATTTTAGGGGGTGATTCCAACTTTCCGCGTGAAGTTTCTGTTGAGGCTGCTCCGAGGGAGGCTAGAGGTGGATCTTGACAAAGACAAACTTTTGTTCAAGCATATGTGTTATGAGATGGAGAGGCTGCATAATGGTGGTGATGTCACCTTCCATGATGTGCTAAGGTACCATGTCAGGTTTTCATTACTGGAGCACTCATCATCCTCTGAATTAAATCCTCAAGACAAAATTGTGTATTTAGATCTATTTTAAATATGGGATCATAGAGCTAAAGGGTGTTTCATAGGCCACCTAGTTCAACCATTCCCCCATTTTGTTTTTTTAATTGACAATTTTTTTCTCTCCCTCCTACCCTGTCTCTAACTAATAAACATATTAATAACAAGTTATGCTGTCATAGTTATGAATAGGGATATTCCCCCTGCAGGGTAATTGGGCATTTATTTAATGGCCTATAGGATAACCTGTGCTCTTCATTATAGTCTAATGATGACCTACAAGTTGCTGAGCAATGCTGGAAGAGTGAGCCAACACCCTGGGGAAACTCTGATTAATGGCATGGTACTATAGGAATTTGCCCAGCCTGCTTTGTGAAGATAGGCCAATTCTGGTTAAAATATATGTAGGGAATTTTTATCAGCAGAGGAGTACCAACACTTAAAAATGTGAATATAAAAATAGCTAAGGCTCTAAATGCAATAATATGTAATTATCTTCAAAACATTCAGCAATTCCACTTCTAGATAGCTCTAATAGAAAGTTTTTCCTTATGTCAAGCCAAAACTGTATCTCTATAACTTTTTACCATTGCTATTAGGTCTAGAAATCTAATCCTTCTTCCACATGACAATCTTTCAAATGAATAAAGTCAATTATTATGTTATTATATTACTATGAGTCTTTTTCTAGGTTAAATATTCCCAGTTCCTTCAACTGACCCTTTTATGGGATATTTTTAGTCTTCTCGGCAACCTCATTGGCTTTTTCTGCACATGTTCCAGATTCAGTGTCCTTTCTAAAATATAGCAACTAGACCTACACCTAGTACTCCAGATGAGGCCAGGGCAGGGTACTTTAGAATTATATATAACTCCCCTCCCCCATTCTGAACAACTTAAAGCCAAAGAATGTCATTGTTCTCGGCATTGTCCCGCTGCTGATTCCTATTAAATTCATGGTTCACTAAGTCGTTCTTTCCATGAAATGTTATCTGTAGCCATTTGTTCCCCATTCAGTATACAGAAGATTTTTTTTCCATTTTTTTTTTAACTAGGCAATGGGGTTAAGTGACTTGCCCAGGGTCACATAGCTAGTAAGTGTTATGTATCTGAGGCTGATTTCAACTCAGGTTCTCCTGACTCCAGGGCCAGTGCTCTATCCACTGAATCACCCTACTGCCCCTACAGCAGATTGTTGAACACAAATATAATACTTTATATTTATCCCTATTAAATTGTATCTTATTGGACACATCTCATTATTCTAATAATGTCATGCTCTTTGTGATCCTAATTCTGTCATTCAGTAAATATTAGATACTTCCTACCTTCACCTTGGGCAGCTAAGTGGTGCAATGGATAGAGTATCAGGTCTGTAGTTAGGAACTCATCTTCCTGAGTTCAAATCCAGCCTCAGACACTT